>NC_057862.1:413895668-414260668 GCF_019393635.1 Dromiciops gliroides | reverse complement strand
GAAGCTTGGGGGTAAGTTTCTCTGGTGCAGCCTGCCTGGAGACTGTGTCAGTGTGATTGCAGGTTTGGACTCTTCTTACAGCCCATGATGGCCCCCTCTAAGCAGTTTTTGGCTGGAAGATAATCTCAGCCTGTCTTTTTGTGGGTTTTGCTGCTCCAGAGGTTGTTTTATGACTGTTTTGGGGGGTAATTGTGTCAGGAGCTTTGTGTGTTAAATGTCTTTCCTCCTCTATCTTGGCTCCGCCCTGGAAGTCACATTTTGTGTTTTTCTATGCCAACTTCTTTAAATGGACTTGAATTGCTAATTTGTCTATCTGCCTGTGTCTCTATGTCTCATTTTGTTTGTTTCTGCTTTTTCTCTTGAAATCCCTTTGCAATCTAACTCCCTAAACCATGATTCAACAAAAAACTTTTTTTCTAAAGCTGCCCATGATCTCTTCTTTGCCAAATCTAGTGGCTTCTTCCATATTCTCTTTGTTTTGGGGGGTAATTGTGTCAGGAGCTCTGTACATTCAATGTCTTTCCTCCACCATCTTGGCTCTGCCTCCAGAAGTCCATGTCACTTCATTTCTCTGGGCCTCAGTTTCCCTTCTCTGTAGAATTGGGGGTCTTATACCAGATGATGAAGGGCCTACAATCCTTCCCATCCTAGGCTGTCTTCATCTCATAGGTGAAATAACTCAAATCTAATAAGGTTTTAAATAATTTGTTTATAGTATAATCAGCTACATGGACCACAAACTGGTCAAGCATGCACAAGCCATTGTTTATTTTTGAAGGTACTGCCCTGGCTTACAGGTGGACTGAAAAAACACATATAGGACTTCCCTTTTCTCCACCACTTCCCTGCCCTGCTCCCAGTATTTAAATGATTCCAATTGCAAAAATGATTTCTATTTAAAACAACCACTTGAATTCAAGCAAACAACCAGTTGCTATCAAAATTCCCCAGCTGTTGCACTGAATTCAGACTTACCTCTTTCCTAAACTGGTATTTATATGGAAACCACCTCAGAGCCCCAATTATAACTTTGATCAAATTCTCCAAATGTGTCTTTAGAAGATTATGCCATGGCGGCAGCTAGGTGGCGCAGTGGATAAAGTACCAGTCCTGGATTCAGGAGATCCTGAATTCAAATCCAGCCTCAGATACTTAACACTTATTAACTGTATGATCCTGGGCAAGTCACCAAGTCACTCATTACTCCACCAAAAAAAAAAGAAGAAGAATATTATGCCATTATTTTGTGCCTTCTCAATGAGTGGGGGAGGGAGGGAGAGAATTCAGAACTCAAAACTTTAAAAAAAATGTCAAAAATAAATAAAAATAGTTGGTGTTGTTCAGTCATTTTAGTTGTGTCTGACTCTTACTACTCCATTTGGGGTTTTCTTGGCAAAGTTTCTGGAGTGGTTTACCAGTTCCTTCTCTATCTCATTTTACAGATGAGCAAACTGAGGCAAAGAGGGTTATGTGACTTGACCAGGGTCACAAAGCTAATAAGTATCTATGTCCAGATTTGAACTTAGGTGTTCCTGACTTCAGGCCAGGTACTCTATTCACTGCACCACTTAGCTGCCCCGGTAAATTATTTTTTTAGAAAAAAGATTATGCTATTTTTGTGAATGACCTACAATTCAGCAACTTAGATGAATCTAGAAAACACCCTCTGTGTATAGTATTATTTGAACTTTATACCCAACATCTATAATTATATATTTCTGCAGTTAAGAGGTCTCTATCTAATATACTCTTTGAGAAATAGAATTTCCATCATTACATAGACTGGTGGTACTGTTTAACACTGTCATGTTTCATATATGTATATGTGTATGTGTATGTGTGTATATGTATATGTGTATGTGCATGTGTGTATATGTGTATGTATATATATATATATAAGAAAAATTCTTATATAATATCATCATGATTCTTATCCCTATGCCCCCACAGACCCTTCACAGAGGATCTACTCAACATTCTTGAGGTACAACATGGAGTGTCCCTCTAGTAGTCTTCATTCCTGCTCTATGATGGACTCATTTCTTTTTCTCATCACATATTTCCTCAATAATATCCCTAATGCTAGAGTCTAGCTCAGTGTCTTTCATGCAGTAGGTACTTAATAATAGTTTGATGGTTGAAATGAAATGCTTAAATGTGGTATTCAGGAGAAACAGTCCAGTATAAAAATTTGTTCTAGGTTCATTAATATTAACTGGAAATTAGAGCTATTGTGATTTATATCCAACTCTTAATTTTTAGAATTTTGCTCTGAATTAGTCAGAGAAGCATTGATAAATATGTTGGTCTCCACTACTCTCCTCTCTTCCCTTATTCTTTCCCTTTTTCAACTGTGGAATTGCCAGCTTAAGAAGACCTTGGGCTTGCTGATTCATTTTCATTGATCGATCGTGCAATAAATGTTGATATTTTCCTACCCTACTTTGCCTTATCTTGCATCAGTTTGGTCTTTTTTCCCCTATCCCTTGTGGTCCTTCACTTTTTCTTCTTTTAAGCTATTATACACTTAACATGAAACAATTTCTTTGGGGAAACCAATCAAAGGAGAAGTAACCCCTGGTATCTCAAGTATAAAATGATTGTGTACTATACTTTTATTAAAAATAATCATGTACTTGGAACCACTCTTCAATAGAAATACTTTTTTCTCCTTTTCTCTTCTCTCATCTACTTCTGTCAGGGATTTTTGGTGGCCTCTGGAACCTTTGGTACATTCTCATTCTTTGACTCCCCTTAACAAATATCTGCCCCCGGGGAAGCAATTCACAGTGATAAAACTTTAGAAAATAACTTTAAAAATCCAAGTAGAATTTTTTTAAAATCCCTAACCTTAGAGGAATCTTTACATATTTGTGTGGTAGTAGTGGTTGAATGTTGTTTCATTATCTGAAGGAACAAGGGATATTTTAGCCTCAGGAAGAGAAGACAGAGAGGGGACATGAGAGCTATTTTCCTGTGTTTGAAGGGCTGTCGTGTGGAAGAAGGATTAGATTTGCTCTGCTTGACCTCAGCTCTCAGCTTGATCAGGGAGAAATGGGTGGAAGTTTCCCACATAAAAAATGTCAGCTTGTTATAAAAAATGACTTCTTAACCATTAGAATTCACCAAAAGCAGAATGTGTTACCTTACAAGGTACTGAATTTCTCTTCAATCAATCAATATGGGGGCAGCTAGGTGGCACAGTGGATAAAGCACCGGCCCTGGATTCAGGAAGACCTGGGTTCAAATCTAGCCTCAGACACTTGACACTTATTAGCTGTGTAACCCTGGGCAAGTCACTTAACCTCCATTGCCCCACCCCCAAAAAATCAATATGCCTTTACTAAGCACCTACTATGTGCCAGGCACTGAGGTTACATGGACAAAAATACTCTCAACATGCTTCCATTCTATTGGGGGGATGATATCCAATATGTTTGGACAAAAGAAATACAAGGTAATTTCCAGGAGTGATTCTAACAGTTGGGGGGGATCAGGAAAGGTCTCATATAGAAAATGGCTTTTGAAGTGAGCTTTAAAGGAAACTAAAGATTCTTAGAGGCACAAGAAGAGGAGAGTGTGTGCCATGCATGGTGGAGAGCCTATGCAAAAATCCAATAAAAAGAAATGCAATGCTGGAGGTGAGGAATAACAAGGACAGTTGGACTGGACTATAGAATGCATGACTAAGAATATAATTATATAATATATATATATATATATAAATAGAATAATAATAAAATATAGTAGATAAATATAATATAATATATAAATATAATACAATATTATAATATAATATAATAATCTGGACATCATCACCATCATAACCCTCACCATGATCACCATTGTCATCACCAGAGCTAACCTTTCTATATTGATTTAAAGTTTACAAAGCAGTTCACATGTATTATTGTATTTAATATTCATCACAACCCTGTGAGGTGGGTGCTATTATTACTCCTATTTTACAGCCGAGGAACTAGGGTGTCTTCTCTCAGCAACTAGAAGAACAATATTTAGGGGTATTGTGGCCAGTATGCGGAAACCTGATGTTCCTTCCTTCAAGGCCAACTCTCTATCTACATATCACACTGACTTTCCTTGGGGAATACATAATGTCAAACAATAGAATCCTAGATTTAAGAATATAATGAAACCACAGAGGTCAATGAATCATGCCCTTTAGGAAGGAATCCCTCTCTCTACAATAATGTCTAAGCTCTTTTTTTGATCATGGATTTCAGGTAGTACAATAATTTAAAAATGATCTCTCCTGTATCTATTTTCCAGGTCAGCTGTGTTTCCAAGAAGATATTTCACATTGCCCTCTATTTTTTCATTCTTTTGGTTTTGCTTTATTGTGTCTTGATTTCTCATGAAGTCATTAGCTTCCATTTGCTTAATCCTAATTCTTTTTTTTTTTAAGTGAGGCAATTGGGGTTAAGTGACTTGCCCAGGGTCACACAACTAGTTAGTGTTAAGTGTCTGAGGCCGGACTTGAACTCAGGTGCTCCTGACTCCAGGGCTGGTGCTCTATCCACTGCACCACCTAGCTGCCCCCAATCCTAATTCTTTTGGGTTTTTTTTGGGGGGGGGGGGTTTAGTGAGGCAATTGGGGTTAAGTGACTTGTCTAGGGTCACACAGCTAGTAAGTATTAAGTGTCTGAGGCCAGATTTGAACTCAGGTACTCCTGACTCCAGGGCCGGTGCTCTATCCACTGCGCCATCTAGCTGCCCCCCCAATCCTAATTCTTAAGCAATTATTTTCTTTGGAGAGCTTTTGTATCTCATTTTCCATTTGGCTTTTCAAGCTGTTGACTTTTTTTTTATGACCCTCCTGCATCACTAATTTCTCTTTCCATTTTTTCCTCTATCTCTCTTACCTTATTTTCAAAGTCCTTTCTGAGTGCTTCCATGGCCTGAGACCAATTCATATTTTTATTGTAAGCTTTGGATGTAGGAGCTTTGACTTTGTTTTCTTCTGAGGGTGTATTTTGATCTTCCTTGTCATCAAAGAAACTTTCAAGGGTCCACATTTTTTTTAGTTTGCTCATTTTGCCAGCCTATTTCCTGACTTTTAATTCTTTCTTAAAGTGGGGTACTGCTTCCAGGGTGCACTGTCCCAAGCTTCAGGGAGTTCCAGGTGGTATGATTTAGGGAGCGTCACGTTCACTACTCCACTGGGCTGTGCTCTGGTCTGCAAGCAACCACAGGTCTGCTTGCCCTCTGACCTGGAATAGAATCCTCTTTCACTGTGTCTGCAAGCTCTGGTGTGCCTGAGACCCTCCCCCACCTGGACCACCACTCAAGATTTCGATCTGGATCCTAGCTTGGGTAAAACAACAGAGTCCTGCCCGAGCACCAGCAGAGACCCCTGTAACCTCCACCTGTTCAGCAGCTCGACCCCCTCACCATCTGTGGGCTGAGTTCCAGAAGCAGCTGCCACCACAGCTGATTCTAAAGCTCCTCTGGGGCAGCCTGCCTGGGGATGGGTCTGCGTGACACTCTAGTAGCTCTTACCAAGATGAAACAGTCTATATGATCCTGGTGATGCTTCATCTCCTTTCCAGAGATCAACTTAGCAAAGTACAGAGAAGGCTCATCAACTGATCAGCAACTAAGCAATGGATTACCCTGATTATAACAACTCAGGAGTCTCCAAAAAGTCCTCCTCTATTGCCTCATTGTGACATGAATGTAACCTTGAGTTCTTAAAGTCTACCCTGAAGAGTTGGGTAGCTAGAGGGTGCAGTAGATAGAGTGCTGGGCCTGGATTTGGGAAGACTTGGAGTTGGGAAAGCCTGAGAAATCCGACCTCAAATACTTACTAACTGTGTGACTCAGGGCAAGTCATTAAATCTCTGTCTCAGTTTTCTCATCTGTAAAGTGTGGATAATAATCGCATCCACCTCCTAGGGTTGTTGTAAAGATTAAATGAGATAATACCTCCTTTAGCACAGTGCTTGAAACATAATAAGCACTATATAAATGCTAGCTGCTATCATCATCATCATCATTGTAAGCTCAATCAGGTTCTACAAAAGCAAGAAGATCCTTGAGTATAGAAAAAGCAATGGAATATGTCAAATGTCTGTATATCAGTCTAGGTAACTTTTGAGGAGTTATCACCAGCAAGTTGGCAACCATGTAATGATTCTTTGGCCATGGTTACCCATGGAATAGATATAAATGAGCAAACGACCCTTAGTTCCATATATTTGCTTTTTGCTTCTTCAGGTGTCAGAGCAGTTAAAAAAAGAAAGAAGTTAGAGGGTGTTTAGACCACCTATAAACATTAATTTACTTATTGGCACTCTAAATATGAGATCTTCATTCCATGACCAATGAATCAACTGGAAGAACTGAGCCATGTCAATATTGATATTGTTTCTATAAGTGAAACTAGAAGAAATAAAATCAGTAGTGATTAAATGGATTGATGATTCACAGGTGCTCTCTAGAGAGGTGAATAAAGTAGTTGGTGGAGCTTTTTTTGTCCTACACTGAAATACAACAAAATGTGTCATTTTATGAGATACTTTGTCATTTTTTCCTTTTAGTAATCATGATGAATATAAGCAAAAAAGACCATTGTATGGGGAATTCCAGATTACATATAAATTTAAACTAGAAAATATCAAGAAGTGGAAAAATTCTATGAAGTACTCTATAAAATTCTCCAAATGAAGTTAACACATGCCTTGATCCTTGATAACTTCAATGCAAAGGAGGGCATGATTGGATGAAGGATAGTGAAAAATGTATTGGAAAATCTGGTTTGACACTGAGAAGCAGAAGCAGCCAATGGCTTATAGATTACTCAGAAATATCACCCTTGTATATCATGAATACTTTATTCAAGAAGAAAATCAGAAAGTTTTGGACTTGGGAAATAAGGAATCATGTCTCAAAAAAACTAAATTGACTATACCATGGCAGGAAATAACTTTTTGCTGAAACAGGAATCAATTCAGAATCATCAGTCTTTATGAAGTCAAATAATCAACTAGTTAGAGCAAAGGCCAACATAAGGGCTAAATTAGTAGAAAGGATAAAGATAAAAAGGGGACATTGCATTCAATTAAAATAGTTCTAGACATTTAAACAATTGGTTGACTCTGAAATATAGTAAATGGATAAAAGTAAAGACTCTAGAAAAAAAGTTTTGACTCAGATTATCACCATTTCCCAGTGATCTTTGGTTTACATAAAACAGTTGCCACAACCAGGCAGTCAAAAGAGCCCCAAAACAATGATCAATAAAACCTTAACCTCTTTGCTAAGTAGAACGATGTAGAAGCCAAGGGTACCACCTGTGTAGAATAAAAGTGAATACACAAAACATTACATAGGAAGAGGATGCTTGACTATAAGTAGAATTGTGTGATGAAGAGTGAAGAGCCATGGAGAAAATGAGCCTGCAAGAAAGCTTGATATGATCTAGACAAACAAGATTATCTAGAGACCATTTATAGACAAAACTAGGAGAAAGGCAACAGATAGACAAAAAATGAAATAGATCTACCAGCATTTCTGCAACAATTGATTCTTATCATCCATGGCAGTGGATCTATCTTATCAGGAATCAAGTAGGAGGAGAGCAGGCTTGAATGTAGTTGGGAAAATATGTGGCACTTTCAATGACCTCATATTATTTCCTCACACAAAAGATAATACTAGTATTTTCCTTATATTGCAATATGGTTGCAAATCACAGAACATCATTATCTTTGAAAACTCCAAGGTGCACGTGATGTGAAATGTAAAGGAAAGATATGGTGGGTTTAATTAGGTTAAAGCACATTACTAAAGATTATTTGCATGCAAGAAGTGGAATACAGGATCATATTAATGACATGTATGAGCAGAAAAGGAGGTGAGTTGGTAATAGCTGTACAATTCAGATATCTTGCTGGTATCATGAATAGTAAACACAACCTAGAGTAAGCCTCTAGTGCATAGAATAGTTTCTCTGTGGGGAATGTATTCAAATACAGAAAGTAGAATTATATACAGTGGCAAGGTGCAGATGGGTCATGATCTGCGCCAATTGGGACAGTACCCATATCAATAGACTACTAGGTGAATGAATAAATGACTTTATGAATCCATCAAAGACAACTCATAAAATGATTTACCAAGGTGTGGAAGAACTTTGATTGACATTGGGGGATATTATGTGTTAGAGTAAGAAATATACAGTCAAGAAGTTCTAGGTTGAGAATTTGATGTCCATCTGGAAGAAGGGGTTTTGCCCTATTCTATGGGCACAGATATTCATTTCTCCTTCTCTCCCCACCCAATCCTGGATAGATAGTCACTGAAAATGAATGTCATTGTCAGAAGATGAATCAAGACAGTGAGTATGAATGACTCAGTACAGTCTATCCCTATTTTTAGAGAGACAGCTCAGAGCACATGCCCTGCTGATGGTGGTCTTTTATATAAACATATGTGCTATTCTGTGTGCCATCTGCGTATTGCATGTGTCATACACCTAAGAGGAGAAGGCCTTGGAAAATGAGAGCAGGATTTGTGTTCTGTCTATGTTTGACCCTGGGTCATACATTTTGAACCACAAGAGCCAAGAATAGCTTCTTTCTCTGTGATGAACTGATGGAAATGTTGAAATGTGAAGGAATAACTGCCCTATCCAAAGTTCCTTTTCCTTTTTATTCCAAAATATTTTTGCAAAGCAAGGTTTTCCCACATGTCCCCCAGCACCTGTATGAGTCCAAAAGGATGAAAAAATCTGTTCCTGGTTAATTTCTTCCGTGGTAGAAACTGGGTTGATTATGTTCAAGAAAACAATAGTAATTTTACTTGGTAATGTAAGAACCCACAAGGTTATGAGCATTTCCCTAGGAAGTAGATTATCTTTATTGTTAGGCTAGGAGGAGGGACCATTCATGTCATATTACAGCAGCCCAATTGTTCCATGTATGGATGTTGGGTTGCTATTGTCCTTAGATAGACGGAGACAAAATGGAGAGACCCACTTAAGGACTACCTGGTCAATTCAAAAAGGATCCACAGCAGGATCCTACCTTTAATTGTCAATTATTTCAACTGTACAAGTCAAACTTGCCATAGGATTTAGGACCCCAGAGAGCTACTACATGTTTTGCACAATTTGGGGGTATGAACAGCCTTCTCTTTTCTTACTCCCACCATTGTCAGTTAGGATTTATGAGTCAGGGCTCTCGAGTTCTTATCCCAACTCTAACATTAACTATCTCTGTGGGCAGGTCACTCTACCCTCTCATTTTCACTTTCTTCATTTGTAAAATGGAATCAATAGCACATGAAAAGATGTTAAAAATCATTGAATAATCAGAGCTCTGCAACCAGTACAACTTCAAACCCACTAGAATGGCAAAAATAGCAACAAATGAAAAAAATCAATGTTCACTAGAAGAAACATAGCATCATAGATTCAGAACTAAAAGGAGCCTTAGAAGTCATGTGCTGACCTTTTTATTTTATTGATGAGGATACTGAAGCCCTCCCAAACATATACAACACACATTCATATGTGTAACATATATGTACAAATGTATACATGCATGTGTGTATATTCATGCATCTCTGTCATCTATCCATCTATCTATCTTATCTATCTATCTATCTATCTATCATCTATCTATCATCTATCTATATCTATTTATCTATCTATCAGAAATAGGACTTGAATACAGATCTTCCTGACTAGCACTTTATCCACTGTCTTATAGTGGCTTTCAATAACTATAGTTATTAGTATATTACTAAACACTAGTTAGAAGAACCATTTCTGAAATTCCTTTGTGATAATGTTTGGTTGAGCTGATCTGACATTCTCTGCCTATATCTGTCCATGTTAGAGGAATGATGGGCAGAGATTAACTCAGTATGCAGCATCTGCAGTTTGTGCGGAGGGGTCAGGAGCCCCTCCTAGGCTAAATCTCTGTCATCCTCACTGACTCCTTTCATCCCTTTCATCCCTATGAAAGTCTTGGTGCTAAAAATAAAGTTAAATGTTGTACTTCCTCCATGCTGCTCCTCCTCCCTTCTTTTTTCCAACAAAGAACCCAACTTAGACCTAGAACTCTTCCCTGAGCAGGGCCTAATTAGGCTCCCTTACTAAAAGTGGTACACTTCATAAAAGCAACACAAGAAGGTGGTTCTCCTTTACTGCTCTATCTTTGAGCTGTGAGGGCCCTCCTCTCATGCACTTCCAGCCGGGACCCTATGCTCACCCCTGCTTTGTACAGAATAGCTAGACCAGGCCAGTATTTTCTATACCCTCTCTGTGCCTGCTTTCCAGGTCCAGAATGATCTCCCTCCTTACTTCTACCTCTTAGAATTCTCAGGTCCTTTCAAATCTCAGCAAGTAACCCTTGAAATTCCTGAAGATGGTTTGCAATCAAGTCCCTCCAGATTAAGCATGTTCAGTTACTTCAGCTGGTCCTCCTATATTACAGACAATGGACCCCCCTCATATCCTGGTTTCCCTCTGCTGGATGGATTGGTTTTGAAATTGTCCCTCTTAAAATGTGATATTCAGAAGTCAATACTTCCTTTAGATGTGATTGAATGGGAGCCAAGTACAGTGGAACTATAACTTCTGTCATTATAGACACTAGAATTCTATTGGTACAACTTTTCTAAAAATGGAAGCTTTTGTGTCTGGCGTGTCTCAAGTTTGACTCCCATTGAGCTTTTATTTCAAGTAGTATTTACATATGAACTATTGTCTAGCCATATCTTTCCCATGATGGACTTCACCCGAATGTGCAAGTCCTTACATTTGTACTTATCAAATTATACCTTATTATATTTGGCCCGTGATTATGACCTTCTGATATTTGATCCCCAAAGGGAGATATGTAGGCCAAAAATGCAGCTTTAAGCAGGGCTTATTGAATGACATTTTTCTCTTTTTCTTTTTTTAGTGAGGCAGTTGGGGTTAAGTGACTTGCCCAGGGTCACACAGCTAGTAAGTGTTAAGTGTCTGAGGCCAAATTTGAACTCAGGTATTCCTGACTCCAGGGCCAGTGCTCTATCTAGCTGCCCCTGAATGACATTTGTCATCAGGATTTACTAAAAGGGTACAGTACTCATTCCTAACTTATGGAAGTTCATGCAAAAAAAGACAAACATAGCCTTGCCAGAAGGGATCCTGGTATCCCCATTGGGTTCAGCATTCTGCTCTGGAGGGACTTTGCGCATGGTCAGTAGTGGGGGGGTGGGGATTGTGGATGGTCCTACAGAGAGAAGGAAGATGCTGGCCTCATACAGTGTCACAAGCTGGCCCTCATTTCTATGACTGAGGCTTCTATCCAGGCCTCCCATCTTGCATTAACTGTGAAATCATTTTCCCACAGTCAAAGAGGTGTTTGCTAAGGTGATTCTGTTCTCCACAGTCGACTTTATCTCCATATTTCACTTGGTGGGAACTTTTTTCTTTTTTTAGCAAACATGGCACCAAACTACACGGAGCACTCAGTGAGCCCCTATGCTGTATCATGAAAACGTCAAGCAAGATGAAATATTCTCACATAAGTGTATCATTTAAAAACGCACTTTTGTTTCTACATTTGGAACAGGCAGGTCACCTTGGCAAAGGGAATTTCAGAGTCTCACCAGGAGAACGGACTGCGTTTTTTATGGGACAGTTTCTTTGGCTGTTTTGATTTGCATATTTGAAAACAACTGAAAAAGCAATTAATTCAAAGCTAAATAACTTCCATGTTTAGAATTCTGTTTATGGTCTTACAACAGACAAATTTATGAAGAAGTCTGGGACCATTACTCTAATGCAGAATAGGCATCAATCTCTCTCAGAGATCCATCTCGTGGTTTATTTCTAAAACTTGTACAAAATATGGTAGAGAATCTAGAGTCTTTAAGACCAAATAATAATCAGACGCTTTAACACATTTAAATCATAATGTCACAGAATGTAGCAACCCTTGGCTTTTCTTACAGTTCTTAGAAATGCTGTTCCCAGAGGACAAACCTTCCTTTAGAGAAAATAAGACACTGAGTTGGTTACAATTCCAAGGAGAATTCCAGCACTGGAGGGTTTTTTTTCCTTTTTAATACAATTTACACAGAAGAGGCTGGCTGCCAATGCGATAATTGAGAAGCACCTGGTGAAAATGTCTTTCTGTTAATTCACAATGACTCCTCTTGGTCTTCACTCCACCCCCCCCAAACCAACTCTGTGCCAAAAAGAAAGAAGTAAAAGAGAAAAAATAATCCCACATAATTGTCAAGGCCAAGGAGGAACAAAGCAATGCCAGGAGCTTCCTAAGCACCAAGGGTAAGACCTTCCAGTTCCCACATGGGATATAATATGGACAGTCCCACTGTGGTGTAGGAAAGTATGCATAACTCTTTCTGCTCAGGAGAAAGAAAAGATGAGTATGAGTAATGGGGTCATAATTCTTTTATTAAATGTTGGAGATTTTGACATCTCTCGGCCTTGGAAATCAGCCATCTCTCTGGTTCAGAAATAAGATAGTCTTGCTTCAAGGCAAGTAGATGATCTAAATGAAGCCTAGAGAGCCCTTCTAGATCTAGGATTTTTTTGGTGGGGGGGGGGGGCAGCGAATCAGGGTTAAGTGACTTGCCCAGGGTCATATAGCTAGTAAATGTCAAGTGTCCGAGGGCCATATTTGTACTGAGGTCCTCCTGAATCCAGGGCCAGTGCTTTATCTACTGTGCCACCTAGCTACCCCCTAGGTCTAGGCTTTTTTAATCCCAAACACTATACCAATAATCAACCAATCAATATTTGAGTGCCAGAAACATCCTGTACTTCAGCTCTTTTTGTTTACACCAGTTTCTCTGTAAATTCCACAAAGGCAAATATTGCCTCTGACTAGAGGGTATAATAAGACCAATGTGTTGCATTTGTTTTCGAGGGGTGCTTACTCAAATGACTCCTAAACAATCAGTTCTCTATCTTTCGCTATTCTTTCAATCTCGCCTACCACACAAGTCAAGAGATTCAGGTTGTAATTCCATCTCTGATACTAAGTCACTGTATGGCCTCACTAAAGTCACTCCCCGCTTTTAGACCTTAGTTACCTTCTATGTAAAATATGGGGATTGGCTTGTAAGGTCTTTGGCAGTCCAGTTCTGTGACTATCTGAACATCTAGGATTCAATCTAGATGCAGGTTGATTTATTTTTTGGTTATGGGAATCAGGGGGGCTAGTTCATATGAAACCAATCCCATGGGTAGACAAAGAGACAGTTTCAGAGATAGAGACGGAAACAGAGAGAATAGAGAGACTTGTTTTTGGTATCCTAGAGTCTGGGTGAGCCTTTCCTTTATACAGAGAGTACAGGTGTATATGCATATCAATATGTAGACAGGCTATGTCTTATCTCCAGGATATAATCTCTAGGATACATATCAATGCATGATGGTAACCAGTGAAAGGCAAAGAATACTTGTGTCCTGCTACCACCAGGTGGTATCAATAATAGTTGACAGGTATATAGTGCTTTATATGGATTTGCTAAATGCTTTACCTACATTATCTCATTGAATTCTCACAATGACCTTGTGAAGTAGGTACTATTATTATCATCCTCATTTCGTAGATAAGGAAATTGGGATGGAGAGAAGTCCAGTGACAGCTCCAAGGTGATATAGCTACTAAGAGTCTATGGCAGGATTGGAATATGAATCCTCATGATTACAAGTCCAGAGGTCTCTCCACTATGCCATAGTCCCTTTCTATCAAGGAGGGATTGAGAAATACATCAGGCAAGTCATTAAAATATTGTCACCAAAAAACCTACATAGCCTCCCAATTATTTAAGTTTAGGGGGAACACTGCATTTCATTGTGTTCTCATGTGCTTTCTATGTGTGTGTGTGTGTGTGTGTGTGTGTGTGTGTATATATATATATATATATATATTTGCCTTTGTGGAATTTACAGAGAAACTGGTATAAGCAAAAAGAGCTGAAGTCCAGGATGTTTCTGGCACTCAAATATTGATTTGTTGATTATTGGTATAGCATTTGGGATTAAAAAATCCTATATACATATATACATATATATATGTGTGTGTGTGTGTGTGTGTAGTAGTAGTAGTAGTAGTAGTAGTAGGCCTCCACCAGTCACGGATGACCATGGATCAGCTCCTTGAAGAGCCACAGGCCACAGTGTGGCTGTGCTGTCTGATACAGGAGTCGCAGCTCCTGAGCGACTTATAACCTGTAACTGCCACATCCCGTGTTGTATCTACCCCATGAGGAGTAGCTGGAGTATCCTCTCCAGGGCGCTGGGCGGAACAATTGGAAAACAAGCTGTTGCCTATGCAGCAGGTTTTCCCTCTCCGAGACAACATTGGTAGATCCAAAGGAGAGGCAGAGCCAATCCAGTTTGGCACCAGTGCCGCCGCAGGAGTTGCCAGAGGGATGTGATGTCCAACATCCAACTGCCTAAGGGACCCCAACTCCTAATTTTTCCTCAGGGTTAACTCCCGAAGCCTTTCCCATATATGGGTATAGCCGCAAGGCAGGAGAGGTTTAAAATCAGGGTTTCCTTCCCCTAGTCGGGTTGCCTGCCAAGGCTAACGAGCCCCACCTGCCTGAAGCAACTGGTTTTAAGGAGCCAGTGACTGGCCTTCCCTCCTTCTCCTGTTAGTGGAAACAGTTCCACCACGAGAAGGCCAGGAGTTGGACTTCGATTATCAGAGGCTATTTGAGACGCACGGTATTGGACCATTTTATAGAGAGTGGGAGCTTATCCCCACTCCCACCCTGGCATGACAAACCTTTGGAACCAAAATATATATATAGTATATTACATATTATATTATTATATATTATATTTATATATAAATATATATTTTATGTATATATGTGTGTATATATATGTGTATGTCTATAGCTATATCTATATCTATTTATATGATAAACTATGAGTGCCTGAAAGTCCAACGTACCAAATTCAACAAGCTTTCACTGAGCGTTCATGTGTGTGACCCTGAGCTTGGCTCTGGGTGATAAGAGTTATCTGAAATTCCTAACATCAAGAAGCCTATGGTTCAACTAGAGGGATACTTATAGGGGTAGGGATTAGGTCTGTGATTTCACTGATAAAGGGAGCTCCCAAGTGAAGCAGCTCCCTCTGTCAAGACAGGTCATCACTTCCTCTGTAACTTAACAGATTAAGAGAATTGTTTGGAGCATCCAACACCTCCAAAACTCCTTATTACAGCTAAATCAAATTAAAATTCAATTGGGAAATATTTAACAAAATAAATAAAAATATGATAGAATATATATTATTAATATGTAGGGTTTTTTTTCTAAGCCAGTATGTGACCTGCAGGGATCTTTACGTATGGTTTAGTAGTCTCTGTTTCTATTTGATTTTTAACATCACTGGTCCCAAGGACACACAGCCAGGGTGTTTCAGAGGCAGAATTCAAGCCCAGGTGTCCCTGGCTCTGAGGCCAGTGCTCTATTCACCATATCATTCCTCTCATAAGATATGAAGATGTATACATACAAAGAATAAATGGGTAATTCACAATACCCGGTTGTTTATGATAGATGCCAAACAAGGTATATGGGAAGTCAGCAGGAGAACAAATCCAGCTTTGACCTTGGATTTGATTTATGATCCATCAGCAGCTACAACGAAAATGAAAGCCACTGATTGGACTTTCCTTTGTGTCTGCATCATCTTTTTAAAAATGTGTTCTTTTTTTTTTTTTTTTTTTTAGGCAATGGGGGTTAAGTGACTTGCCCACAGTCACACAGCTAGTAAGTGTCAAGTGTCTGAAGTCGGATTTGAACTCAGGTACTCCTGAATCCAGGGCTGGTGCTTTAACCACTTAAAAATGTGTTCTTAGGGAATATGCATGGGTCATCTATGAAGAACCCATATGAGCTGAAAGCCGACTTGTAGCATCCCACTTTAGTCTTCACATTCCTCACTGGCTACCGAGGTATCAACATATCAGTCTACATCTCAGTGACAGGTGGCTCCGGGGCCTACGATGAACTTGTGCAACAACGCTCTGTAAGCATGGTGAGCCAACGTATTACACAATAGCATATGTGAAGCCATTACATGGGAACACCGTCTGCTTCCAACTCATGCGCAACACAAGCCATCCTTGGGGAGTCAGGTCACATATGTTTCCTTTGCAGGCCCCCATGAAAGTTTCAGATTTTCTTCTTTCCTTCTTTGTAGATTTTTTCTGCCCCTTTCTTTCCTTTTGCCTTGCTTGATCTTCTTTCTCATCTCTGTGATTCCCTTCCCTAGTGATCGAAGGTCAAAGACTCTCAGAGTACCTCAGAGTATGACAGGACCCCAGAGTCCTGTACAACCTATGCCTGACCAAGTGGTATTCTGTCCACTGCATTCATGACAAGAAAATATTCAGCCTTCACTTGAATACTTACGGTAAAGGAAAATGCTCTAGTTCCTGAAAAAAACATTCCATTTTTGGAAATTTCTAATTGTTATAGGAGATGAGACTCAATTTATACCTCAACAGCTTTCTAATATTCACCATTTTTGCCTTCTCGGATTTTATGAGAAATGGGCAGAGACTGCAAATAGAAAAATCCTGGCTTGATATATATATATGTATATATATTAAAAAAAAGCCCACCATAACCATTTCTCTAAGTGGAATGGTTTGCTACAGTAGATAGGAGATTCTCCCTTATTGGAGGCCTTTAAACAGAGCCTGTGGGTCACTTTGTAGAAATGATTCTTGTTCATGTACAAGCTGGACTATAAGAGGTTTTGTGATTCTACAATTTGGTATAGTGCCAACTCGTCTTAGACATTATCTGTTTTTCATTCATTTAAACATAGTAGCATAATATGGTAGTATGAGCACTGGATTGCATGTCAAAAGAACACAAGCCTTAATTCTCCAATCATCTTGGGCAGGTTACTTTCTCTTTGTGAGTTTGTTTCCCAATGTATAAGCACATGAAGAGAATTAATTTGATGACCTCTAAGGCTCTTTCCAGCACCAACACCCTATGATTCTATGGATCTGACCTCTAAGACTCTTTCCAGCACCAACACCCTATGATTCTATGGATCTGTGGGTTAAAAATAGGCCATTGTTCATCCATCCATCATCCATCCGTCCATCCATTAAATACACATTTACTAAATGCCTACTAGGTGCCAGGCATTATGCTCTATTCTCAAGATACAAGACAAATGAAATATATTAGGCACTGCCTATTACTTCATAGGCTAGAATATATTTAAGGTGCAATTTTTAAATGATTAAAGTTTTATTATGGTGACCATCGATGAAAAGTTGATGGAATTGGGATCATTTTGTCTTAAGAATGGAAGACTTGGAGTGAAATTAATAAATATCTTCCCAAAATGAAGGGGTATACTATGAAGGTCAACACGTTCTCTACTGTACTATTTTTACTAAAGACAGAATAGAAAGAGATGAGCTTCTCTTTTAGGATTAAGTATTCAGTCTATTAACCAAACATGTTTTTATTAAGGGCCTTTTATGTGTTCAATCCTAAGTAAGATATTGTGTCAGACACAAGAAAAGGAGAAAACAGAGTAGACACCCTCCCTGCCCTAAATGAAGTCACAGGAGAACAGATACATACACAGAAAATAATTGGAGAACAATAACATTTGTAGCCTAGTCAATTCAAATCAGTGAGCCTTTATTAACTATTTAATATGTATCAGGTACTGTTATGTGCTAAGGATATTAGACAAAGATGGTTTCTTCCCCCAAGGAGCTTACATTGTGTGAGAGACCAGAGAAGGCTTCAGACTAGACACCTAAAATTTTTCATCAGTTTCCTTCCCTTCCCTTTCCATATCAAATATTCAAATTATTATTCAAATATTCAATATTCAAATATTGAATAGTTAAGCTTTATTACATGTAAAATTGGGTTTTGGAGTACTTTAGAAATGTTAGATACAAGGAACAAACTTGAGAAATCACAAAAGGCAGCCTGCTCTGACAATCTTTTTTAAAGTCCATTTTTAAAAAGCAGCCAAAGATTTTAAAAAATGCCTTCCCTTCCCCTCCCCTCCTCTCCCCATCTTTCCCTTCATCATGTCCTTTCCTTTCTCCCTTCTACTTTGTCTTTTCTTTTCCCTTCTCCATCTCCTCTCTTTCCCCCCTTGATCTTTTGTCTTCCCATTTCCATTCCCTTCTTTTTCTTCTTTCCTCGCCTTTCCTTTGGCTTCTCTTCTCTTCCCCAGCAGTGGAGCCAATGAGACTTCAGAGACTCGCTCAAAACAAAACAAAGCAAAGCATTTCTTAGACACAATTAAAAAGAGTAGGCTGTTGTCCTGCAATGGCTTTGGTACCATTCTATTTGAGAATAAAGGAGCAAACCAAACACCTCTGCACATCTGGTCTCAGGAACCTCTGACTGCACAGATGCCATGTTTCTAAAAGACATAAAATCAAGGGAATGTCCCTTTTTCATGTTATCTCCCATGAGGAATCCTAAGGTATTCATAGAAGATGCAGCATTCTTCTTATCCTACTTGGGTGCTTTTAACAACATTATTTTCCCCACATGCTTCATTGAGTGCCACTATTATTTGATATCACCCACCCAAATCCATAGTGAACGACTTTACCATTCTGAAAAACGGAATCAGAGGAAGCCCCAGATGGATGTGTAGGGCGCCTGTGAACCTAGTCTTAGTACATTGAGTTTAATCCAAATGTATTTCAAAAACAGTGATTCCAATTGTTGTAAACTATGGAACACATGCAGAATCCCTGGAGAAACAGATGTTAGATCTTCTGATAGCAGTAAAACATCCGAAAAAAAATCTTGTAAATATGAACAAACTTGACTAATAGAGTATTTGGCAGTTAAAGAGAGAGGAATGCACAGTGGATGTCATTCAGCTTTTTAAAATAGTATCATGTGTGTCATTAAAAAAGAAATATTCTTTTAAATGTCTGTTATTTAGTTTTAAAATGAAAAATATTGAATAGTTAAACTTTATTAAGTGTAAAATTGGTTTTTAGAGTGCTTTGGAAATGTTAGATACAAGGAACAAACTTGAGAAATCACAAAAGGCAGCCTGCTCTGCCAATGTTTTTAAAAGTCCATTTTTTAAAAATGGCCAAAGATTTTTTAAAAGTGCCTTTAAAAGAGATAAACAGGATTTGAGCCATAGGAAACACCACCAGCCCCATCCAGAAAGGATTCCTTGGCTAGAAGCCCCCCATGTTTTAAAAAGTACAATCCTGTCCCCTTAGAAAGTGTAGAACACTGCAGAATAAAAAATAATATTCTAGCCTCTTAACCCTCCATTGATAAAAGCCTATACTCTGGGTGTGCCTGGTTATAACTGAAGGTTAGTGCTACCAACATTCCCTTGGACCATTTAGTTAGTTGGATACCAGATGTACCTGGGAGTTTGTCACCAATGGATTAGAACACCCCTTCCTGCTTTCTGACTTTAAAGCAAAGGTCCAAATCTGTATAATTTAGGGAATTGGATTAGGTCCTGAGATTCAATTTGGAGCAATAAGAGATGAAGAATCTGAGTTGCTTTGGATCAGACAAATGTAGACTACCTGTAAAGAGACGAGACAGTGCCATTTTTACAGGTAGAATCAGTTTTTTGGTGCTCTGTGGTATTGAATGCTCTGATGGAGGACTGATCCAATCATTTATACTCCATAGCCTATTTGCTTCTCTATTACCTCTACTTAAACTACAGCCAATCATGCCACTGTGACTATACCACATGCTATTTTCTCCTCCCTTGTCTTCTTCCTTTTTCTACTCCTTTTCTTTATTCTTTATCATCATCATCATTAAATCTCAGTGGAATATCTATTTGTACGGCAATATGGGAGTTTTCTTCATTTCTATTAAGAGTACCATAACCTTCAAATATCAGAACCTTGTGTAATGTTTGGTTCTCTGACTTCCTCACCCCCAGTATCTAAAAAGTCCTATTATTCCAACTTCTGCAATAACTCTTGGTTCTGAATTTCCATTTCCCCTACCCTTGTTAAGGTACTATCTCTACAATGCTTTAGAGTCAGAACTGAATTGAAACCCAATTTTGTGTACTTATTATCTATGGGATGATGGCCAAGTCAGTCTCCTGATATGTAAAATGGGTCTAATAAAGTCTGTACTACCTCCCTCAAGAGATTGTTGTGAGCAAATTGTTACAGTACAGAGCTGTAACTCACAGAATTTTCCCTTAGAGCAATAGCAGGGAAAGAGCTGGGATGAGGCCTGGAGGAGAGGAAGTACACCATGGGACAGCTTGTTATTCTAACCTCTTACTAAAAGAGTGGATTCTGAAGGGGAAGAAATACATTGCTTCTGGAGAGTGGGGTGGGATGAAGGGGCAAACTGAGCAGTGGAGAAAGGGTCCTGGTAGATATATGGTAACAGGTCAGAGAGAGCTCCTGACCCCCAGTAGCTATGTCAAGCAGGAAAACCAATTAACAAGCTTTTTATCAAAGACCCACTCTTTCCCCATCACCCTATTTTCCAAATCCCAGTGAAGAAAACATGGGTACAAAGCATGGCATATTTAGAAGGAAACCCTGAGCCAGATTTCCAAAAGAGAGATGAGATGTTTCCTTTTGGTAACATGTAATAAATGGCCTTTCAATTTATTATTTATCTATGTTCACACTTTAATGAATAGTTGTAGTGATAATTACCAAATTTCTACATTAAAGAACAAGTCTGTGCTTTATACAGTAACTGCTGAATTGGGCTATTATCTACACATGTGTGGGTTTTCTGTAAATACAGAAATTTGATATTTGTCACCAGGTCTATTCATTGCAATTTGAACATAGATAAATAATGAATGACAACACCACTTGTTCATTAACATTCTACAAAAGGAAAATATATACTCGTTATTCCTTTCATGGATTTGGCCACTGAAGGTTCATAAATAATTGTGCTTTACAATTTTCTCTAATTAGGAATGAACTTAATCCAGGCCATCCGAAGCCCGAGAGCACAGGGATCTTTCCATTGCCCTGTTTCTGCCTCTCTGTGGCAGATGCCGCCTTCCAAGAGCTGCTCTCACAAATGGAGCTGTGGTGAATGGTGCAGAGGCCTTTAAAAGCTCATTTCTGCCAAACGTCAGAAGCCCTTACATGAAACCTCTTACTGAGCTGCTCTGGCCCTGACCCAAACCCTAGAGAAAATACAGAGATGTGGTTCCTGGTCCCCACGATACCATGGCTTGACTGACTTCTCTGGAATAAATCTCTTCATCACCTCGCTGGCTGCAGTTTGCATGTCTGAGATGCATGAGGACTCTGTGGAGGGGACGATGAGTTGGCTGGATCAAAACCACTCCATCTGGACGAGGCAGAACTATGGTTCTGTGTTTCAATGCGGCGTTTGCAATGCTACTATAGGACATTTCACGGAATGGCTTCCTCTTTCTTATAGTATAGGCTCTACCTTGAATCGTCCACTGACTCACACTTCTTCAGTAGATCCCTGCTCTCTTCATTGTGGGTACAGGCATCTCATTTTAGTTTGTTTTATTGCACTTCACAGATAATACATTTTTTACAAATTGAAGGTCCAAGGTAACGCTGCATTGAACAACTCTATCGGCATCCAACAGCACATACTCACATCATGTCTCTGTGTCACATTTTGGTAATTCTCACAATATTTTAAACTTTTTCATCATTATTATATTTGTTATGGTGATCTATGATCTTTGATATTACTTTTGCAATTGTTTTAGCGTTCTATGAACCACACCCCTGTAAGATGGAGAATTTAGTTAATAAATGCTGTGTGTTTTCCAACTGCTACACTGACTGGCTGTTCTCCCATCTCCATCTCCTTAAGGCTTTCTGTTTCCTCAGACACAACAATATTGAAATTAGGCCAGTTAATAACCGTACAATGGCATCTAAGTGCTCAGGTGAAAGAAAGAGTCAAACTTCATTGTTGTCTTATTTTAAGAAATTGCTACAGCCACCCCAACCTTCAGCAACCACCACCTTGGTCAATCAGCAGCCACCAACATCCAAGCAAGAGAAGCAAAAAGATAATGACTTGCTGAAGGCTCAAATGCTGGTTAGCATTTTTTAGCAACAAACTGTTTTAATTAATGTATGTACATTGAATTTATAAACACTTAATAGACTACATAACTTTTATATGCATTGGGAAACCAAAAAATTCATGTGATTTTATTGTGATATTCACTTTATTGTGATAGTCTAGAACTAAATTTGCAATATCTCTAAGGTATGCCTTTCCTTTCATCCATGGTGTAGATAGCAACTCATTCCTGACTTCTACTTCTTTAACATTCTTGTCCATATCTTGCCATAAGATGTTCCCCAGCCCCAATATGTCAAATACTTTTCTCTGGTCCTTTTAATATTTTGTGGGGAGCAGCCTAGTACTTGAACAATCCATAGGTACTGTAGGGGCCAAATTTATTATGGGGAGAGTTAATTGGGTGGCTCAGCATAATATTGGGGTTCAGAAAATAATGAGAGACCTCTAGGTCTAAAGTTTCCTCCCTTACAAACTGCCTTTTTTAGTTATTTCTCCCAGGCTAATAAGAAAGGAGATTAACAGTCTCTTTTCCACAAACAAACCAGGTTTTATCAATGGGAATAAAATTTACAACAAAGGTGAAGTTAATAAAGCCAGGGACAAGGAAATAAGGGAAGAGAAAAACAGATAAGCTCCCTGGCTCTAGCAAATACTGACTCAAACCCCAAACTTGCTTCCTGCTCAGTTAGCTCAAAGAGTTGGCCTCAATTCCACTTACCACCTGGGGTCTGTAGTTTCAATGGGAGTTATCTGTGCAATCCCTTCCCAGGATGCTCCTCCGCTCACCAGAAGTAAAAGAGAGCTTCTCTGAGTGATAGTTCCCTTTTCCTACTTTTTCTATCCCTCCCCCAAAAGGGAGATCCTTCAAGTTGCTTGGCTGAGAGTGGTCCCCCTGCTGTTATCAGCAGTACATGTCACTCAGGGGCAGCCAGGTGTGGCCTCAAATCATTCCCAAGTAGGTACTTAATCAGTTTCTCATTCTTACCCAATTCAAACAATACTAAAGCAATCAGGTGGGGGCCCTGGGTGTCTGCAAAATTCCATTATTTTATCACATTACTTTGTGTCTTTCCACCTCCCCTTTGGGTCACCTACCCTTTTAATTGTCCAGAGAGTATGAGTCATAAACAAATAATACCACAGCAGTCATAAACACAAAATGCCACAGGGACCATACAGGTGTTTAAAAAGACAAGTGTTTCTGTGTTGGTATTTTGATGGGTCCTATTTCTCCCAGTTGACTCTGAGTTCTTCAGGGGCATAGTTATGTCTTGGACTTCTTGACAATTCAGTGCTAGGCAGGCAAATGATGCTCTCTAGAGGAACATTTAATTCACTTTAAACTTTAAGTATCTATTACACCTTATGAGATAGGAAACGTAGAAAGATGTGGTGCTGTCTGTCCCTGATTTTGACAAGCTTATAATAAAGAGACAAAGGACAGGGTCACAAATGACAAAAGAGAGAACTAGGGAATTATAAAAGAGAGATCCAAGCAAAGGTTTTGGATGTTGATTTCCTAGGCAATTTATCTAATCTCTCTGGACCTCAGCTCCCTCATTTGTAAAAATGAATATTTTTTACTAAGTGCCCTCACCTGTTCCCTTCCAATTCTAATGTTGCATGATCCTGTGATTGGTAAAAACTGAACAGGAAGGATAATGGAGAAAAGGATGAATGAAAGTAATCTTTTCTCATATTTCTAAGCTGCTTTAAGTTCCAAAAGCACAAAGATAAAAGCAGAAAAGCAATTGTCCATTTCACCCCCACCTCCATGCTGCTATTTGTGTGAAGTGCAGAGACCAATGGATCTTTCCCAGAAGAGGAATCAACCCTAATAATAAGAAACTGAAAAGTAGGAAAAGCTTTGGATTTGGAGGCAAAAGACTTGAGTGAGAATCCTGATTTTGCCAGTTACTACCAGTATGCCTTTATTCAAGTCACTTAACTTCTTGAAAGTCTGTTGCAGATTTCACTCCTATGTTTCTATGAACACAGTATGGGTGTTCTGAGGCTGCCTTTGAGAGCCCTCTCACTCCTACTACCTCTTCTATACACTGTTTTTCTTTAAACCTCCCCTCCCTTTTCTCATTCTTTTCCCCTCTCTCTTCTCTTACTTCATATTCTCTTATCCTCTAAGGATAAAATATATTTTATTATAGTGGAAAGAACAAAAAGATTGGCAGCCAGAGGACCAATTTGGTTCAATAATTCAATTCAATAAATGTTGGTTCAGTACCTAGTATGTGCCAGGGACTGTGCTAATGTATGTGAAACAAACTATCTACATACAGGATAAATAGAAAATAATTAAAAGAGGGAAAGCATTCTAGAAGGTGGGATTTTAGTTGGGAAAATCAGGGAGGTTGGTTCTCTGAGCAGGAGAGAGAGAGCATTCCAGGCATGGGGGACAGCCAGAAAGAATGCCCAGAGCCAAGACATCAAGTGTCTTGTTTATGGAGCAGCCTGGAGGCCAGTGTCACTGGATTAAAGAATAGGTGTAGTGGAGTAAGATGTAAGAAAATTGGAAAAGTAAGAGGGGACTAGAGTATGAAGGACTTTGAATGCCAAACAGAGCATTTGTATTTTCCCCTAAAGGCAATAGGGAGCCCCTAGAGTTTATTGAGCAGGGGAATGACATAATTAAATCTGTGTTTTAGGGAATCACTTTAGTGTCTGAGTGGAGAATGAAATGGAGTAGGCAGTAGGCTGACAGACACACCAGTAAGCCTTTGCAGTAATCCAGCTGTGAGGTGACGAGGGCCTGCACCAGAGTGGTGGCAGTGTCGGAGAAGAGAAAGGGATATATTTGAGAGATATTTCAAAACTGAAATCAGCAGGCCTTGGCAATGATTGGTTATGAGGGGTTAGAGATAGTGAGGAACCCGGGAAGACTCCTAGGTAGCCAGCCTGAAGGATGGGAGAATGGTATTGCCCTCCATAGTAACAGGGAATGTAGGCAATAAGGAGGGTTTAGGGGAAAAGTTAATGAGTCCTGTTTTGGACATATTGAGTTTAAGATGTCTACTTGGGCATCACTATGAGATGTCTGAAAGGCAGTTGGGGATGAGCAATTAGAGGTCAGCACAGAGATGGGGGCAGAATAGGTAGATTTGAGAATCATCAGCATAAAGATGGTAATTAAATGCATGGGAGCTGATGATCTTATCAAGTGAAGGGAGGGAGAAGAGAAGAGGGCTCAGGACAGAACTCTGTGGGACACCTACAGATAGAGGACCAGCCAGAGGGTTCACATCTCCGCCCTTCCACTTCCTACCTATGTGACTTTGGGGTGGTCATTTAAGCTCTGTAAAGTGAGGGCATTGGATTAGACAATCTCTAAGATCCTTCTTGCTCTAAAGTCAAGGGTTCTTTTATTTCTTCTCTTTCTTATTTCCAATACTCCCCTCTTCCCCCACTATTGCTCCACTCCACTGGAAGAACCATGGCCTAAAGAAGTC
This sequence comes from Dromiciops gliroides, assembly GCF_019393635.1. Taxonomy (NCBI): domain Eukaryota; kingdom Metazoa; phylum Chordata; class Mammalia; order Microbiotheria; family Microbiotheriidae; genus Dromiciops; species Dromiciops gliroides. The sequence goes on along the minus strand of NC_057862.1, from coordinate 414,235,127 downwards.
CCTACCTTCTGAACCCCATAATGAGGGAGGAGAACCCGTATAACTCTTTCTGACTTGGTTTTGGTCATGGAAAAAAAAGAAAGAAAATAATTTTATTTGTGTGGCATGTGGCTGGAGCCAAAGGGTCAATTCCAAGGTGAAAGACAAAAGATGCCGGATATAAAAGTCCCCATGTTGAGGCCACAGATCAAGAGTGTGACCAACAGGAGCCTTTCCCAAGGATTTTTCTTGCCTGTCACTCTTGTTCAGCCCCATTGTTCAGGGCAGCAAGTCTCTGGTAAGGATGTATCCCATAACTCCCAAACCTAAGTGACCAACTTCCTTAATACCATGGAAGATTAAGGGAAAAATTGAAGGGCCTTTGGCCCAAGCTTACTCTAGAAGATAAGGACAAGTACAGGAGGAGAAATGGAGGGAAAAGGACTAAGTTTCCTTTTTAATTTACAGAACATCTTAAACTACTTTTCAAGCTTTAAGGGTTTTGAAGAAACCCAATATGTGTCTTGCCAAGCACGTTTTCCCTTAATTTTCAAGCCCATGTGTATTTTAAAGGAAATAAAACCCACATGTTTCTGATCATTTACACTTAAATCACCAAAATATTGCTTTTTACAAGCTTTGTGTTGTCAGGAAGCCCTTTGAACCCTTTTTTTTCCTGAAGCTATTCTTGGACTTTGGGGAAAACAAACAGGAAGTTGTGTCCTGTGGAGGGCAAACAAAGTGAGTAAAGAGTCGCTGGAGTCAGCTCAGAGATCCAAACTGTCTATACCATCCAGAAAATGGGTAAAGCTTGAGGAGGAAGCAGGGGACTTCAATAGAGGGTGCCTTAGAATGGACCAGACTTCTCAAATATCTGGGTTTTAGGCCTAGATTTTGTCAATGATTTTTCAGGATAACCTTGGACAAAGTTAAAAAAAAAAAAAGATCAAGGAATTTCAGTGTTAGAGGTTATCTAGTCCAGCCTATATAATGAACAGAAATCCTTTCTAGATCATCTTCAACGAATGGGCATCCAGTCTTTATTTGAAGTCCTTTAATATGGAGAAAGCACTACTTCACCAAATAGTCCATTACACTTTGGGATAGCTCTGATTATTAGTTGGTTTTGGGGGAGGGGGGTTGTGAGGCAATTGGGGTTAAGTGACTTGCCCAAGGTCACACAACTAGTAAGTGTTAAGTGTCTGAGGCCAGATTTGAACTCAGGTCCTCCTGACTCCAGGGCAGGTGCTCTATCCACTGCGCCACCTAGCTGCCCCTGTGTTTTTTTTAATGAACCCTACATTTGCCTCCATGCAACTTTTGTGCATTCTCCCCAGTTCTACTCTCTAGGGTCCAAAAGAATAAATCTAATCCCTTTTCTTGAGACAGCCCTTCAAATACTTGGAGACAGCTATCATGTCCCACCAAAGTCCCCTCCAGGCTAAGTATTACCAGTTCTTTAAACCATTCTTCATATAAGGGAAAACCATTATGTCAGGTTCTCAGTTTCCTCTTTTGTCAAAGGAAATATATTCCTCTCTCTTCAATTATTGACAAGGAATTTTAGAAAATGTATTAGATGAAAAAAAAAACCATAAAAATCCACACAACACACATTTCCATGATAACAGGGTACTACCTTTGTCCAAATGTCTTGAGCATGACCTTTTATTGAATTTCCATGTTTCAAGTTGAGTCCTTTTATCATAATATCCTGCATACCAATAGAGTTGAAAACAGATTTCCTATTGGGTTTAAAGGCTTTAGGGTTTAAAGGCATTATGAGCCAGAGTTTATCCCCAACTAGAATGCACTCCTTCCTACTCTTTGTCTATCCAGTTCTCAGAACTATATGCAACTCAGATAGGACATCTGGGGTTTTATCCTAAGGCATTGAATTTAGAGGGTTCAGATAGCTCATTCAGTTCTTCAGTACCTAAAAATGGCATAACTTGGCTCATAGTTAATGGAAATAATTAGTTATAATAGAAAACCCTCAGATGGTAGGTTGGGCTAAAGTCTACCCTACTTCTTCTTGATCCACACCCACCTCCTACAGCAGACTCCCTCAAAGCTGCCTGCAATGAAGTACTTGCCTCAGGTATAGTAATTCCTGGTTTCCTGTTAATGAATGGGATTCAATTCTTAAAGCCTCACCCCAATTCCTACTTAATCTTGAAGCTTGAAGCCAATATTCTAGCTTAAATTGATCCTTCTCTCTTTTGCACATATAATATGTAATAATACCTGTGGTGACATTCACTTGGGACCTATAGGTAAATGTTTTTGGTGGCCTCTTTCAAAGTTTGACCTCAATGAACTCCTTGAGGGCAGAAAATGTGTTTTCTACTTGTGTCCCCCACAGTGTCTAATATAGTCTATAATATAGCCAGGATCTCCCTTTTGAAAAAAAAAAAGTGAATTCAATACAAACCTTTATGAACACGGAAAAATCAAGTCGTTGCCCACCTAGCTATGTTCTATGTTTTCTAGAGGCTTGTTCCAAGAATCCAAACCCACCTGGGAATCAAACTTTGATCAAAAAATGATGCAACCCAATCTTCACTGCCTCAGTATATGTGGTTGAAGGCATGGACTGTGCCTTATCTAAACTTACTGTCTTTTCTGCTGTCTATAATGCTCTGTACATAGTGTATACTTAATAAATGCTTATTTATTTGTTATTGTTGAATGTTCAGCCCAAGCCTAACTTTCCTATCATTCTGTGACAATTCTCTTTTTAAAATTTAAATGAGTTCATTCTTTTACTAGCACTGGCAAAATATGGAGGAAAAAAGAAATTCAAAACTTGGGGTTAAGGAGACCTAAAGGCAACTGGTGGCAGAGTGAATAGGGTGCTGGATCTATCTGAGTTCACTTCAGATGCATAGTAAGGACAAATCACTTAACTTTTGTTTGCCTCAATTTCCTCAACTATAAAATGGGCCTAATAATAGCAACTACCTTTAGGATTGTTATGAAGATCAAATGAAAGAATCTTCATAAAAGTGAAGCATTGTTGGTGGAGTTGTGAACTGATCCAACCATTCTGGAGAACAATTTGGAAGTATGCCCAAAAGGCTATGAGACTGTGCATACCCTTTGACCCAGTAATACCACTACTAGGTCTCTATCCCAAAGAGATCATAAAACAGGGAAAAGGACCCACATGTACAAAAATATTTATAGCAGCTCTCTTTATGGTGGCAAATAATTTTTATGATTTAAAAATAATGCTTAGCACAGTATCTGGCATGCAGTAGGCACCATATAAATGCTTATTCCCTTCCCTTATTCTCACTTAGATTACCTCAGTTGTAAAAACAGGGGAATGGTGGACAAGAGAGAGACAAAGACTTGTCCAAGTTCTCATTGATGGTGGCAGAATGGGGACTGGAAGCCAGGTGCTTTGATCCCTGGCCCTGTGACTGAATATGCTCCAAAAATGAACTACGAAGACCAAGGCCAAACAGAATAAATACCATCATAATATGGACCTCATTTCCCTCATCTGTAAAATGAAAAGGTTGCACTAGATGACCTTTGAGGTTCTTTCCAGTTCCAGATCTTTGATGCCATTATGTTATGACTTTTGAAGTCCTTTGTAACTCTACATTTATGGCCTTATAATCCTGTGAAGGTTACACTTGAAATGGAGGTTAGCTGGAAGCTAAAGCTACTTTGGGGATTGGGCACTGTTCTAGTTGATATCCAGCCCTTGGGTCTCCTTCTCAAATATAGATTAAAAACCCAGAAGCAGGGGGCAGCTAGGCAGTGCAGTAGATAAAGCACCAGGCCTGGATTCAGGAGGACCTGAATTCAAATGTGACCTCAGACACTTGATTCTTACTAGCTGTGTGACCCTGGGCAAGTCACTTAACCCTCATTGCCCCACCAAAAAGAAAAAAGAAAAAAAAGAAAAACTCAGAAGCAACATTAATTTAGGGGGGGAAAAGTAAATCAATAAACATTTATTAAGCACCTTTGTGCTAAATGCTGGGGATACAAAAAGAGGCACAATATAATCCCTACCCTCAAGGAGTTTATAAACTAATGGGGGAGACAACATGCAAACAAATACATAAAGAGCAAGCTATTTACAGAATAAATGGGAAATTATTAACAGAGGGAGTTGACAAGCTGATGAAGGGTTCCTGTAAAAGGTGAGATTTTAGCTGGAATTTAGAGGAAAGCCAGGGAGGTGGGTAGTCAGAACAGATGAGAAGGAGCATTCCAGGCATGGAATGTCCAGAGTCAAGAGATGGAGTGTCTTATTCATGGAATAGCCAGGAGCCCAATGTCACTGGATCAAAGAGAATGTGCTTGTGAGTAAGGTATAAGAAGCCTGGAAATGTAGGAAGGAACTAGGGTATAAGGGACTTTGAAGGCCAAAAAGGATTTTGTATTTGCTCCTGGAGGTAATAGGAAGACATTGGAGTTTATTGAATGCAAGAGGAGGTGGGGGGTTGGGGGGGTGGGAGGGTGACTCGATGAGATTAGGAAAATCCCTTTGGTGTCTGAATGGAGGATGGATTGGAGGGGGGAAAGACTTGAGGCAGGCAGGTACCCCCACTCCCCCAGCCCCAGCAGTCTATTGAAATAAGGCCTGAGGGTACTGCAACATTCAAAGTATACATAATAAATCAGTTTGAAACTCTTACATTGCCATGAAGTTATTTTTTTTTTCCCAAGGAAAACTGATTCTACACTTAACATGAACCAGAAGAAACACAATTTGGATGAAAGAACACCAGGACAATAGCTCGTCCAAATATTCAGGTCTCAATGTGGATTTATATTAGGTTGAATTTATCTATACAGGTCAAACTAAACCCAAAAATTGTTGCACAAGGCTATGACTATACCATATACTGTGGCAGTCTGGTTCTGTGAAATTAACCCCTCCAAATAAAACTTTTGGTGAAGTTGACCATCCATTGTATCCACACACGATGTGGTCTTTTGATTGTAAGACTGGTTTGGCCAGAAATTACCACCAGCCTACTGGCATGATGAGGAATTCTGGACCTCCAAATGGAAATATCAGAAATCAATCAGTCAATAAGTATTTATTAAATTCCTTACTATATACTAGGCCCTTACTAAGCACTGGGGTTATGAAGAAAAGCAAAAGACATTTCTTACCCTTGAGAAGCTCACAGTCTAATGAAGGAGATCATTTGTAAACAACCATGTGTGAACAAGTTAAATGGAGGATAAACAGGAAATAATAAACAGAGTGACAGCACCAGAGTTAAGAGGAATGGGAAAGGCTTTTCATAGAAGGTAGGATTTTAGCTGGAACTTGAAGGAAATGGAGGAAGCCAGAAGGAGGGAGAGCATTCCAAACATGGGGGACAGCCAATGGAAATGCCTGAAATGAAGAGGTGGAATATCTTTTTAAAGGAATAGCAAAGAAATCAATGGCCACTGGATCAGAGTATTTGGGAAGGAGGCATAAAGTCTAAGAAGATTGGAAAGATGGAGGGAACTTTGAACTCAAGCAAAGCTCCTATGTGACCTTAGATCACTCAGTTAAATTCTATGGGCCTCATTTTCTGCATGAGGGTTGGGTTAGGTGAACTCTCCTAGGCCCATCTATCTTTGACATGGGTCTCAAACTTTGACTATCACTAGTGTTTTGTTTTATCTTGTTTTTTTTCTTCTGTAGCACACCTCATAATGCAGTGCTAATAGAAGCTAAATGAATTCGGGGATCTGTGATTGGCATGTGTGTGAGAGAGCTTTTTACAACTGACCAAAATTGTGACCTCTTCACAACTTGGTATATGGGTGTTGAGAGATGTGGTGGCCAAAAATATAATAATCTCTTTGTGATGAACTGGTAATGAATTCTCTGAATTTAGCCAGGCAGGTCCTTGGACAAAGGATGTTGCTTAACTCATATTTTCTATCTTAGATTGACTACAGTCCCACAAACTTCAAGAAACCAGGGTCATCTTCACATCTTCATGAAGCATCTTTTGTAGAGTCTCAGCAAAGGGGTTGAATTGAGCAAATGATCATCTTGACTGTGGTACTTCATTTCTTGACCATGGTTCTTCTTGAAAAACATTCTGCGAAACCAGTCCAATCTCAGCCTCACATAGCAAGATCAGTTCATCAATTAATCAACAAACACTTATTAAGTACCTACTGAATAGGGCAGCTAGGTGGCACAGTGGATAGAGCATTGGCCCTGGAGTCAGGAGGACCTGAGTTCAAATCCGGCCTCACACACTTAACACTTACTAGCTGTGTGACCTTGGGCAGGTCACTTAACCCCAATTGCCTCACTAAAAAAAAAAAAGTACCTACTGAATGCTAGAATATACTGTTGGTCTCCAATGGATAAAAATACAAATGGGGGACAGTCTCTACCTTCAAGAGCTTACATTATATTGAGATGAGGGTGGGTGGGAGGGGATGAAGCATGGCAGCTTGGGTTTAAATGTGGAAGGGACCTCTGTCATTATTTAGTCAGGGAGCTCTTAACCTGGTATCTGTGAACTATTTTTACACTATGTTTCAATGTAATTTTTTTTGAAATTGTGCATTTTTTTATTTTATGTGTATAAAAACATGATTCTGAGAAGGGCTTCATAGGTTTCACCAGACTGACAGAAGAATCCATAACACAAGAAAGTTAAGATACCCTGAATTAGACCAAACCTTTCATTTTACAGATGGGAAAATTCAGGCCCAAAAAGGAAAGTGATTTGATGAAGGTTTCACAGGTAATATATAGCAAAGCCAGATTCAAAGTCAAATTCTAAGACTCCCAATCCACTACTTTCTTGGTGCCAAATTCCTATCAATGTTGGGCCCAAGTATGTGGAGAATCAATTCCCTTTCCTAGTAATCATCAGGATGACAAAGCAAAAAATCCCTTTCCATTTGACCCAGTCCAAAAACGCAATTGGGTCTATTGTATTATTGACATCTTTTACATGAGGAATAATAGTAAATTTGTCATTAGCCTTTTGGAAGTTCCAGCTCCTTCCTTCCTTCAAACATAGATGTGATCCATTCTTCAGTTCCCTGAAGGTTTCAGGCCATTTTTTTGTTTAAATTCTACATTTCTTAAAGCAAACGGCCCTGACCCTTTTAATCTTCATCCCAAATTCTCCTGGCTGTTTCAGCTTTTCATCAGGCTTGTGGCCACTTATCTCAGTTCTCCTGCCTGTCTTTTTCCTTCCCCTCACTGAAAAGATTGTTTTGTCTCATCGGGAGTCCACTTTCCTGCCTCATATGAAAACCCTTGTAGCAAAGACACAGGCAGCCCCAAGATCAGGGCAAAGCAGAAACTGCAATCAGCTTGCTGCTGGACCATGCTCCACAATTAGCCTGGCAGCCCTGTCAGCTGCTCAGGGAGTATTTTAAATCAGGCCTGTTTCTCTTTTCCCGTAGTGTTCCTTATGCACTGTCTCTGCAGGGAGGTGCTACAGGGGATAGTGGGATGCGGTGCTGGTGTAAGATGTTAGCTAAAGGACGGCTGGGAGCCAGGCAGTAGGCTGCAGTCGAAAGAGCTTTGGATCTGCCATCAAAGAACCTGGTTTCCAATCTAATTCTGCCACTTTTGAGCCAGTGAGGAAATGCTTTCACCTCTCTGAGCCCCAGTGTCCATCCCTGTAAGATGAGGAGGATGGAGTGAATCACCCCTAAGATCCCTGATAGCTCTAAATCTGACCTTGCACCTCCTAAAGAAAAATGCATTTAGTGTATGTATCTTTATGTTCTGTGGGAAGATACATATGAAACAGGAGAATTGTGACTCAGTGTTCAACTGTGTGATACTGAGTATGGTGTTGAAACGTCTAATGGCCATTAGATGGACATAAGAAGTCATCAAATCTACTCCCTTTATTATACAATTGAGGAAACTGAGACTTGGGGGTGTTATGTGACCTTCCTAAAGCCATAAGGTAAAAAGGACTTTGGGAAGAGATTCGAACCCAGGTCTTATGACACCAGGAACAATATTCTTTCCACTATACCATGATGCCTAAGGAACAAGAGACCACTGAATTGGGAGCAGCCAGGTGGCATAGTGGATAGAGCACTGGCCTTGGATTCAGGAGGACCTGAGTTCAAATCCAGCCTTAGACACTTGACACTTATTGGCTGTGTAACCCTGGGCAAGTCACTTAACCCTCATTGCCCCTCAAAACAAACAAACAAACAAACAAACAAAGAGACCACTGAGTGTTTCATGGAGGATGTAGGATAGGGAATTTGGGTAGGCTGAGAGGAGTAGAAAAGGACATTCCAAGGAGGAGAAACTATATTGGCATAAGTCTGGGATCAATAATATTCTCATCTTCCTTTCACTGTTTCCAAAATAAATATCTTTTGATAAAGTCCATACATTTGAAGTAACCTAAAATTCCTTTCCGAGATGTACGACTTTTCATGAAACCATACAACCTATACAGGTGTATAGGACATTCATGGAGGACCATCGCCTCTGGGGTGAGGGCTTACTGAGCCCCTTTCAGGGCTGCTCATCCACCTTTGGTGACCACTTCACTCAACTCTCACCTATGACTCCAAGAAACTATAGCATGCTCAGTGGACACACCCCAGGAAACTGTCTCATCAGATGATTTAAACCAGATTGAGGGTAACTGCTGGACCTCAAACTTGTTAGTGAATTGGGGGGGTGGATACCCCAAGCATGTAAAGACTCCCCCAGCAGAAGGGGTGGAGGTGAACAATTTGTTCCACCAGCCACAAATGAGGCTAAAGCAGGTGCTGTAGAGCACTTAGAACTTGGTCAGACATCAAGGACACCACTGCCTCCCTGGCCATCGCTGGTCATCTTGTCTTTTGTCCTGCCACTGGACTTGGATGACTCTGGAAGAGAGAGTGAGGCTAGTGACTCTGCATAGCTCTGGCTCACTTAAATCCAATTTACCCTTAAGTCAAGACATTACCTCATGATGTTATTGGTCCTCTGAAATGAAGGAGGAACAACAACAACCTACTAGAGACCTAATCGTTCATTTTACACAGGGTGAAATTGAGACCATGGAAAGGAAAGGACTTGCCCAAAGTCATGGACTTGTTGAAGGGCCTATACTTGCATCACAGGTCACAATCCCCATTACAGTTGGCTTTTTATTAGAGACCGTACTATTTTCCTCATCTGTCTCCCAATTAAACTGATGTCTCAGTGGATAAGAAAAAACAAACAAAAAACCCCCACAAGATCATAGGATGAGTACAATGGAACAAATCACAGGACTAGAATACGTATCTTGAATCTGCCACTTTCCACCTCTGTGACCACCAAGTCAGTTAACTTGCTTGGACCTCAGTTTTCCTTATGAGATGAAATATCCTTTGTAAAGTGAAAGGATTGGAGTAAATGACCTTTAAGGTCCCTTCCATCTTTACCTGTATATTCTTACCTGACCTCAGTGTACATTCATAGATACCATGAAAAGAAAAGAAGTCCCCAGCAGTTATGACTATATATATATATATATATATATATATATATATATATATATATATATATATATATATAAATTCATTTCCTTCACTTAGGCCTGCCTAGAAGACCCACCCCCCAACCCCACAAATCAGTATTGAAATGGAGGTTCCATTCTCCCTAGTCTGTCAGGGTTTCTATTTCGATCTCTCTAGAGCTGGATATGGCCTCAGAATCCACCTAGTGCATCCCCCTTATTTTGTTAATAACGAGGAAACTGAGGCTCAGAGATGGTAAATGATGTAAAGAACAGAGCACAATCCTGAGTTTGTCTGTCTGTGTCTGTCTGGTTTTCTCTCTTAAAAACATTAGGTGATATAACTTAAGGGAGACCAAAAGATATTATACACTAAACCATTTATGTTGGATGGCCTCAGTTCAGTTATTTTGACACAAAAACCATAGCATGATGTAACCTATTCTTTAAAAAGTTGGCTTTATTTGGAATAACAAATCCAGACCATAGCCAATTTCTAAAGGGATAACCTCTTATATTGCAACTTTCACTAAAATAAACACCTCTCTTGTTTGTATCTGGTACCTCAAGTGAAAGCCAAGCCAGACCTGAAGGAGAGGCAAGCATCTGGAGAGAGATCATTCCAACCATGGCATAGAAATTCTTGGAATTGAAAAGCCATTCCAAGTATATGGGAGAACCACTTTAGGACCCAAACTCATCCCTGGGCCTGATGCAGTATTCAGAAAATAAAGGAAATTCCTCCCAGGTATTCTCTCATGTTCCCTCTCCCTCTCCAGTTTTAGCACTAATTTGGGAGGTTTTCTCCCAAGTAGCCCCCAAGTGAAGGAGAAAGAATTCCTTTTTATGGAGTCATAACTGGATCTTTCTGTTTTCCCAGGGTGTCCTATAAATGCACACTGAGGGTATGCAGTCAAAAATAGGGCAGATAATCCCCATTCCTTCCTCAAAATACATAACCAGAGGGGGCAGCTAGGTGGCGCAGTGGATAAAGCACCGGCCCTGGATTCAGGAGTACCTGAGTTCAAATCCGGCCTCAGACACTTGACACTTAACTAGCTGTGTGACCCTGGGCAAGTCACTTAACCCCCATTGCCCCGCAAAAAAAAAAAAAAAATACATAACCAGAGATAAGAACCAGACTATAGGTGATTGTAGGAGATATATTGAGACTGAATTTACACAACCACATGGTGACCAGGTAATGATCAGGTTTTTAGGCTTTGAGGACTGTGTGCTAGACTTGATTCAATAAGAGGATTCAATATTATTGTTTGTTTTTGGTCATGTCCAACTCTTCCTGACCTAATTTGGGTTTTTCTTGGAAATGATACTGGAGTGGAGTCTAATTTCCTTCTTTAGCTTATTTTACAGATGAGGAAACTGAGGCAAACAGGGTTAAGTGACTTGCCCAGGGTCACATAACTAGTGTCTGAGCCTGGATTTGAACTCAGGTCTTTCTGACTACAGGTTTGGTGCTTTATCCATCCACTGTGTCTTCCAGCTGCCCTATTCAAAGTTTACCCTTCATATTTATTAGTTTTGAGACCACAGGGCAAAACTTTACTGCTCTGAGTGTCAGCTAACTCTCCAACATTGTTATAGAGAGGCTAGCAACAATTGATATTTATTTAGCATTTTAAGGTTTGCAAAGCACCCTATGTAGGTTCTCTCGTTTGACTACTGTTTTTAACATCCCCATTTTACAGACGAGGAAATTGAAGCTGGAGAGGTCAGGGAGCAAAGCTGATGGATTCAAATCCATCCCTTTCCTGAAAGCTAACTGCATCAGTCTTCACTCTACCACACCCTTGTTGATAACTAAATAAGCTGTTTTAAGATCCCAGGTAAACTACCCATTCGAAAGTTAACAGGACTAATCTCAAATTGGTACTTTGAAGAAGGGCCTTTGTCCCTCTTTAATTAATGAGGGCCTGGTGATCCCTTGAGAATACCTGGTGATGGGGAGGATTTATGCCAGGGGAAGTTTAGGTAAGTAGGAAGATGCTCACTGGTTCCTTTCTTAGGTGAGGGACCTATGAGCTTGATACAGGCCAAACCAGGAGCTGAATCCTGAGATGAATTCCACACAAGAGATGCAGAATCTTCACCTGTGTAGTCGTGCTGTGGTTCCTGAGTGATGGTTGAGCAGCTGCAGGTACCTGAAGCTCAGCTGGCTGGAAAACTGTTCATGCCTTGACTAGCTTGGTATTGTGCCTACAACATACATTATAAATGGTTACAATCTAACTCTAGTCCATTGATCTGTGTAAACAAACACCCCTATAGATTATGAATATTGATTATTTGCATTTTTGCTAATTTATTCTTATATTCTAGTGTTTGGGAGACCAAAATATCAATTGTTAAATTGTTACCCAAGGCTGGCCTTTTCTTTTTCTTTCTTTCTTTCTTTCTTTCTTTCTTTCTTTCTTTCTTTCTTTCTTTCTTTCTTTCTTTCTTTCTTTCTTTCTTTCTTTCTTTCTTTCTTTCTTTCTTTCTTTCTTTCTTCCTTCCTTCCTTCCTTCCTTCCTTCCTTCCTTCCTTCCTTCCTTCCTTCCTTCCTCTCTCTCTCTCTCTCTCTCTCTCTCTCTCTCTCTCTCTCTCTCTCTCTCTCTCTCTCTCTCCCTCTCTCTCTCTTGATTATTTATCTAAGAAATGTAGACAGTTTCTACTACCTAATATCTGATCAGTGCACGTGGTATTATCCCGATGACAATTTAGGAATCTGAGCTTGGCACCTTTGAAAAGACTTGGAGTGGGAGAATGCTAACTGTGACAGGATTTTCTAATGCTTCATTTTTTCATCAGTTGCATTCCCAGGGTGGGTTGTGGTTCTGTGGTGGCTCTCCCCTGAAGAGGCACTAACTAGATGATGGTTTCCCCCAATAAAAGAGCAATCCCAGAAGCCTAACAGCCAGCTAGGAGATTCTAGGCCAATGTACGGTGAAAAATTTGCACTGGTAATATGTCCTGTCCTGTTTTTTCCAAATGCTGATTTCTTTACAGCTCCTCCTAGGAGCTCTCAATGGGTGGGGAAACTTTAGTTCCATGTGGCTAAGACTTTTTGCATAGCAAATTCTTCATTCCAAATGCCAAGAAAAAGAGATGTACTTATCCAAGAGAAGGGTTCAACTCCTATAACCTCACTCCATTTTCAGACTCTTCTTTCTGTGGAAAGTGTGGGCCTGTGGTAGGTGCAAATTGAGAGAAAAGAATTGTCTATTTTGGAAATCAACGAAGCAAAGGAAATTAAGACAGTACTGTATAAGCTACTTTTGAGTTTCTTGAAATCTCTTCAGCATATTTTAAAATGTGATTAATTTTGCAATGCATTTAGTATAATCCTTGAAACATGCAAACAATAACAACAAAAAAGGTTAATTAGAGTAACTAATTAAACAAGTTAAAGAATTGTAACATGGGGATTTTCCTCTGATACAAAGAATCATCTCCTAACCCCAAGGATACTAACATTTTAGGACTTGCTAACTTTACAAAACTATACTTAACTTGTAGACCCAACAAATATTACAGGAACATTGTAACTTTAATGCGTGTATACAAACACACACATACACACAAATATAATAGTGTCCCAAAGAGTAGTTAAAAGATTTTTTTCTTTCTTTAAAAAAAAAACATTATTTATTTTTAACATTCTCTTTTTTAAATAAAAAAAAGTTGAGTTCCAAATTCTCTCTCCCTTCCATTCTTCCCCCACACATTAAGAAGACAAGAAATGTGATATCAATTATATATGTGAAATCATGCAAAACATTTCTACATTAGCTATGTTGCACAGAGAAGGAAAGAAAAATAAAGTGAAAAAAATATTATTCAATTTGCATTCAGATTCCATCAGTTCTTTCTCTGGAGGTGGATAGAATTTTTCATCATAAGTCCTTTGGAAGTATCTTGGATCACTGTATTGATCAGAAAAGCTAAGTCATTCACAGTTGATTATCATATGATATTTCTGTTACTGTGTTCAATGTTCTCCTGGTTCTACTGACTTCACTTTGTATCACTACATATAAGTCTTCCCAGGGTTTTCTGAAAGCATCCTGCTTGTCACTTATAGCACAACAGTATTCCATCACAATCATATGACACCCCTTGTTCAGCTATTCCTCAATTTATGGGCATACCCTCAATTTCTACGTCTTTGCTGTCACAAAATAAACGAGCTGTTACAAATATTTCTTGTGTTTAAAGGTCTTTTTCTTTTTCCTTTGATCTCTTTGGGGTACAGATTTAGTAGGGGTATTGCTAGGTCAAAGGATATGACCAGTTTTATTGCCTTTGGGCATAGTTCCAAATTGCTCTCCAGAATGGTTGGATCATTTAACAACTCCACCAATAGTGCATTAGTGTTCTACTTTTTCTATAGGGCCTCAAACAACATTTGTCACTTTCCTTTTCTGTCACAATAGTTAGTCTGATGGGTGTGAGGCTGTACTTCAGAGTTTTAGTTTGCATTTCTCTAATAAGTAGTTGGGAACCTAGGTGAGGCAGTGGATAGAATGCTAAATCAGGAAGACTTGAGTTCAAAAGCTCAGAGTCTTACTAGCTGTGTGACCCTGGGAAAGTCATTTAACACTGTTTGCCTCAATTTCCTCATTCATAAAATGAGCTGGAGAAGGAAATGGCAAATCACTTCAATATCTTTGCCAAGAAAACCCCAAATGGGATTACAAAGAGTAGGATGTAACTGAAAACAAATAAACAACAAACAATAGTTATTTAAAGCTCTTTTTTATACGATTATAAATAGATTTCATTTCTTCTTCTGGAAACTTCCTGTTCATATCCCTTGACCATTTATCAATTGAAGAATGATTCATATTCTTATAAATTTGACCCAGCTCTCTATATATTTGAGAAATGAGGTCATTTTCAGAGAGACTTATTATAAAAATTTTACCGTTTCCTGCTTTCTTTCTAATTTTGTGGAAAAGCTTTAAATTTAATGTAATAAAAAAAACCCATTCATTTTACTTCCTGTAATTCTCCCTATCTCGTTTGGTCATAAATTTGTTTATCAAACACTAGGTTACTATGATCATTTACTCTTGTATACCTAATCTATTCCACTGATCCACCACTATTTCTTAGATTGTTTTCATGTACCAGATTTTCCAGTTCCAGATTGTTTTCACACTTACCACTTTGTAAAACAGTTTGAGTTCTAATACTGCTAGGCAGCATTCCTTCACATTGTCTTACATTGATTCTCTTGATATTCTTTATCTTTTGTTCTTCCAGATAAATTTTTTTATTAAGAGATATAATTTTCAATCTTGGTTGTCTCACCAAGTCATAGCTGAAGTTGCTCTGAAACTGATCAAGTCAGGGAGATCTTTCCAAAGAGGCTACAATCCCATCCATGGATGGGGAATTTCACTAATTCTGGATAACAAAAATCACGTTTTGTCTTGGGCTGTAGCAGGAAAGACTTCAGTCTTAAAGAAGAAAATAACAGAATCTCAGAATTCGAAGTGATTCAGCAACCACATGGTAGAACTCACACATGTACAAGAATTCCCATTACAATACCCAATTAGTTGTGTTGCCCAATAAGTGGTCATCCAGCCTTTGCTTGAAGACCTCTAGGAAGGGAGATCTATCTGCTGAATCACCCATTCCCTTTCTTTCTTTCTTTCTTTCTTTCTTTCTTTCTTTCTTTCTTTCTTTCTTTTGTGAGGCAATTGGGGTTAAGTGACTTGCCCAGGGTCACACAGCTAGTAAGTGTTAAGTGTCTGAGGTCGGATTTGAACTCAGGTCCTCCTGAATCCAGAGCCAGTGCTCTATCCACTGCGCGCGCCACCTAGCTGCCCCTACCCATTCCCTTTCATTTTTAGATTTTTGTAATTGTTTGGAAAATTTTCCCCCCTGACAATCATCAAGTCTAAATTTGTTACTTTTTAACTTCCACACATTACTCCTAGTTCTGGTATCTGGGTTCAAACAAAAAACATCTAATTCTTCTTCCATAAGACAGTCTTACAAATACTTGAAGATAACCATTATTCCTACCCCCCTCATATCCTGCCCCCCCCAAGCTTCTCTTCTTCTTCTTCTTCTTCTTCTTCTTCTTCTTCTTCTTCTTCTTCTTCTTCTTCTTCTTCTTCTTCTTCTTCTCCTTCTCCTTCTCCTTCTCCTTCTCCTTCTCCTTCTCCTTCTCCTTCTCCTTCTCCTTCTCCTTCTCCTTCTCCTTCTTCTTCTCCTTCTTCTTCTTCTTCCAGAACAATGAGGATTAAGTGACTTGCCCAGAGTCACACAGCTAGGAAGTGTCAAGTGTCTTGAGGCCGGATTTGAACTCAGATCCTCCTGAATCCAGGGCTGGTGCTTTATCCACTGCTCACCCTAGCTGCCTCCAAGCTTCTCTTCTCCAGGCTAAATTTTCCTATTTCCATCCTCATGTGGCCTATCTTTAAGGCCTTTTGACCATTCTAGTTTTTCTCCAGTTTCCCAGCATCTTGACTTAAATAGAGTACCCAGGGCTGAATCCACTACTCTAGATAAGGTCTGATCAGAATAGAGCATACAGAGGGACTCTCAGCTCCTTTTTCCTGGAAGCTGTGATTCTCTTAATTCAACCAAAGATTGCATTTGCTATTGAGGTCTACTGCTGGCTCAGTCATTTAAAATACTTTGAGAGACCCAAGCATACTATTTTCACTTGTTTTTTTTGTTTTTTTTTCTTTCTCATGGTTTTCCCCTTTTGTTCTGATTCCTCTTTCACAACATCATTAATGTAGACATTTGTTTAACATGGTTGTACATGTAAAACCTATATCACATTGCTTGCTGTTTTAGGGAGAGAGAGAGGGGAAAAATTTGGAACTCAAAATCTTATAAAAGGGGCAGCTAGGTGGCACAATGGATAGAGCACTGGCCCTGGATTCAGGATGACCTGAGTTTAAATGCGGCCTCAGACACTTAACACTTACTAGCTGTGTGATCCTGGGTAAGTCACTTAACCCCAATTGCCTCAACAAAAAACAAAAACAAAAACTTATAAAAACAAATGCTGAAAACTATCTTTACATGTAATTAGAAAAAATAAAATACTTTTGAGCTTTCAAAAATTTTAAAAATAAAATATTTGAAAAATAAAAATAAATAAAATACTCTTCGAAAAGTCCCTCCTAAACTTAGGGAGACTCATGCAGTGTTTCTAATTAGACAGAGCTGTGGCATTATAAAATATGCTGGATATTAAGAGAGAGAGAGGGAAGGAGAAGGAGGGAGGGAAGGGGCGAGAGAGAGAGAGAGAGAGAGAGAGAGAGAGAGAGAGAGAGAGAGAGAGAATAAGCCATTGCAACGGATTCATGGTAAGAATTGTCTTAAATTTCAATGACTTAGTCAATCAGAAAGAATTTATTAAACTCTCACTATATGCCATGCACTGTGCTAGTAATTGAGATTGAGAGGCAAAAATGAACCTGTCCCTGCTGTAAAGGAACTTACATTGTATCAGAGAATCTATACATATGTAAGTATATAGAGAACATATATTAAATGAGTACAAGATAGTGTGGGATGGGAGGGTGGGTAAGGGTGATGGAATAGGAAAGTTATCTTATCTGATCCTCACAACAACCCTGGGAGGGAGGTGCTATTATTATCCTCATTTTTCAGATGAAGAAACCAAGGCATAGAGAGGTCAAGTGTTTAAGAGGTTGGAAAGTCAGAAGGCACCTTCTATTAGATCGTAGGATGTGGAGAACATAGATTTAGAGCCGGGAAGAACCTTAGTGGTCATCTGGTCCAACCTCTTCCTTTTACAGATGAGAGAAACTAAGACTTAAGAGACTTAAGAAACTTGCCCAGAGTCATGCAGGTAAATAAATGTCAGAACAGTATCTGAACTCTGCTCTACTTTCCAAGTATAGGTTATCCTCAAAGGTGGAGATTCTTGAGTAGAAGCTTCTCTGGTTCTTACAAAATTGTCTTCAGTCGTTTCTCTTAGGAAGCAGCTGATAAATTCATTTGTACTAAAGTCTTAATAACCAATAAAAGTTTGGTGTATTATCCTCAGCAGGTAGTTTACATCTTATGAGATCCAATTCCTTAACACATAAGAATTTTAAGAGTAGGATTTCAGAAACAGAGACAAAGGCAGAGGGTGGATAATTGGGGGGTGAGGAGCCTTCCCACATTATTCCCAAATTATTTCTCGAAGTGACTGCCTGACCATCCTGTATCTGGGCAGAAATGTGTAGACTTCTTCCTTCTGTTACCTGCAGGGAGATATGCAGTTCTGCAAGGGTATTTCAAATACCTGGATTAAAGCCAATTGACCACACTCCTTATTCTCCAGTTTTCCTTATTGCTTCCTAGCCAATCCTTCATTGATACTTCCCAGGGCCTGAAGTCCATTAGGATTTTAAGATCAGTCTCTCCTTCCAAGCAGTTCTTATTTCCTACATTTGAGTATGGACCAAGAAGTAGGTTATTTTTCTCCTTTGAGTGGTGAATTTTGTGGGAGAAACTAACAGAAACCTTTAATAGGCTAGGAAAAATGGAAGAGTTTTTTGCTACCCTTCCCCCAACCTTCCACTTTCTCCATCCTTTCCTTGACTTTCCTGGCTCCTTCCATTCTCTCTCTCTCTCTCTCTCTCTCTCTCTCTCTCTCTCTCTCTCTCTCTCACACACACACACACACACACACACACACTTTAATAGATTCATTGGATCATAGATCATGGATCTAAAGTTGAAAAGGTCAAGAAACAGAGCACATCCAATCCAACCCCTCATTTGCCAGATGAGAAAATTGAGATCCAGTTGGGTCAGGATTGATTGGAATTCAGATTCTGCCATTCTTAAATTCAACATTCTTTGTGGGTGAGAAGCTACTTAATTAAATATGTCCCTCTGTCAGGGTCACATGGTCACATATATGTATATATATATATATATATATATATATATATATATATATATATGTGAGAGAGGAATGAAGCTCTAACACTGTTAAAGGGAATAATAAGTCAAATTTACATATTGTTTTAAGATTCACAAAGCACTTAGTACAATCCTGTGAAGTGGGGAAGAGGAAGATTGTTATCTTCATTTCACAGATAAGGAAACTGATGTTCAGAGAGAAAATCAACCACAGTCTCATAACTCATCCAGGTTGGAGTTGGAATCCAAAGCAGGTGTTCTGACCTCATGTCCAGTCCTCTTTCCACTATGTTATGCTATTTTGTTATTATGGTGACAGAAGTAAATCATTATTTTGTTGTTGTTGTTCAGTCGACTGTTTCTGACTTGATCCCATTTGGGGTTTTCTTGTCAAAGATACTGGAATGGTTTGCCATTTCCTACTCTAGCTCATTTTATAGATGAGAAAACTGAGGCAAACGAGGTTCAATGAGTTGCCCAGGGTCATACAGTAAAATAAGTGTCTGTGGCTGGATTTAAATTCGGGTCTCCTGGACCCTAGGCCCTGGCATTCTATGTACTACACCACCTAGCTGCCCTCCATAAAGGACTGCAACGCTTGGGGGCCTTTCTATAGATCTTCTGCAGGAGTCAGGGGGTCCTTTTGTCTTCCTTCATTCTAGTAATATGACTAACCTAATTCCTTTTCCAATTAAACATAGGCTCATAATTACTCATAGGCTTGTGCCTCTGTTCCTCACTTTCAGACTTCCATACAATGCTATCTCATCCTGGAACTTCCCTCAGTGCCCAGTCTTCTTTCCCTTGGAACAACCAACAGCGCCTGCGATATCCCTTCCTCATTCCTCCAAAGGTGAGCTCCTTGTAGAGTATCTACTTTGTGGATGGGGCCCAATGACCTTCTTTCTCCTCCTGGTCCTGTTGGTGGCTTTAAATCATGTCCCTAGGCCTGGTACCATCGGATTCCCACCTCTCTCCTCCCACCCAGATTTTCAGCTGCCTTTTGTGTGCTGTCTTTCCTGATTAGAACACACCCTTCTTGAGGGCAGTGATTGTCTTTCTTTTTGTTTGCATTTGTATTCCCAGTGCTTAAATCAAAGTACCTGGCACTTAGTAAGCCTTTAATCCTGCTTATTTCCTTCCATCATAGAACTAGAACTTGAAGGGATTTCAGAAGTCCTTAAGTCTAACCCTCCTAATTTACAGTTGAGAGAAGCATAGATCAGAGAGGGGGAAATGATTTGCCCATCATCATTTACAGCTTTTAAATAGAATGGCCTAGAATCCAGCTCAGATTTCAGATTCAGAATTCTCTCTGTTGCACCATATCATCTCTCCTGAATGATTTATTTGATTCCATTTCTTGTGTGCAAGTCATCCTCAGCCATATGCTGTATGTATCCTGCTTACACCCATCATGCATCTCTCCAATGCTCTTTGGGTCACCTGCAATTTCAGTTCTTTAGCGGTTTTGGCATTCTGTGATTCATAGGCATATAGCATCACTAGGAGAAAATTGGTGTTAAAAAGATGTGTTTTGTGTCAGCAGCTTGGATTGTTGAAAGCAGTACACAATTTTCTAAATGCATTCCAGCCCACTCTCATCCCTATTCAGTCCTGAGCCCAGCTTATTGTCCATATGCAGTGATTGTCCAGGAAAGATGGACTGATGGACTTAACTCAATGGGCTGCCCATCCAGCTGCACAGCATTATCTGGACAACAGGCATTCTTTATTCACTTGCTTACCCCCTCTCCCCCGAATAGACTGTTAGGCCCATCATTTTTGAGTGGCCCTGGATCTCATTGAGGAGGGCCTCTAGTGTTCTGAAGCTTGATGTATTCAGCCCTGTGCTAACTGCAAACAGGAACATCTGGAGGGACTCACCATCTATCCCAACAGAAATCCAAAACAAAATTCCTCTGCTGCTTGAAAGGGCATGATGTATGGACTTCAGAGACTACAGGGCAGGTAAGAAGTAAAACAAAAGACTCTCTTCTTCCTCTGGGCCTCAGTTTCCCTATCTGTCAAAGACTAGACTTAACCAAGAATTCTTTACCTGTGGTTCACTGACACCTAAGGGTAGAAATATTTCAGGAGGTCAATAAATTTCAATGAAAAAAAAAAGTTTATTTCAAGTGAACCCCCTTTGCAGTCCTAGGTATTTTATTTATTTAAAACATTATTCTGAGAAGTGGTCCATAGGCTTCACCAAACTGCTAGAGGGGTCCATGATTGGAAAAAAAAAAAAGGTTAAGAAGGGGCTAGACAAACTTGAATGCTCTTTCCAACTCAGTGATTCTCATTCCTATCATGGAAAAGAGCTATGGTTTGGTAGAATGCTCTCTGTATTTAGAGTCAGAAGACTTTGGTTTGAATCTCTTCTCTACCACTTATTACCTGTGTGATATTAGGTGATTACATTCCCCTTTATAGGCCCCTGTTTTTTCATTTATACAATAAGGGGATTTAACTACATCAATAATATCAAACCCCAATAGAAATGGAAGCCACTAAAGTATACATAAGAATCTCTGCCATATACATACTATAAAACCATATATTAACATCATGAGTGTTCTATTGAATTTTTTTTAAATTTTGTTAAATATTTCTCATATTTTAATTTGGATCAGGTTGCTCACTATGGAATATTGCAGGTGAATGTTTGATGCCTCTGAACCTACATGGTCTTTAATCTTGTTCAAAACCCAGGGATCCTTGTGAGCCCTCTGGGCTCTCTTCTTCCCTTGCCCACATTCTAGGAATCAGTTCGTCCTTATCTGCTTTTCCTAATACTCTGTAGTCCTCTCATGCATGTATATGCACAACATTCTCCCCATCAGACTTTCAACTCTTCAAGGGCATAGACTCTGCCTTTTTACTCCATTGGTGCATTATACAATGCAATGTACCTAGTAGACCTTCAATACATGTTTGTTGACTTCCAAGACTAGAACCAAAATGGCATAGTAGAAAGGCATTCACCCAAGCTCTTCCAATATTCCCCTCCAAAAAACTTTAAAATAATGCCTCAAATAAAATTTTGGAATGTCAGAGCCAACAGAAGGTCAGAGTAAGATATCCTTCCAGCCCAAGACAATATAGGAAGTCAAAGAGATCTGTGACACACTGGAGAAGACTGGCCCAGAACTCATGTGGATGAAACACCAGTGGTGGGAATAGGTGGTAGTGACAGAAGTAACACCAGCTTTGGGAGCTCTCAATCCAAAGATGGTAAGGGTAACTTCTGGCAACTGATCAGAAGGACATTATAGGATACCCCTGTACTAGCAATGGATGTTGAACTAGATGCTGTTTGGCAACCCCACTGCATATACCTACTTCTGGGTCATAGTTCAAGGGCAAAGAGCAGCACTATTGGTCAAGAAGGAGTGGGAGTCCTGGGAGGTCGGGGAGGGGGCAACTGTTTGACAATCCCACTCCCTCTACACACATCTGGATCATAGTTTAAACATGAACAGTGGCACTTTCTTTTTTTTTTCAGTTAATTTTTTTATCATTTAGAATTTTATTTTCCAAATTACATGTAAAAACAAATTTTGACATTAATTTTTTAAAGCTTTGTGTTTCAACTTCTCTTCCTCCCTCCCTACTCCCTACCCCCAAGAACTCAAGCGATTCAATATAACTTATACATGAGTAGTCATGGAAAACATCTCCACATTAGCTAGGTTGTGAGAGAAAACAGATAAAAACAAAACTTCAGATTAAGGAATTGTCAAAAAAATGTGTTTCAATCTGTTTTTAGATACCATCAGTTCTTTCTCTGTAGATGGGTTGCAATTTTCATAAGTCCTTTAGAATTATATTGGATCATTGCCTTGCTGAAAATAACCACATGCTTCCTAGCAGATAATCTTACACTATAGCTGTTATTTTGTATACAGTACATTTCACTCTGCTTCAGTTCATGTAGGTCTTTCCAGGTTTTTCTGATAGCATCCTGTTCATCATAACTTTTATATGGTACCTTAAACTTGACAAGGAATTTTCTTGACAATAGCCCAGTAAAGTAGGTATCATACTGTTTGCCATTATAGTCAATTATCATAACTATTTCCTCCCATTTTATTCCCTTCCCGTGATATTTACTCTATTTTCTATCTTCTTTTACCCTATTCCTCCTCAAAAGTGTTTTACTTCTGACTTCCCCCTCCCCTGCTCTGCCCTCCCTTCTTTCACCCTTCCTTCCTTATCCTCTTCCCTTCCCACTTTCTTGTAGGGTTAAATAGATTACTCCTCCCAATTGGGTGTGTATGTTATTCCCTCCTTGAGCCCACTCTGATGAGATTAAGGTCTTTGTGTTCTAAATTTTTCTTCCTCCCTCCCTCCTCAACCCTCCCTATGAAATCAAACAATTCAATGTAAGTCATACATGTGCAGTTATACAGAACATCTTCACCTTCTTTGAAAGCATTTTGCTTTTTACTGCTCCCTCCCCCAATCTGCCCTTCCCTCCTTCCCCTCTCCCTCCAACCCCATCTCCTTCTCCTCCCACTTTCCCTCAGAGCAAACATATATTACTATACCCACTTGAATATGTATGTTATTCCCTCTTTGGGCCAATTCTGATCATAGTAAGGTTCACTCCCCCACTCCTTCCCCCTCATCTCCTCCCCTCCATAAGCTTTTTTCTTGTTCCCTTCATGTGAGCCACCTCAAGAGGGACACTTTCAATCAAGAAGGAGTTGAAACCCTGAGGGGCAGTAACACTTCTAATTCTAATGGAGGAAGGGCCCTGAGGAGCAATATCTATTGTAATCCCAAGGAATCAAAGGCCCTTCCTGGATAAGGTCCAGAAGGCAGACCAAGAGAACAGTGACCACATCTCTCCCCAGATCACACCACATTAGAAGCAGTAAAAACTTTGAAACCTCCAAAGCTAGCTCTGAAAACAGCAGTGTGAAAAAGTCTGAAGCTTGAGACAGAACTCCTCTCTATCTCCACCCCTCTCATGCTGGGAACAGAGCCCAATGTTAACATAAAGTTTCAAATAAAGAAGTAGAGTGGGAAAATGAGCAAACAACAACAAAAATGAACCTGATCATAAAAAGCTACTATAGTGACAGGGAAGATCAAGACACAAACTCAGAAGAAGACAATGAAGTCAAAACATCTTTAAGCAAAGCCTTCAAGAAAAAAATGTGAATTGGACATAAGCCCAATAAAAATTCCTAGAAGAACTTAAAAAATGATTTTCAAAATCAGATAAGAGTAGTAGAGGAAAAATTAGATAAAGATATGAAAGGAAAGGAAGAAAATTATGAAATGACAATTAAAAGCTTAGTAAAAAAATAAAAGATGCAAAAATACTGAAGAAAAACAACACCTGAAAAAACGTAATTGACCTAATGGTAAAAGAGATACAAAAATTCACTGACAAAAATATCTCCTTAAAATCAGAATTGGCCAAATGGAAAAAGAGATAAAAAATTCCCTGAAGACAATAATTCCTTTAAAATAAGAATTGGGCAAGTGGAAGCTAATGACTCCATGAGACATCAAGAAACAATAAAACAATACAATAAGTCAAAAGCATGAAAAAAAATAGGTGGAAAAAATGAAATATGTGATTGGAAGAACAACTGACCTGGAAAACAGATCAAGGAAAGACAATTTAAAAATTAATGAATTACCTAAAAGTCACAATTTAAAAAAAAGTATAGCCATCATATTTAAAGAAATTATCAAAGAAAACTGCTCTGATATCTCAGAACCAGAGGGTAAAATAAAATTGAAAGAATTCCCTGATCATTGCCTGAAAGAGATCACAAAGTAAAAACTCTTGGGAATATTGTAGGCAAATCTGAAAGCTCCCAGATAATAAAGAAAATACTTTAAGCAGGTAGAAAGAAACCAGACAAATATCATGGAGCCACAGTCAGGATCACACAAGATTTAGCAGCTAACACATTCAAGAAGCAGAGGGCTTGGAATATATTTTGGAAGAGAAAAGATCTAGGATTGCAACAAAGAATAACCTACTCAGCAAAACTGAGTATAGTTATTCAGGGGGGAAAATAGATACTTAGTGAACTTTCAAGCATTTCCGATAAAAAGACCAGAGCTGAATAGGAAATTTGACTTTCAGATATAAAACTCAAAAGAAGCTTTAAAAACATGAAAGAGAAATCCTAAATGACTCCATAAAGTTAAACTGTTTACCTTTCTATATGGGAAGATAATCCATGTATCTTGAAAAACTTATCATTATCAGAACAATTAGCAGGATTCTACATAGAAAGAGGATGTGAGAGCTAGTTGCTTAAGTTGGGATAAAAAATGGATAGATGAGAAAGATCCCCTTTATTTTTTGGAAAAAGAAAATAAACAAGCCATCAGTGAGCTCCTAAGTGGTGGTGGTAGTGGGGGGGCAGTACCACTTATTATCACAAGTGAATTCTACCAAACATTTAAGTAATAATTAATCCCAATATTACATAATATATAACATTATATAAACTTTTTGGAAAATAGGTAAAGAAGGAGTCCTTCCAAATTCCTTTTATAACCCAAATATGATTTTGAGACCTAACCAGGGACAGCAAAAACAGAGAAAGAAAACTATAGACCAATTTCCTTAATAATATTGACATTTTAAGTAAAATACAAACAGGGAGATTAAAATATTAACAATGAGATTTTGCATGAGGACCAGGTGAAATTTATACCAGGAATGTGGGGCTGGTTCAATATTAAGAACATTTTCAGCGTAATTGACCTTATCGATAACAAAATCAACAACAATCATATGATTATACCAATAGCTGCAGAAAAAACCTTTAACAAAACAAAAATCAATTCTTATTAAAATTTTAGGAAGTAAAGGAATCAATTGAATCTTTCTTAAAATGATAATTAATATCTATCTAAAATATTAACTAGCATTATCTGTAATAATTATAAATTTAAAGCCTTCCCAGTAAGATCAGGAATGAAGCAAGGATATCCATTATCACCACTGTTTTTCATTATTGTACTAGAAATGTTAGCTATAGCACTGCCAAAAAATAAATTGAAGGAATAAAAATAGGTAATGAGGAAATAAAACTATCACTTTTTGTAGATGTTACACTTAGAGAACCCTAGAGAATCAACTAAAACACTAGTTGAAACAACTTCAGCAATGTTGCAGGATACAAAATAAACCCATATAAATCATCAACATTTCTATATACTACCAACAAAATCCAGCAGGAAGAAATAGAAAAATTTCAGGTAAAATTACTGCAGACAATATAAAATAATTAGAAGCCTATCTGCCAAGACAAACTCAGATTATATGAACACAATTATAAAACACTTTTCACACAAAGACAGGCCTGGACAACTGGAGAAATATTAACTGCTCATGGGTAGACCAAGCCAACATAATAAAAATGATAATTCTAGCTAACATAATTTACTTATTCAGTGCCCTTCCAATCAAACTACCAAATAACTATTTTATAGAACCAGAAAGAATAGTAACAAAATTCATCTAGAGGAACAAAAGGTTAAGAATATGAAGGGAATCAATGAAAACAAAATGTTAAGGAATGTGGCCTAGAAGTTCTGGGTTTCAAATTATATTACAAATTGCTGATCATCAAATCAAAGTGGTGGCTAAGAAATAGGGTTCTGGATGAGAGGCATAGATTAGGTAAATAACTATAATAAAATTAATATTTGATGAACCCAAAGAACCAAGCTTTGAGGACAAGAAGGGAACATTTGACAAAAATTGCTGGGAAAACTGGAAAGCAGCTTGACAGAAATTTGATTTAGATTAACATCTCACACCATATACCATGATAAGGTCAAAAGGTATAAATGATTTAGATATAAAAGGTGATATAAGCAAATTAGGGGAACATGTAAAAATGTTGTTGTTGCTCCTTGGTTCTCAAAGAGGACCATGATATCAGTGTGATGTCATGACTTGCACTGAATTGGATTTAAGTGAGGGAGGGCTGTGTAAGGTCACCAACCTCATTCTCTACTCTAAAGCCATCTGGGTCCAGGGGCAAGATATAGATTAGGACTACTGGAGATGGCCCTGTATGTTTTTTAAAGCAATTGGGGTTAAATGTCTTGCCCAGGGTCACAGAGCTAATAAGTGTCTGAGGTGAGATTTGAACTCGGGTTCTTCCAACTTCAGGGCCAGTGCTCTATCCACTGCACCACCCAGCCTGCTCTGGAAAAATGTACCTGTCAGATCTATGAATAAGGGAAAAGTTTATGTCCAAACAACAGAAGGGATTATAGGAAGTAAAATAGTTATGTGAAATTAAAAAGCTTTTGGATAAATAGAACCAATGTAGACAAAGTTAGAAGGAAAACAGGAAACTGGGGGAAATTTTTTGCAGTGATAAATGTCTCTTTTCTCAAATATATAGGGAGTTGATCCATTTTTTTTAAAGAACCATTTCACCAATTGCTAAATAATCAAAGGTCATGAACAGGCAGTTTTCAGAAGAAGAAATCAAAATATCAATAGTCACAAGAAAAAATGCTCTAAATTACTACTGATTAGAGAAATGCAAATTAAAACAATTCTGAAGTACCACCTCACACCTATTAAATTGGCTAAGATGACAGAAAAGGAAAATGATAAATGCTGGAAAGGGATGTGGAAAAATTGGGACATTGATATACTATTGATAGAGTTATGAACTGGTCCAACCATTATGGAGAGAAATTTGGAACTATGCCCAAAAGGCTATAAAACTGTGCCTGCCCTTTGATCCAGCAATACCACCACTAGATTTTTTTATCCCAAAGAGATCAAAGGAAAGGAGAAAGCTTGCTTATATTTGTACAAAATCACTTATTAACAGCTCTTTTTGTGGTGGCAATGAATTGGAAATCAAGGGGATGCTTATCAATTGAGGAATGACGAAACAAGTTGTGGTATATGATTGTGATGGAATACTATTGTGCTATAAAAAATGACAAGAAGGATGCTTTCAGATAATCCTGGGAAGAATCATATAAACTGATACAAAGTGAAATGAGCAGAACCAGGAGAACATTGCACACAATAGCAACAATATCGTATGGATAATCAACTGTGAAAGACTTAGCTACTGTGATCAAGACAATGACCTAAGATAATTCCACAGGAAGCATGATGAAAAAATGCTATTCACTTCCAGAGAAAAAAACTAATGAACTCTGAATGCATATTGAAGCACTTTTTAAAATATTCTTTATTTTTCTTTAGTTTTCTAGTGTTTTCTTTGTAACTTGTCTAATATGCAAATATATTTTACATGACCTCACATGTATAAAATCAAATTGCTTTCCTTCTCAAGGAGGGGACTGGGAGGGAGGGAGGTAGAGAATTTGGAACTCAATTTTTTTTTTATGACTTAAAATGTTTTTAAATGTAACTGAGAAACATTTAATGAAATAAAATGTTTTAAAAAATAAGTTTGTTGAATGATTATTTTTAACCTTGAATTCTGACAAATATATTTGTAGCCCAGGAGTAAAGAGTAGTTGGTAGCATGTATTCTATTCTTCAGCTCTTGGGGGGCTGGTGAGCTTAGTGACCTTGTTAAAAAGCTCCTGGCTTTCTGGCTGTCCTTGCTCCTATGTAAAGTCCTAAATATCCTCCTGTTTCTGTGACATCTGACATAAATAGCATTTCACTGATGAATTACTTGTGCTCAGATAATCAAATAAATCTTTGTCTTGCTACATGCAGTAGTGATACCCTGTAAAGTGCTAAAGGTCATCCACAGATCAAATTAAACCCTGGAATAATTTGCAAGAAGCGAGGCTCTGGTCAGTCTGGGAAGCTTCCCCCACCCAGACCTTTTCACCTGCACTCCCTTCCACCTTGGCTAACCCACAGTAACCTCTCTGTCCAAAGGGGCAACAGGCCATCTGAGTATACTTGTCAACAAGAGCTGCCCCAGAGAAACCCCAAAAGCGATTTCAAACCATCATGGAAAAAAAAGAAATCGAGAGTAACCTAATGCACTCCAGGATGATACCAGCCCTACCAACCCCAGTGGGTTCAACCCGTTCCATCCTGCTTTAGGGCTGAGGCAGGTTTAGGGGGCTGGGGAGGAAGGAGATAATCCTGGACTATTCTTTCTCCTTTCTTGACAAAGAGTGCTAGTCAAAAATGGGGAACCAGATGGCTGCCTTTATATTTCTTTTTTTTTTTATTTACTGCAATACTAAAGCCACCATAAAAAAGCAAAGTTGAACAGACAGAGCTAATAATATAATCATTCAAAACACCTGCAAACAGTGCAGATGGGCGATTTCTGTCTGCAAAATCATCAGTGAAAGACCGCCTCCCCATATGGGCAGCTCCAGCAGCCTGAGCTTTGCGAGGCTCGGTCCCTCACCTTAAGAAAACCTGCACAGAGCATATGCGGGCTTTTTATAGCGAAGCTGAAGTATGGGAAGCCAGCTTATTTATTTCTCTCCAATATAACTTAGAATACGGCAACCTTGGATTACTTACTGCCTTTGATCTGTCCACTATCCGGTCCCAAAGGACAGAAAAACCCTTGACGCCAACAGTAGAGAGCCTCCAAGTGAGTTATTAGTCAAATCCCAAATAATCACTAACATATATGAATGAATCACGCCCCCAACCCAACTTTCCCAAGCCCCCTATATCTTATTCCTCACTGAAAGGACTGGAGCTTATCATACAGAAGGAAGCTTATGCTTTTAGATATAGGGAGGATGCTGCTTTTTCCAAAGCTCTCCACTCCCTGGTAGAGTTCCTTCTTCTTACCTACAATGACAATAAGTTTAAGACATTAACTAAAAATGATGCATCAGGGAGTGGCAGAGGATGGCGATAGGGTTTTCATATGCTGGGGACCCTGGAATGAGGGCCAGGCAACAGGGCAACACTGAAAGATGAATGCAAGAGTCATAGAATCTGGTCCAGCCCTGCACAGGTTTAACCGTCATTCCCTTGTTCAAAGATGCCTTCCATCTGGTCAGTATATATCTAGTATCTACCTACTTGTTTACATAGTCTCCTTCATTAGAATATAAGCTCCTTGTGGGCAGGCAGTAGGGTTTTTACATTCTATGCATCCCTTGCCTTTAGCAGGGTTTCTGAAACATAGTAAATAATAAATGCTTGTTGAATTGAGTAGCTTCTTTTTACCTCTAATATAAAATACAAACTCCACCAATTGGCTTTTAAAGCTCTTTCTCTATCAGACTCCATCTTACCTTTCCAGACTTACTGCACATTTCTGTTTCTCATATTTACATTACAGCCAAACTGGTTTACTTTCTTTAGAGATATTTTATGACAGCCCATTTTCTACCTCTCTGCCTTTCTAGAGGTTCTTCCCCCAGGCCTGGAATTCATTCATATTCCCTATCTTCTTTCAAAAGCTCAATTTAGGGGTCACTTCCTACAAGCCTATTCTGTTGCCCTCAGTTACTAGTATCTCTTTCCCCTGGAAATTATATCTCCTTTAGATAAATTTTGCATTTAATTTTCTGTGTTCCTTCTATATTAGAATGTAAGCTTCTTGAGGACAGGATTATCTCAATTTTTTTTGGTCTTTGTCTCCTCAGTGCCTAATATAGTGCCTACAATCTAGTAGATGCTTAATGAATGCTGGTTGAATGAACAACTAGAATGCCCAATCCAGAAGATACTTTACAGACTACCTGGTTCAACTTTTTATTTTCCATATGGAGAAACTGAGGCTCAGTGAAAGGAAAATTATCTACTTCAGGTCCCATAGAATTTAGAAGCAAAACTGGTCCTAAAATTCAGGTCATAGATTTTGAGTTGAAAAGGACCTAAGACAGACCTTTTTTATAGACCTGCCCAAGGTACACAAGTAGAAAGTAGCAGAATTGAGATTTAAGCCTGTCCTTGGACCGTAGATCCATCTTTCTACTCTGCCAGCTGACCCCCTGCCTGGTGTTTTTTTCCTTCTCACTGTGCTTCCTAGTTTTTCTTCCTACCCATTCCTCCATGTCTTTAGATTTTGGCACTCAAAACTCAGTCAGTGAGGAAGAAGACAAGGGATAGAAGCTATCCAGAGATAATAACAGTAGTATCTTTTTTCCTTTGGGAGACCAAAACTGTTTTACTTTATGGAATGAAAGAAAAATGAATTTTTAAAAAATATTGTTTCTTATGTGCCAAGTTCTGTGCTAAGGAGTAAGGATACAAATCCCAGAGATAGCACCTGGTTTCAAGGAGCATACATTCTAATAAGAAGAGGCAATGCATAGAAAGGAGTGATAGCAAGGGGAAGACACAGGGCTGGTCAGTGGAGCCTTAAGGGAGTTGAATAACATTTCCTTTGTAGGATCATTGGCTATCTTGATCGGATTACTGTTCCCAGAGGAAGACAGTGATGATAACCATTTATATTCAGTGGTGTTTCCTTTCTGAAAATCCCTCCTGGTATCCGAGAGTCAGGGCAAACAGACTCATCTGTTCCCCATGCTTCTACCTGATCTTGTTTCTTTCTACCTTCCTCCACCAGCAACTAGCTGAATACACAGTGCTCCTTTTTAAACTACTGTTCAGGGGCAACTAGGTGGTGAAGTGGATAAAGCACTGGCCCTGGATTCAGGAGGACCTGAGTTCAAATCCGACCTCAGACACTTGACACTTACTAGCTGTGTGACCTTGGGCAAGTCACTTAACCCTCATTGCCATGTAAAACAAAAACAAAAACAAAAATCCCCTTCGCTTCTGCAATGTGGTTTCAAACACTCAGAATGCCTCTTCTATATTTACTAAGTACAGCTAGAATTTATGACAGAGGTCCACCCTGGAAAGAAGGCTGGCTTTGATTTCAGAGGACCTGGGTTCAAATTCTGACCTTATTACTACCTGTGTGGCCTTGGACAAGTAAATGACCCTCTCTAGGCCATACCTTCTTCTGTTACTGGAGGGGATTTTGCTAGATTAAAAACCATTCCAGCTCTAAATCCACCATCCTGACATACTCCCAAAAGCTAACTAGGTGAGTTTGCTTGTTTTCAGGATAACTACCAAGTGTTCAGTTTGTAGAAGTTTCTGGGAGTTGTTAAGGAATTTAATTTGATCCCTTTCTTGGAAAACCTAACATTTTTTATTTTAGAGCTAAGAAACCTGGCAGTGAATTATTTAATAATGCAAATTATCACCCCATAAGTTGTCTACCTGGGGAAGCTATCTTTTTGTATGGTAGATTTTCTTACAGGTGGGTCTACTAGTCTATTCTCTTTTGCTGGCTTCTAAATTCCATTGTGATACTCAGAGAAGCCTCTAGAGAGAAGTCTTGGGCTCAGTTAGAGAGATGAGGGAACTAAGACACAGCATCATTAAACAAATGTCAACAGTTGTTGCTAGTACAAGAAGAGAATCCAGTCTTTCTCATTCTCAGTCATTGTCTCCTTCCATGTTGTTTTAATAAATGCTTATTGAATTGAGTTGAATTGGGTTCTGGGACTACTGGTTCCCTGGAGGATCATTTCGAAGAAGCTCAGAGTGCATAGTTCTCTCAGCCTGTGTCTGCAAGATGCCAGCAAAAAAGATGAAAACAGAAAAAACCTCAGCCTTATGGTCTCTTGGGTAATGCACAATGCCAACCAATTGGGGCAACTAGGTGGTACAATGAATAGTTCACTGGACATGGAGTCAAGAATACCTTAGTTCAAATCCAACCTTCGACACTTACCAGCTGTGTTACCCTGGTCAAGCCACTTGCCCTCTATTTGCTTTAGTTTCCTCAACTGTAAAATGGGACTAATATAGTACCTACCTCCCAGGGTTGTCATGAGGATCACTTAAATCCAATTCACTTGCAAGTCAAGATATCACCTTCTTGATGTTATTGGTCCTCTTAGAGAATGAAGGACAAACAACATCCATAAAATGAGGCTAATAATAGACAAAAGTCCCCAGAGTTGTTGTTAATTGATAAAGCACTTTGCTAAACTTAAATCACTATATAAATGCTTAAAAATAAAAAATTTATTTTTATCATCATCATCATCATCTAGTGACCCAATCTCTCTATAATATTCTTAAAAATTGGTACTTATTGCCTGTGGTATCACTCAAATAGAAATAGATGTTTGCAGGTGTCATGTTAACTTAGAAAACCACAGATTGACATTATTTTTATTGTATTGTATTTTGATTTATTTTGTTAAACATATCCCCAATTACATTTTTTTGGTAGAGCAGTGAGGGTTAAGTGACTTGCCCAGGGTCACACAGCTAGCAAATGTCAAGTGTCTGAGACTGGATTTGAACTCAGGTCCTCCTGAATCCAGGGCCAGTGCTGTATCCACTGTGCCACCTAGCTGCCCGCCCCCCCCATTACATTTTTTTTTTTTGCAGGGCAATGGGGGTTAAGTGACTTGCCCAGGGTCACACAGCTAGTAAGTGTCAAATGTCTGAGGCCGGATTTGAACTCAGGTACTCCTGGATCCAGGGCCGGTGCTTTATCCACTGTGCCACCTAGCCGCCCCCCCCCATTACATTTTAATATGGTTCCGGTGTTACTTCAAGATGCCACCAAAGGCCTGTGTTTGACACCTTTGTTCTTAGCTTCCATATGAAGGCCTCCAATAAGTTCCCAAAGAAGTTCATTCATTTTCCACTGTGATTATTCCTTACTTAGGTGAGGGGCATCCCTGATCTCAGAAAGCTTGGGTTCTACTAGGGCATACTTTTTGCTCACACATAAGCAAATTTTAAAAGTATCTGAAATCTGTAGCAGAAGAAAGCACTCCCAGAGGGGGAAGGGGGACCAGGAAAGGCCTTGTGGAGGAGGTAGCACCTGAGTCACACCTGAAAGGAAGCTTGGGGGTTTTAAGAGATAGAAATAGGGAAGAAGTACACACCAGGCTGGGTGACAACCTTAAAAAGACAAGCTAGGTCACTTTTTTTTGTTGTTGTTGTTGTTTTGTTTGTTTTGTTTGTTTTGTTTTGTTTTATTTTGTTTTGCGGGGCAATTGGGGTTAAGTGACTTGCCCAGGGTCACACAGCTAGTAAGTGTTAAGTATCTGAGGCCTGATTTGAACTCAGGTCCTCCTGAATCCAGGGCTGGTGCTCTATCCACTGCGCCACCTAGCTGCCCCAGCTAGGTCACTTTGACTGGAATAGAGAGTGAGTGAAAGGAAACAATATGAAATAAGACTGAGAAGGTCTGTGAACATAATCGTGAGATCATCAAGACATATACCTTGATCTAGAGTGAGATCTTGGGGGCCTCTGAGCCAATCGCTTCATTTTGAATTTGAAGAAACTGAAGCTCAAAGTCACCTACACAGTAAGTATCAGAATCTACATTTGGACCCAGGTCATCCAATTTCAGTGCCAGCTTTCTCTCCACTTTGCTACTGACTCCCCTAGCTCTCTCTGTGACTTAGGGCAAGTCCTTTGTAAAATGAAGGGGTTGGATTACATGGTCCTTTCCAGTGCCAACATTCTTAAGACACTATGGGCTATGTATCTTATATTCCTGTTTTTAGATGAACTATTTTCCCCCTAATGGTAATGATAACAGGGCCATGCTGGTGCATTCAGTCTATCCTCCATAGGGTGCTTCCACGTGATTGGGACCCTGGGTAAATGACTGAAAAGCCATTTAAGATGAAGTGACCGCATTCTAAAAGGCACTCCTGGGAATTATGGGGCCTGGTTGATTGTTATATGCTAAGACTGCACATGAATAACGGGGGCCATCTTGAGAGAAAGTCTACCAGTCCGAAAGACTATTTGTACACAAAAAGAACACTGGCTTGGGACTCTGAGGACCTAGCTTCCTTTCCTAGCTGTGCTCTTTGCTACACATGTGACCTCAAGTCACTTGACCTATCTGGGCCTCAGTTTCCTCACCTGTAAACTGAAGGCATGGGTCTACCTTAGCTTTGTCTCTGAGGTCCCTCTCGGCTCTAAATTTATGATCCTGCACCAGCAAAGTGAAGACAGGAGATAGCTCTGGAAGTAGGCTGGGCACTACCTGCCTTGTGGTTGTCTAATGAGAGCCAAGTCCGATTCAATCAGGCTTCCTTTCCTAATTGGAGAGCACTGTTTTAACAATGCTCTCTGGAATGAGGGGGGAAGAGTGTTCAAAAGCCTCTGCGGGGGCTTCCTGTCACACAGTAGTGTTACTGCTAAGTATCCTCCCCTGGCCTTTCAAAGCCTTCTGAATTTTCTAAAATGCAACGATAATTTGAATAATTACAAAACTGAAAATACTTCTTTTCCCTGACTGTGTACCCTGTTTTCCTCCAAGCAAAAGCTCTGCTTTCATGTGATACATAAAAGAGCAATATTTCTCTGATGAACTAAGACACATGAAATATCTAATTAACATTAAAATATTGTCTCTTGTCATTAGCTTCATTTGCACTCCAAGTGTCAGCTCTCGAGAAAGCGGTACAGAGGCGCTGACCCAATCTCACACGCAAAAAAACTTCAGGGAAAATGGATGAAAAATGTAAGGGCTAGAGAGATTAATGAAAAATGGTAGCCAGATTCTATCTTCTCTTCCTTCACTCCCTCTCACCCTTCACCCCAGGGTGCCCTCTCATATACTAATACACATTATACATAGTATAAGTGGATGAGAACTGGATTTGAAATCAGGAAGAACTGGATTCTAATCTTGCCTTATTTATTAGCTATATGACTCTGGGCAAGTCACTCAACCTCTCCATTTTTTTCATCTGTAAAATGAGGTAATTGTACTCAATGTAGTTTGTACATATTTCTTTGCATTTTGTCCCACCCATTAGACTGTGGGCTTCTTGAAAGCAGGGACTATTTTTTGCTTCTTTCTGTGTCCCTAGCACTTGGCACAGTACATGGCACATAGTAGGTGCCTTCTAGCTCAAAAATCTGTGTTCCTGTGTCCCGGGTTCATATCTCACCTCTGATATTTACTAGTTCTGTGACCATAGGCAGATTGTTTTGCCTCTCTGAAGGCTAAACAAGGGAATAATATCTATCATAGCTACCTTAGACAGTTATTGTGGGCCTCTAATGAAATAATCTATGTAAAGCGCTTCACAAAGCTTAATGTAGCTTATACTTCCTAGTATTTAGACTTGCAAGGTTCCTTAGAGATCACATAGCCCAAACTGCCATTTTTATTGATGAGGAAACTGTTGGATAATAAAAGAAGAATCAGTCTTTGAACCCAGGTCCAATGACTGTAGACCCAGGGCTCTTTGCATTATACCATGATATAACTTCCAAAAAGTGATCAAGAAGCAGCTTTTTCCATTGTGTGTTCAGCCAAGAGAAGAGAAGACATTGGGGGCAAACATGATGATGGGGCTGTGTGATCAGAGCTGTTTTCTAGTATTTGAAGGGCTATTCTCAGAAAGAAGGGATTTATTCTGCTTGGTCCCAGAAAGCAGAGCAAGGAACATGTAGAGAGGTAGATGTTGGCTAAATGTAAGGAAGAATTCCTTAATAGTTATCTACAAGGGCCTCCAGTCATGAGCTCCCTGCTCCTCCCATCAATCAATTTATCATAAACATTTATTAAGCACCTACTATGTGCCAGGCACTGTGCTAAGAGCTAGGGATATAAAAAGAATCCAAAGACAGTGCCTGCCCTTAAGGATCCCAGAGTCTAATGGGGGAGACAGCATGCAAACAAATATATACAAACATGCTTTATACAGGATAAAGAGGCAATAATTAAAAAAGAGAAGGCACTGGAATTAAGAGATGCTGAGAAAAGCTTCTTTTCAAAGATGGAATTTTAGTTAAGACTTAAAGGAATCAAGAGTGTAAGAGGGAGAGCATTCCAGCCATGAGAAACATCCAGAGAAAATGCCCAAAGGTGAGAGATCGGGTGTCTGTTGGAGGAACAGCCAGGATTGAAGAGCATGTGGTGGGGAGTAAGGTATAAGAAGTCTGGAGAGGTAGGAGGAGAAGATGTTATGAGGGACTTTGAATGCTAAGCAGAGGATTTTGTACTTGATCCTAAATGTGATAGAGAGCTATTGGAGTTTGTTGAGAGGGGGGAAGGAGTGGGGTTGACAGGGTCAGACCTGAATTTTAGGAATTCTGGTGACTGAATGGAGGATAGATTAGAATGGGCAGAACCTTGAGGCGGGAAGACCCATCAGCTGGCTATTTCAATAATCTAGGTGTAGAGTGATGAAGCCTGCATTAGACTAGTGAACATGTCATAGGAGAGAAGGAGATGTATTTGAAAGACATTGCAAAAATGAAATTGACAGGCCTTGGCAATAGATCCGATATGTGGGACTAGAGTAGGGGAAAGGGGGGAGAAGCTACTAAGGAATTGTGGTGAGTCTGAGGGACTGGGAGGATCTTTAATAATAGGGAAAATAGGAGTGGGGAGGTTGAGAGGGAAGGTTAATAAGTTCCGTTTAAGATATATTGAATTTAAGATATCTACTGGACATCTAGTGTGAGATGTCTGAAAGGCAGTTATAGATGTGAGATTGGAGGTCAGCAAAGGGGTTGGGACAGATAGGTAGGTTTAATAAAAATCATCATCATAGAGATGGTAATTAAATCCTTGGAAGCTAATAAGATCACCCTCCCCTCTTCCCTCTCTATCACTGGAGGTTTCCAAATAGAGGCTAGATGATCATGTGTGACAATAGTATAGAGGGGATTCTTGTTCAGTTGCCCTGAAATAACTGCCTTCCTCCTTTGGGAGTCTGTGAATGAGTCTGCTGGTATTTAAAAGACACCCTCATTAGCTCTGGGTGTGGCCCGGACAATTATTAGTTGGATTGCAGCATAAAGCAAACCTCTTTATAAACCATGTGGCTACAAAAGGCAATATCTCAGAGTGAGCATGTCACCTTTTCCAGTTAGTTTACTTTTGCCTCTTCTCTGGTATGCACACACACACACACACACACACAGAGTGCTAATCATCAAGTCCCCATGGCTGTTTCCTCCATGATAGCATGCTGCCTAATGGGTACTGATGACTTGGGTCAAAGGCAGAGACTAATTTTCCACCTGTGACCTCCTCGGACCATCCTTGGCAATTAGATCCTCACATTGGTGCACTCATCCAGCCCTCTGGGCATGATATTCCATCTGTGTATTTCATCCTTGCCCTGGCTGTGGGCTTTTCTGCTTTCCTGAACATTCTCTTCCTAAGTATTGTGTTTCTGTGCTCCAACAATACAATAGGGACTCCCAGGCTTCCTACTGGTGACAGCCACAAGCCAAAAAAACAAAAAACAACCAAAACAAAAACCAAACAAACAAAATTGGTCCCCTGGGGCTACCCAGGGGACTGGGCCCCCCTGTGGAGCCCTGCTGTGAACAGAACAGCTCCAGTCTTTCTACAGTATGTTCTGCAGTATGTTTACTAAAAGCTTTATCCAAGCTCACCCAAACACTGCCTAGCTCCATGTGGTTCTGGAGATTAAATACTTTAATGAGATTATTATGGCTGCACCTTTTCCCCAGGCATCTGACTAACTCATACTTTCTCCCAACTCTCTCCACTTCTCTCCCATCTCCAATCCACTCCTTGGCTGGGGCTCTTATTAGATCCCTTTACTATTCCCAAATTCTCTCTCCTCTGTGGTGGAATGTTGGCTTGATAGCCTGAGGAACTGGGTTCATATCCTGCCTCTAGCACTTTCTTGGACAAATCATTGTTTCCAACTGAAACCTTACACAAATCATTTAACCCCACTGAGGCCTATAAGATGGGGGGGGGGGGGATGGAGGGAATGGGGATAAACTAGATAGCTGCTATCTGGCTTCAGTGACTTACTAGCTGTGTGACCCTGGGCAAATCACTTAACCCCGTTTGCATATTTCCTTATCTGTAAAAAAAAAAGAGCTGAAGAAGGAAATGGCAAACCACTTCAGTATCTTTTCCATGGAAACCCCAAATGGGGCTAAGAAGAGTTGCACATGCCTGAACAACAACAGAGATCTTTTCTAGCACTAAATCTTTGATCTATGATCCCATATCACAGGAAATAGATTTGGCAAAGATCTTAAACATGCAGTTCACTCTTTACTCCCATTTTTACAAAGGAAGCAATTAAGTATGAAAGGGGCGACCACTTGCCCAAGGTTACCAAGGAGTAACAGATACAAAATTCTAACCTAAGTTGCCTGCCTTCAAAAACAATAAACATCATACTATAACTCAATCCTTTGATTACTTCAGTCAGAGAGAGCAATGCATATGTGGGAGACAGAACCACCCACTTGTACTCCAAGGCTGAAATTCTAAAATTCTCCATTCAGAGTAACTTTCAGGAGGGAGCAGCCAACCTCTGAGATCTTCTAAATCTTAAGCCTTTGGTACCTAAGGCATTGGTTTGCAACATGCCTAAAGGCTGGGACTGAACTGGAATTGAAGTTACCTGGACTATCAACGACAAATAAAGTTGGGGACAGACATCACAGACTTGTGGGAAGAGAGAGAGAGAGAAGTGCTTTGAAAATACAATTTTTTCCCCCGGGGACTCTTCTTTGAGAGGCAGCAAGAGAGAAAATGGAAGAGGCAGGCATCTTAGCTAGTCAACCTATGAACTTGCGATTGATTCTCTTATTACTTTGGAAGTGTGGAGATTTAACAGTGTTCTAGGCCTGGGCAGGGAAATTGGGTGCTGTCTTTATACTCATAACCAAGATTTCTCCTCCTGCTTAGTGAAGTATGTGAGATTATTAAGAACTAGGAGGATAACAACATACAAGATGACTTTAAGGGTTAGAAATATAGTGCCTCCTTCCTTATTATCAAGTAAGACTTTAGTTTGCATGTTTGCTTTTAACCATCTAATTATTTTAGGAATTATTATACTTTAAGTTCCATTAAAGATAGGGATCATCTCATCTAAATTTTGTGTCTGATCCAGTAGTTAGTATTGTGGTTTGAACAGAATGGACACTTAATAAATGTTTGATGGATTGAATTAATAAAATACGTTCTTAGAAATAACTAGTTGTCAGATGTGGTGGCACACACTTGTAATGCCTGCTCCCTTGGAGACTGAGGCTGGTGGATTATTTGAGTTTAGGACTTCTGAGATTCAGTGGGCTAAGCTAATGAGGTGTCTGCATTAAGTTTAGTACCAATATGGTGAGTCCCTGGTGGGGAGGTACACAGAGAAGTAGTACTGGGCTACCTAGGGAGGAGTGATTTGGTAGAGCAGTGAGTCAAAGCTCCCATACTGATGCATAGGGGTGATTGAACCAATGAGTGGTTACTGTATTTCCAGCCTGGGTGCCAAGAGAGACCCAATTTTTTTTTTTTTTTTTGGTGAAGCAATTGGGGTTAAGTGACTTGCTCAGGGTCACACAGCTACTAAGTGTTAAGTGTCTGAGGCGGGATTTGAACTCAGGTCCTCCTGACTCCAGGGCCTGTGCTCTATCCACTGCGCCACCTAGCTGCCCCTGAGACCCAATCTTTTAAAAAAGAAACAAGGAAGGAAAGAAGGAAAGAAGGAAGGAAGGAAGGGAGGGAAAGAGGGAGGAATTTCTAGTTGACTTTTTTCTTTGTGTGTTAGAATAATAGTCCCCAATTTTTAAAGAAGGAAGAGACCTTAGAGGTTATGTAGCCCAATCCCT
Organism: Dromiciops gliroides; assembly: GCF_019393635.1. Classification (NCBI taxonomy): domain Eukaryota; kingdom Metazoa; phylum Chordata; class Mammalia; order Microbiotheria; family Microbiotheriidae; genus Dromiciops; species Dromiciops gliroides. Next base: position 414,195,197 of record NC_057862.1, on the reverse strand, counting down.
TCCCCATCTTCATGTAGCACAGTTTTTGTTTCATTCATCCAAGTGAGAGTATGGATTTGAATTCAGGTTTTCTTGACTACAAATATAGCACCTGTCCTCCTCTGGAAGCTTTCCAGTTGGTCACTTGTCCTTCTTAAACGTAGTGTGTCCAGAAATGAATGCAGTAGTCCAGACAAAGGCTGACTAGAGCAGAAGAAAGCAGCAATATCAGTTCTTTTAGTCTACAGAGGTTTTCCCTCTCTTATCTCCTCTCTTGAGGCAGTTAGGTGGTGCAATGGATAGAACTCTAGGCTAAAGTCAGGAAGACACAAGTTCAAATTGAATTCAAAGATTTGATTTAAAAGCTGTTCTTAGGATCTTAGTGGTGTGACCTGGGGCAAATCACTTAACCTCTTTTTGTCTCAGTTTCCTCATATGTAAAAATGTAATAATAGCATCTACCTCCCAAGGTGAGGATCAAAGGAGATAATATTTGTAAATGCTTACAGAGTTCCTGGCACATAGTTAAGTTATAAATGTTAGCTATTATTGTCTCTTTTCTTGAGACAGCCAGGTGGCACCATAGTGCACAGAGCACTGGGCCTGGAGTCAGGAATACCTGAGTTCAAATCTGGCTTCAGATACTTACTTCAATGTGTGACTCTGAACAACTTATTTAATCTTTTTTTTGCCTCGGTTTCCTCATCTATGAAATGGGGATTATAACAGCACCTACCTCCCAGGGTTGTTGTGAAGGAGCAAATTGAGATAGTACTTATAAGGTTCCAAAGGTTTGTTATGCCGGGTGGGAGTGGGGATAAGCTCCCACTCTCTATAAAATGCTCCAATGGTGTGCATCTCAAATAGCCTCTGACAACAGAAACCCAACTCCTGGCCTTCTTGTGGAGGAACTGTTTCCACTAACAGGAGAAGGGGCGAAGGCCAGTCACTGGCGCCTTAAAACCAGTCGCTTTGGGCAGGTGGAGCTCCTTAGCCTTGGCAGACAACCCGCCTAGGGGAAAGAAACCCTGATTTTAAACCTCTGCTGCCTTGCGGCTATACCTATATATGGGAAAGGCTTCAGGAGTTAACCCCGAGGAAAAATCAGGAGTCGGAGTCCCTTAGGCAGTTGGATGTTGGACATCACATCCCTCTGGCAACTCCTGAGGCGGCACTGGTGCCAAACTGTATTGGCTCTGCCTCTCCTTTGGATCCACCAATGTCTCGGAGAGGGGAAACCTGCTGCATGGGCAACAGCTTGTTTTCCATATTGATGCGCCCAGGCCAGCGCCCTGGAGAGGACACTCCAGCTACTCCTCATGGGGTAGATGCAACATGGGATGCGGCAGTTACTGGTTATAAGTCACTCAGGAGCCGTGGCTCCCACATCAGACTGCACTGTGGCCTGTGGCTCTTCAAGGCGCTGATCCATGGTCGTCCGTGACTGGTGAAGGTCTACTACTACTACTACTATTTATAAAGTACTTAGCACAGTGCCTGGCACACAATAAATAGCTGTTTCCTTCCTAAGATTATGTCAGCTTTTATGAGAAGGTAACAAAGAAAATTAAACTCACTTGGTGGGATTCCTTTGGTGGCTTCTAATTGTCATTGATATTTGTTGAATCCAGAGTCTTAAGTTTTTGCTTCCCTGTGCTGACTTTACTTGGAATTTCTGTTTGATGCTCATTTTTCTGTGCTGGGGAGCTCTGTTAGCACAGAGCAAGAGCCTGTATTTCCCTGGGGAAGAAATGCCCTACTATGACTTAGTCCAGGGAATACTTAGATTCTTAGTAGGCCAAGGCAGAGATGTTTGCTTTGAGGAGAGAGGAGGAGGGCAAAGGGGGTGAAGACAGCAAGACTTCAGGCAGAGGGGCAAGACTCAACATCTTGCATAAAGATTGCCTTTATGGAGTGACCAGGACTGCATGCCAAATACTTGGTTGTCCAAAGTGTAAAAATATGTTTTTTTGTACTCTATGGGCCACCCTGTAGCATCTCAATTATTTCATGGCACTTGTAGGTCAAGATCTCACATTTAGCAGACTTTCGTTACAGAATATTTCTGTTTGGAGTCTGAAGCCAGAACACCTTCAGGCTGCCAAATATGAGTGAGCTTGACATCTGACATCTGACCTCAGAAAGCTATTTAGTGCCAGACCAGTCCTGGTGGGACCATTTGGAGGCATCTGGGGAGTGTGGGGCTGACTCCCTTGGTATCCACGTGGCCCATAAATCAGCATTACCACCAAGAATAAAATACAGAGCTCAGACCTCCCCTAACTCAGAAGCACACCCTGGAATCGGAAAAACATTTGTGTCTCTCTGAAATAATTGTTTCCTTTCAGCATCCAGACCTCACAGCCAAATTACAATGCAATTGCTAGAGTGAAAGGGGCCAAACCTTTGTGTTCTGTGAGGTGACCTAGGTGCGACTGAAGCCCAGAAGATGCACTGTGAGAGTGACTGAACTTTCTGGAATGTTTGCAGTATCAGAGAATCACCATTCACATAATATCCCCTGTCATCATCATTTTACATATGAGGAAATCATCTCAAACAGAGAGACTTGTTCAAGGTGGCACAGAATTAATGAGAGACCAAAACCAGAATCACAGAATTTCAGGTTTAGGAGGACCTTTGAAGCAATCTGGTCCCACCCTTACTGGAAGAACACCCCCTATGCAATGACATCCCTATCCCTTCAACCCCACAGCAAGTGGTCATACATCCTTAGAAGACCTCAGAGTGGTCACTGCCTCCTGAAGAAGACCGTTCCACTTTTGGAAAGCTTGAATTATTAGGAAGTTTTCCACACATGAAGCCTGAATCTATTTCTCTGCATCTTCTACTAACTAGGTAGCTCAGTAAACTGAGTGCTGGACCTGGAGTCAGGAAGACCCAAGTTTAAATCCTGCCTCAGACAATTACTAGCTACATGACTCTAGACAAGTCATTTAAGCTCAGTCTACCTTAGTTTCCTCATCTGTAAGAAATAGAGATAATAAAATACCTCCCTCCCAAAGCACTTTTCAAACCTTAAAGTGATATGTAACTGCTAGCTGTTATTATTATGATTTATTATGATTCTACCCATTCTTCCTATTTCTGTTCTCTGGGGCCAAGCAGAATAAGTCAATCTTTCTTGGAAATGACAATCACTATCTACATTCTCCTCCCATACCCGCACACATGTGCATGCACACACACATATGCAATATAATTGCTAGATTAAACATCCCTAGCTTCTTCAACAAAACCTTACATGACATGATCTCAAGGCTTGCTTGCTCTCTGGATGTGTTTCAGGTTATTAATATTCTTTCTAAAATGTTGTTCCCAGAATGGAACTCAATATTTCCAATATGCTCTGACCAGATCAGATACCATCAGGACTCACCATTCCTTTGTTCTGAACATACCTCTCTCAATACAGGCTAAGATCACATTAAATTTCTTGGCTGCCATATCACTTTGTTGAGTAACATGTAAGGATTAGCCAGTCAAAAGCCATAGATCCACATGACCTTCTAGCTAACCATCCTTTCCTTCATCTTGTACTTATGAGGCTGAGTTTTTGAACCCCGATGTAAAACTTTATATTTATTCTTTTCAAGTTTTCTCTTAATCATATGTCCAGGAAGGTGGCAGAATTGCTTTTTGCAAACTCCTTCAACCTCAAAACCTCAAAAGAAAGGAATTATGTACCAGTTATGGAGTAATTCCAGATGAATCTACAAGATAAGTATATGGAACCCAAGTACATGGTAGAAAAAAATAATTCACACCAGAACTCTTTAATACTTAGAATTCTCATTAAGCATCTCTATTGCCAATTGATTCTGCATGTTCAATGCAGTGGGCACAAACAAGTTCAAGGCTTGTTGATCAGGGTAGGCTGTGGCCATGTCTTACATAATGACTTTACCCAACACCCCCCCCCAACAAATGCAAAAAATGAAGGAAGTGACACATGCTGATTCCGTTCAACCACATGAAAAAAAAAAAAAGGAAAGAGGCAATGACTGAAAAAGAGGGAGGGAGAAATCCTCAAGTGAAAGTTGTAGGTGATGCTCCAAGTTGTAGGCAAGGACAGAACAAGCATCAGAACTGAGGGAAAAGAGAATGGAAACTGTTGAGACCTAGTCTTTTGCCTTCAGAGGTTACTCAATGCACGGGCTCAGGCTGATTAACCCATAGATCCCCAATATAAAGAATATGAAACCACCCAACAGTTCATTCTTGTGTGTTATGCAGCAGTTAAAACAGGACAGGTCAAAGAGTAAGAAAGATTCCCAAAGGTTAGAGACTGATAAGAAATACATGAGAAGAGCTAAAACATCAAAGGTCAAGAGAATAATTTATTTAAAAATCTAATTCATAAGCAGAAAAACCATAAAACTAAAAAATCAAAAGGAAGAATGAGTACAGCCTCAAAGAGAAAACAAAGAACATTAAATACATATAACAATATGAAAGAAAATGAACCAGTATTACCCCATGAAAGACAGAATCCTTTTGACTCATAAGCAATAGTAGAACAAAAGCAAGAAATTCGAGGATAGTTCAAAATATGCATAAAACTCTGAAGAAGAGAAATTAGGAATGTATTTGACAGAAATTATGACTCTCATTGCAGAATTACAAACACAAAAGAGCAGTAAAAATTGAACATGTAGTGGAGAATCTCTCTAAAATTATCAAAGTTCTGAGAGAAAATAACATATTTATAATGCAAAAATACTAAAATTAGACAAAGCAAAGTAGAAAAGAAGGAAAAGACAACATTTTAAAAAACAACAACACAAAAATTCTATAAAAACCTAAGTGACTGACTTTGAAGACAGACTGTTTAGAGATAATTTAAAGACTATAAGCTGTCCAAAATGATATTAAAAATAAAACTCAAAATATTATTATTTAGTAAGTAACAAAAGTTGTCCAGAACATTTGAATATACACAACAAAGCATTAATCTAGAAAATCTACAGATTGGCACCAGAAAAAATTTCTGGTCTTTAAATTCCAATGCATGTTGTAGCTAAGTTAAGCAATTTCAATAGCCAAAAAATACATTTTTTAAGCAGTCAGAAAATAAAGGTCTTCAAAAATAAAGGAAATACAATTAAAATAAAGCAGGATTATTCCAAATCATGATGAACCGGAGAAGTGAATGGAAAAGTATATTCTAGAAAGAAGAGAAATTCAAGCTGCAACTTAAAATAATGTGTCCTGCAAACCTTATAATCAGATTTTTAAAAAATGATGTCTGATAAAAGAGAGGCATTTAAAGCATCCTTGCAAAAAAAGAAATCCTCAAGATTTCTTGACTCCCGAATACCTTCAACAACAGAAGCACAAAAAAGCGAATAAGTATAATTATTTAAAAAGATTGAGTAATGAAAGAAATTCAGTCATGTTTATGGGTTATTGATTTTAAAAAAGAGAAAGATTGATCTATGGGGTAAAAGCAAGAAGGAAGAGGGATCATTAAGGGACAAAAAGAATATAAGGGGCTAAAGATTTAAGGGGAACTTAAAGAATCAGGAGAAGGGAAGGTAGAAAAGATGAATCAATACTCCATGGACTAAATCCCTTGACCCCTTATAAGAGAATCAATATCTTTTGTGGAAGGAAATAAGAGAGTGGGAAGTGGTGTGAATAGGGAGAGCAGAAGGGACAGAGGGGAGCAGGTAGGTACTCTATAGCTACCAGGTCCAGAGAAGGTAAAATAATTCCTATAGTCTCTCAATAAGAGAGGAAAATTGTGGGAGTATTAGATAAAAACAATGCAGCAAGAGGATTGAGTTGAGGTGATAAAATGGAGAAGTTTCACACCAGAAGGGGAAATAAAAGGTTACCACTAAAAACCATTTCTATGGGAGAGGAGATAAATGTCTGCTATAAAAGACAGGGACCTTAAGATGGGTTTTGTCAGATAAATGTGCATATTAGATGATCAGCTTCTCTGAGAGTCACATTTCCCTGAAGAATATCCCACCCCAGATAAGCAGATGTTTATATTCTCAAGGGCAACCACCTCTCAGAGTGGTATGGGAGGAACCTGTGGAACTGGAAACAGAACAATATAACCTTGGAAATTGAACATTATCATAGTAAGGATGAAGGTAGGACTCTACTTTACAATTTGAGACAGAATTAACAGTACTGCTACTACTACTACTACTACTACTACTACTACTACTACTACTACTACTACTACTACTACTACTACTACTACATCACATCAATGTTTCCATTCAACATTGCTTTCCTAATGAACTAAGATCTCTAAGATTAAAAGATAGAAGAAAAGGGGAGTGTAGGATAAGATCTACAAAGGCAATAATTAAAAAAAACCATATCATATAGAAGAGAAAGTTAATCCAAAAGTTTTTCTCTTAAAAGGGAAACAGAATAAAATGAAGAATCAAGTAAGGGTATAGCTCACAAATCAGAAAATAGATGGAAGATGGGTGGGTCTACATAATATAAATGTATATGCCTGCAATCTCTAAACATATAGATGAGGCTCCTGGGAGTGGCATGGAAAGAAATATATGGAATCTGACCTACTACTCCCTAAAGAAGACTAGATGGGAACAGGAGAACTAAGGCTATGCATTTTCTCCTTCCCTCACCTATCTCCAATGGGAATATCAGGCTATATTTAAATGTATCTGCCCCTTCAAATATTTTTGGTCTAGGGGTATGTCTAGTATGGAACAAAAGTCACTTCCCTGGTCACTAGGGCTTAGCTTTACTCCTTCCCATGAAATTTTGGTTACACAAAAGATCATCACAAATAGTAAATAATGAGAAAACCCATTTATATAAACAAACAGAAACCAGAAAAGTTATTTAGATTAGAACAAAGGAGAACACATAAGAGAATGAATGAGTTACCAGGAGCAAGATAACAGTTTAGTTAAACCCATTATAAGGGCCCTGATCTTACCCAAGGGGGAAGTTGTTGAAGTCTCTAGAGAGGCAAGGTGAAATACAGAGACATATTGAGGACCTGTCTTCCTCTACATGTCTATAACATCTAAAGATTTTTTTACATGTCTCTCCAAAACATCTTGAACCACATGTCTCTCTTTCTGAAGAAGCACTTATACTAATCCTCTCCCTGCTCCCTGATACAAACAGGTTCATAGCATTTTCTTCATGTTTTTCTTTGTAAGTGCAATAGTATTCAAAATACCCCAAATTTGGGTGAAATCCCAGTTATATAACATTCACAATAGACTAGAAGAGAGAGAAAAAAAGAAGATAGAAAAAGCAAAGGAAAAATTTAGCAGAAAGGGCATAGAAAAAGAAAGCTGCACACAATAAGAGGTTGGAGAAGAGGAAGAAAGGGAAGATTTTTTAGCCATTTGCTTAACTGGAAGGGAAAAGAGTAGGTATGAAGAGAGAAGCAGAAGTAGATGAATATGTATAAAAATAAAAGGGAACTAGACATTTAAGTAAATTCAAAGAACTTGTTGTAAACTAGTCACACAGGAATTTGAGAATAGGGAGAACCTGTGGTAACAGACTAACCTCAATGTAATATGATCGAAATTCATGAAGGAGACCAAGTATTGACTTAAAAGAGGAATAGAATAAAAAATCAATGCAAAAGGAATAAATGGAGGAAAATGTAAGTCTAACAATCAAACCTTTAAATGTGAATGGATTAAATAATCCAAAAAATGAAAGTGGCAAAATGGATGAGAACATAACTCAATGATCTGCTATATTCAAGAAACCAATCTAAAGATAAAGACACATAGAGATTCATTAAATCAATTGTAAAGGTTTCATTAAACCCCTCCAATGTGTCAAGAAGTATACTAGGTGATGGAGATATAAATTCTGAACATGACAAGCCATCATCTCTAAGAGCTTACATTCTATTCTATGTCATAAGTACACATATCAGTGCATGCAAAATAAATATAAAAAAAGTTCAACTCAATACCAGGTAAGAGGAAAGAGCACTAGTAGTTGAAAGGATCAGGAAAAGTTTTATGTGGAAGGAAGTACTTGAGCCACATTTTATTTTTTTGGTGGGGCTATGAGGTTTAAGTGACTTGCCCAGCATCACACAGCTAGTAAGTGTTAACTGTCTGAGGCCAGATTTGAACTCAGTTCCTCCTGAATCCAGGGCCAGTGCTTTATCCGCTGCACCACCTAGCTGCCCCTTTGAGCTACATTTTTAAGGAAGAGAAGAACTCTATGAGTGCAAAGGAAAGGTCACAGCAGATGAAGTGTCCTGCATTGGGGACAGAGAGAAGGCCAGTAACATGGACTGTGGCGTGTGGGAAGCAGAGTAATCTATAATGAGGCTAGAAAGATAGATTAGACTCTGATTGTACAAGGATTTTAAGAGATAAGCAGAGGAGTTTATATTTCAAATTAGAAACAATAGAGGACCACTAGAGTTTACTATGTAATGTTGAATAGTAGAGTAACAAAACTGTTGTAGCTATGTGGAAGATAGACAGGAATGGGATGAGACTTGAGACAAGGAGGCTAATTATGAGTCCATTACTATATTCTACATGAGGTTTGAGGAGGGTTTGCAATAAATATGAAAGGGAAAGGCTAAAACAAAATGTACTATGTTATCAGGTTATTTTTTTAAAAAGGAGGTGCAATCATGCTATTAAACAAAGCAAAAATATAAATTCCTACTATTAAATAGGTAAACAAGGAAACTACATTATGCTTAAAGAAACAATTGGAATAAAGAAATATTAATACTAAATATGTATCACATGATATAGGATGCAAATTCATAAAGGAAATGTTAAGTGAATTGAAAAAATGACAGTGTAATTGTAGCATGCTTCAATCTTATCTCGGAACTAAAACATTTAACAAAGATAACAAAACTGAAAACATAAAACTAAACAAAATGTTTTGATATCTTAAAGCTGAATACTTATGGTGCCATCTAAATAGGAAAATGATTATATACATAATTCTTACCACAAGAAAAAAATTATAAAAATAGATTATATACACAGAGAAATTACAAATAAGTGCAAAAAATTAGAAATACAAAACATCTTTTATAGGCCATAATATGATACAAAAAGCAATAAATATGGGGAACACAAATAAAAGATGGAGAACTAAAGGGAGACTTAATGATGATATCATTTTTCTTTATATATTTTAATTATTCAAGTTAATTTCTTACATTCTGTTTTTATTTAATTTTGATTTCCAAATTCCCTCACTCCACCTTGTTCCTCCTCCACCAACTGAGAAGGCAAGCAACATGATATCAATTATATATGTGAAACCATGCAAAACATATTTCTCTATTAGACACATTGCAAAAAAATAAAGAAAAATAAAGAAAATTATACTTCAATTTGCATTCTGTTCATCAGTTCTCTCTCTCCCTCTCTCAAGATAGATAGCATTTCATTATGTGTGCTTTGGAGTTTTCTTAGATCATTATATTGATTAGTGTATATAAGTCTTTCATAATTGATCATGATTATAGTATTGCTATTGCTGTTTACAATGATCTCCTGGTTCTTCCCACTTCACTGTGCATCAGTTCATATAGTTCCTAGAAGTTTTTTTCTGAAGATATCCTGCTTGTCATTTCTTATAGCACAAACAATGATATCCTGAATAACAGGGGGATCAAATAACAAATCATAGAAATACAAATGACTATAAAAAGAAGATAATGATATTTTTAAAATGCTGAGATACCTGTAATTTAGCAAAGTTTTTCAGAGAAAAAACTTAATTTCAACTGCTGAACATTCGTACCCTTCTGTTTCTTCAATTTGTACCACCTTTACTACTCTATCAATTTACTTTACACTCTATTCCATTTACCTTTTCTTACTTCCTTCGCCTTGTCTTGCCAACTACCTCCTCTTTATCCTTTCTTGAGATTATGTCTTCAGACTTTCCTGGTTGCTTCTGTTATTCCTTGATCTTCTCTAATCCTTTTAAAACCTTTTTAATTGCTTTTGATCCTAGTCTTTCATCCTTGAAGTAAAATCTCTATTATGTCTCCGAAGACATCCATTAACAAACTAGAAAAGTAAAAGTTTGAAGAATACTATTAAATAAAAATAACATCATCAAAAGAATAAACTCACTATTATCATAAAAGGAGAAATCTTGAAAATTAGAGGGGAAATTAATAAAATGGAAGACAAAAATACTTTGGGAGGGATAAAAAATATAAAAGATCTGATTCTTTGAAAACACGAATAAAACTTTATCAAAGCTTAAATGATATAGCTAACAATTCAAAGGAAGGAAAATCAAATGAGTGGGGCAATGAAGGTTAAGTGACTTGCCCAGGGTCAAATAGCTAGTAAGTGTCAAGTGTCTGAGGCTGGACTTGAACTCAGGTCATCCTGAATCCAGGGCCAGTGCTCTATCCACTGTGCCACCTAGCTGCCCCTTTGAAAACGTTTTTTTAAAAAAAAAAATCCAGTCTCAAAAAATGAAATTGAACTGATGATAAAGGAACTTCCAAAGAAAGCTTCTGTGGGAGATTATGAAAGAAGTAGTGGAAGAAAATAGAAGGATTTGAGAGATGGATAAATAGAAGAAAATCATGCATATTGCTTGGCGATGTTAAAACTAGTGAAATAGACCAGAAGTTAAATTTGGGTGGGAAAATTTTGGTGAAATGGGAATAATTGAGGCAAATTTGAAGGAGACCAGTCTCCAGGCCCAGCTGTGGTTCATATTCCACTTGGAAAAACGGGATGAAGGACAATTAAGGAGGATATAAAAGAATGAGTGAAAATTAAAGAGAATCAAGAAGTAGAACTTGAAGAGGGGGACTGAAGAACGGATAATGGGAAGATAGTTGGCAAGATAAGGCAAAGAAAAGGTAAGTATAATAATAAGAGGACAGGGGCAGCTAAGTGGCTCAGTGGATAGAGTGCTGGCCCTGGATTCAGGAGGACCTGAGTTCAGATCCAGCCTCAGACACTTGATACTTGCTGGCTATGTGACCCTGGGACAGTCACTTAACCCTCATTGCCCTGCAAAAAATAAAAAAATAAAAAATATTAAGAGGACAAAGTAAATTGGTAGAGTGATTAGGTGACTGGGACAAATTGGTGAAGTAGAAGGTAGGTGTTAATGTCTAGTTGCTGAAAACTAAGGAAAGGAGTTTCAGTGTCATTGTTAAATTATTAAGAGGCGATATTGTCAAAGTTTTAACAAGGTACTTAAGAGTTGGGGTGTGAACATTCACAAGTAATTTTTTTGGGGGGGTGGGGTGGGGAAATGGGGGTTAAGTGACTTGCCCAAGGTCACACAGCTAGTAAGTGTCAAGTGTCTGAGGCTGGATTTGAACTCAGGTTCTCCTGAATCCAGGGCCAGTGCTTTATCCACTGTGCCACCTAGCTGCCCCCACAAGTAATTTTAAAAAGTAAATATGAAAATCTCAACTGTCATAGAGAGTAATAGAGATTGCTTATTGATTTGCATCACGATGTTTGTGTTTCTGCCACTAGAATTTTGCTTGGGGAAGATGAGACTTTATTAAGTGATAAATGAGAAAAAGTAAGGTGACTCTATTTGTATTGTGCTGCTGGGTTTTTTGTTTGTTTGTTTATTTATTTTTGGTCAAGGAGAATAGCCTTTGAATTTAAAATGACAAAACAAAAAATGACTAAGAGGGAATTGGTGGCAAAGACAAGTAAAAAGATAAAAAGGGTACCTAGATGCCCTCTATGAACTCATATCACCCACCCCAGGGGAATTCTACCCTGAGATACTAAAAAAAATTGACAGATTGGAAAAGGGCAAGAATTCCTGTTTTCCAAAAAATGAAGAGAACAGCGTCTGCAAACTATAGGTTAGCGAGCTGAACTTCAATTTCTAGAAGAATTCTAGAATTTATTATTAAAGAGATATTCAACAAATGGATAGAGCCTTGGGCCTGGCGTCAGAAGACATATTAAATTCTAGCCTGAAACACTTGCTAATTGTATGATCCTGGGCAAGTCATTTTACCTCTGTCTGACTCAAGTTTTCTCATATGTAAAATAAAGTTAATAATAGCATCTACCCCCACAGGGTTGTCATGAGGGATTGAATGAGATAATATTTGTAAAGTACTTTGTAAATCTTAAAGTGCTATGTAAATGCTTTCTATTATTGCAAATAGCCAGCATGGTTTCATCAAGAATAGATCATGCTGGGGCATCTAGGTGGCGTAGTGGATAAAGCACCAGTCCTGGATTCAGGAGGACCTGAGTCCAAATGTGACTTGAGACACTTGACACTTATTAGCTGTGTGACTCTGGGCAAGTCATTTAACCTTCATTGCTTCACCCAAAAAACAAAACAAAACCAGGAATAGATCATGCCAGCTTAATCTCATTTCCTTTTTTGACAGATTTATTAACCTAGAGAATAAGTAAAATATTGTGGTTATGGATAACCTAGATTTTAGCAAAGCTTTTGATAAAGTTATCTCGTCCTGCTCTTTCTCTCCTCTACAATGAATTATGCTCACACTACTTTGATGTTAGTCCATTTCCACAGGCTCTCCCAACTCAGTTTGCCTGGTCTATGCCAGCTTATTTAAATGAACTTGAATTGCTAATTCGTCTATCTGCCTGTGTCTCTATTTCTCATTTTGTTTGTTTCTGCTTTTTCTCTTGAAATCCCTTTGCAATCTAACTCCCTACACCATGATTCAACTAAAAACTTTTCTCTAAAGCTGCTGACGATCTCCTTTGCCGAATCTACTGGCTTCTTCCATATTCTCTTTCTTCTTGACCTTTTAGCTCTTAGTGCTGTTGACCACTTCTTCCTGGGTATCTCGTTCTTCTTTGTATTGTCATTACCTGGCTCTTTTGAGATTCTCCTCTTACCTCTTAGGCGGTTTTTTCTCAATCTCCTTTGATGATTTTTCATCCAGGTCATACTCACTAAATGTATCTGTCCTCTAAGGCTCTTTCCTAAGCCCTCTTTTCTCTCTCTATTCTCACATTTGATGATCTCATCAGCTCCCTTGTGTTTAATTATAATTTCTACCCAGATGATTTCCAGATCTATTTATCTAGTCCTATATTCTTACCTCAGTTCTAGTCCCACTTCACCAACAACTTATTGGATATTTTGAATGGAATATTCCATAGGCATCTCAAACTAGACTTATCTAAAATAAAATCTGTTATTTTTTCCCCAAGCCTGCCCCTCTTCCAAATTTCCCTACTACTGTTGGGGGTACTACAGTGCCCCCAGGAACCTAGGATTACAACTTGCATGTCACCTTCAACGTGTCTCTCTCACTTGCCCTACATACCCAATAAGTTGCCTTTTCTTATAACTTTTTTTTTTCTCTATAACATCTCTCACACACATCCCATTCATTTCATTCATATAGTGAGCACCCTACTTTAAGGCTTCATTACCTCTAACTAGGACTATTGCCATAGTCTTCTTTTCTTTTCTTTTTTTTTCATCTTTTTTTTTTTTTTTGGCTAGGCAATGAGGGTTAAGTGACTTGCCCAGGGTCACACAGCTAGTAAGTGTCAAGTGTCTGAGGGCAGATTTGAACTTAGGTCCTCCTGAATCTAAGGCCAGAGCTTTATCCACTGTGCCACCTAGCTTCCCCTTCCATAGTCTTCTAATTTATCTCCCTGCCTCCCATCTCTTCCCACTGGAACCATCTTCTCTGCTGCCAAAGTGATTTTTTTTCTAAACTGTAGCTCTGATTGTGTCACTCCCTTTCTCAAGAAAGTCCAGTGCCTAACTCTTGCCTCTAGAGCAAAATATAAACACCCCTTTAAGATATTTAATGCTCTTTACAACCTCATCCCTGCCTATCTTTCTAGCCTTCCCCTCTTCCACACACTCTATAGTATAGTCATACTGGGATACTTGCTATTCATCACACACAATGAATCATCTTGCATCCCTCTGTACATTGTCTTTTTATTATGCCTGCAATTCTTCAATTCCTTTTTCTTTTGATTCTTAGAATCCCTGGCATCATTTAACACTCAGTTAAAAACCTAGAAAGATTTACATGAACTAATGCAAAGTGAAGTGAGTAGAACCAGGAGAACATTGTATACAGTAACTATATGATGATAAAATGTGACTTAGTTCTTCTCAGCAATACAATTATCCAAGGGAATCCCAAGGGATTCATGATGAAAAATGCTATCCACCTCCAGAAAAAGAACTGATGGAATCTGAATGCAGATTGAAGCATACTTTTTTTTTTACTTTACTGAGAAAATAGAGGCTATTCACTTTTTTCCCTTCTCTTCCATTTATTTATTTGTTTGTTTTTTTGTTTATTTATAATTTTTCTCAATCACATGTAGAGATATTTTTTGAGTTCCAAATTTTTCTCCTACCCTCCCATACCTTCCCCCTCCTGAGGCCAGCAAGGAACTTGATATAGGTTATGCATTACTATCATGTTTAACATATTTCCACATTAATCAGAACAAAAGGGGAAAAATGCAAGAAAGAATGAACAAGAACAATAACAAAAAAACACAACAACAAAAGTGAAAATAGTATGCTTCATTCTGCATTCAGACTCCATAGTTCTTTTTCTGAATGTGGAGAGCATTTTCCACCATAGGTCCTTTGGCATTGTCTTGGATCATTGTATTGATGAGAAGAGTTAAGTCTATCACAGCTGATTATCACAAAATGTTTTTGATACTGTGTACAGTGTTCTCTTGGTTCTGCTCATTTCACTCAGCATCAATTCGTGGAAGTCTTTTCATGTTTTTTCTGAAATCCATCTGAGACTATTCACTTTGAGTTCACTCTTTACCCTTTTCTCATCCTCTTTAAAAATCTTTGATATCAAAAATAAAATATCTCATAAAAAATGAAACAAAAAAAAATCTTTGATATCATCCTCAACTCTCTCATCCTATTCTTCAGTCTCTGAAAATGAGGTGACCCTTCACCTTGCTAAGACAGTTCCTCTATACACGTTCCTACTACCATCTTCACCAGCAGATTACCCTCTCAATCATCTCCCCTCTAATATTCACTTTCCTATCTACTTGTTTCTTCTCTGCTTCTTTTAAAACATATCCAAGACTCTCCTTCCTTAAAAAAGAATTTCACCAGACTCTACTATTCCCTAAAATGATCAACATTTTATCTCTCCTCCCTCTTCCATCTAAACTCCTGGAGGGGAAAAACACTATCAACATTCATTGCTTCCACATTCTCTCCTTATTTTTCATTCTCATGATTACCTCCAGTCTTACAACTGCTCAGTGATCTCTCAGGGTATCATCACTACCCCAAACTAATTTTCTATCCTTACCAGACATGGCTCTATGATTAATAAATTCAACTATACACTGTTCTTTACCCCCCCCCCCCCAAGTCCCTTGGCCCTTGTCCTAGAGCAAGTGAATCATGACTTGCCAAACTCCAACTGTGGATTGACTTCATCATTTACTGTTTCTCCTCTTATTTATATGCTACCTAAAGGAAGAGGTGATACAACTCTACTGACCTGGGTCAGGTAAATTTGCCTTGTCTGATCTCAACTGAGCCCTCACTAGAACAAGGCAATCATTTTACTCTTTCCCAATTGACTTTCTCTTGCTCATTCCAGATAAGCTACTTTATACTTCTTTTCCTCTTCTCAAACCTCTTATACAAATGTCTCCTTTCTCCCCTTTAGCAGATAATCTTGCTTCATGCTTTTCTGAGAGAAGTTATTTTTCATCCTTATCATGTCCAGTTTTATAATCCTCAGTCTAATCTCAACTGGGCAGTCATTGGTTAGGAGCTATCTCTTTTCCCTTAATCTACATGTCAAACCCCCCTAGATATCTTCCCCTATCTTCTCTTCCTTAACTTCATTCTATGGTGAAGAGGTGGCCCTTCTCCAAGCAAAGGCCAACCCAGATATTTGTTTTCTTGATTTCATGCCATCTATTCTTCTCTGGTAATTTTCCCCCATAAATATACTCTTCTCTCTTTCTGCCTGTCTGTCTCTCTCTGTCTCTGTCTGTCTCTGTGTCTCTGTCTCTCTATCTTTCTCTCTCTCACTAACATCCAGTCTTACCTTATCTACTGGTTTCTACCCTGCAGCTTAAAAACATGATCAACTCTTCTCCATTTTCAAAAAATGTTCATTCAATTTTGCCATCCTCTCAGATTATTTCTATTTTCTCCTCCCTTTCATAGTCAAAGTCCAGAGAAAAGCTGTCTATAATCATTGTTTCTGCTTCTCCTTTCATTCACTTCTTGACCCTTTATAGTCTGGTTTCTTACCTTACCACTCCAATGAGTCTGTTCTTTCCAGGGACTAACAATTAAAGATGGTTGTGTTTGATTTATTACTTAGTTTCATACATCTGGACACCTAAGGCCTGCATCATTGAGTCATATGGTGTGAGCCCATCTAGACCACTTTAATCACCCTGTTTTGAGACTGACCCTACAAAAGAATTCAACAAGTAATGACAAAAAACTATTTATTGACTTTAACTTTTTGGGTTTTAAAATATGTGACCAGTTTTGTTTTTTTAGAAACCAACTGTTGGCATCAAGGAAGTAACCACCTTCCCCATGCAACAGCTTCTGAAACATTCATACCTTCTATTTTAGAGCCAGATTCTCAGTCTGAAGAATTGATTTGTGTAATTAGGCAAGTGATTTTGAAGGAAGATTTTGCATGAATTTGCAATATAATTTTCTTTTTCTGTAACTGTTAATTGAAATCATTTATCAGGTTTTTAAGCTGAAAAAAATGTTAACTTTGAAAAAAGGTGTGAACTGCTCATTTCTTATGCGATCTCTGCATTGTCTTTGATACAGGATCATTAATTCATTATTTACAATCAGCTTCCCTGGTTTGAGGACAGAGAGAGAGAGAGTGAGAGACAGAGACAGAGAGACAGAGAGATGGAGAGAGACAAAGAGACAGAGAAAGATGGAGACCTTGCCTTAAAAAGAGCTAGAACGGGATTAATGAGAATCTTAGTCTAAAAATAAACTATTTTGGTGAACAGTTTCTTATATTGATGATGATAATGATAACAATACCATTTATATAAAGTAATTTGCAAATGTTATCTCATGTGATCCTAGCAATAACCCTGTGATATAGGTGCTATTATTATCCCCATTTTATGGATGCAGAAATTTAGGCAAATAAAGGTTAAGTTATTTGGTCAGGATCACATAGCTAGTGTCTGAAATCGGATTTGAACCCAAACCTTCAAAATTCCAGGTCCTGTACTCTAACTGTGTAATTTAAGATTCTAAATGTGGATTCTAATCTGTTCCCCCAGTTTTGGGGGAAACTGACTAAAATCACTGATAAAACGAGTTTATGTTTTTAAGGGTTTATAAGAAAATAGAAAGAAAAAGATTGAGAACAGAATTCCAACAGCCTGGCATTCCTATCTTTCCTCAAATTTCCTGTGAAGTCCTCTGCCGCCACCACCACCAAGTCAGGAACCCAAAAGCCCCAGAACTCTCCGCGCAGGCTCCCTTTCCTCCTTCCTGTCTCCTCCCAGAAAATAGGAGGCTCCTCAAGTTGATTGGCTGGTAGCCTTGATAGACAGCACCCATGAGCAAAGGTCATTTCCTGACGCCAAGGAAAAGCCACAATGCTTCTGAGGCATTTTCCTCATGGTGGAGCTTTCCCACAGCAAGTCTCCAGTAGGTGGCATCATTCCAATCATTACATAACTAATGCACTACCGAGCTGATCTTCATAATTTCTTTTCTCCTCCATATTGAAAGCACAGAGGCCAAATGAAGATGGATACCAATAACAATCAGAATGATAAAAATAGGTCAAAGAAAAGTAATATTCATCTTACATCACTTTGTATCAACTGAGCTCAGCAAAATGTACATTGACCTTGACATAGGGTTACACTTATCAGGAGGATCTAGCTCTCTGTTAATCTCAATGAATTCTCTTTCAATTATTTTTTTTTTCCTTGAGCAAAAGTTATCACTGTATTTATTGTAAGCACTTAAATAATGTCTGAAGGAATATTATAAGTATGGTAAATTCCCCTGGGGGTTCACAATACATTTATTTTTGTTGTTGAAAGAGGTTCTGAGAATAACAAGAAAGGAAGTTGGGACTCATTGGTGAAGCAGAGAGAATACTAGTGTTGGAGTTAGGAAGACCTAGGTTCAAATACTGCATCTGCTACTTTATCTGGGTGACCAGGGCACGCCACTTCATCTCTCTAAGCCTCAGTTTCCTCTTCTGTTAAATGAGGAAGTTGGAATAGAATGGTGGCATCCAACTCAAATAAAAAGGAAGACCACTAATCATACATAAATATGCACGTGGGTTGCATGTTAATCCAGTTTTAAAGAATTCTCTTTCAATTATGATCAGATGTATAATATTGAGAGAGTTTATCCCAATTTGAATAAGGACTAGGAATGGGGATTGGAAAGCATAAATATTCAAATCCCAACTGTTAAAGGGGCTGATCATATACTGGCCTTGAGGTTTAGAAACTTTCTCCAGCTTCTCTTAATTGCAGTGCCTTCCTTCTTTTAATAATTTCCTATTATCCTGTATGTAGCCTGCTTTGTATATATTTGTTTGCTTGTTATCTTCCCATTAGACTGTTAGCTCCTTGAAGGCAGGGACTGTCTTTTGCCTTTTTTAAAAAATCCATAGTGCTTAGCACCATGCCTTGGCACATAGTAGGTTCTAAATCTATTATCTCCATTCTCTATTTCTAATTACTTTTCAGTCCTTTGCTTCTGATGTCAACATTCAACTGAGACTCCTTTTTCCAAAAGTACCAACAATATCTTAATTGCTAAGTCTACTAGGCTTTTCTCAGTCCTCATCCTTTTTGACCTTCCTATAGCATTTGGCACCATACCACCCTCTCCTTGTTATCTATTACATCCTGCATATCACTTCCAGTTTCTCCCCTCTCCAGTCCACCTTCCATGTAGCTTCCAAATTAACCCTCCCAAAGTACAGATATGATCTTGACTTCCTTCCTCAAGAACTTTGAGCAATTCCCTGCTGCCTTCAGAATAAAATCAGATAAAAGAGGACAGAGAAACTGAAAGAGGTATGAGTTTTTCCTCTTGGAAGAATTCCTCCTTTAGTCTATTTACATCCAGTTCTCAATAAATAAGAACTTTATACAATTTACCATTTACTATTGTGGATTATAGTTACTTATAAGAATCTTTTAATTCTCCTACTAGACTATGAGCCCCTTGAGGTCAATGACCTTATCTTCCTTATTTTTGTAACATCACCAGAGCCTTCTGTCTGCAGGATAATCTATCAATAGATATTTGCTAAATTGATTTTAATGTCAAGATATTCCTGGAATACCTTTGGCTAGGTCAGTATATATCCAAATCCAAATTTAACAAATTTATTAAGCTAGAGTATCTGGCCCGATTTACCTATTCAAACTTATTTCATATTATTATCCTTCAAAACCTCTGTGTTTCAGCAGAACTCACTCGTATTTTTTTGTTTTTGTTTTTCCTTGACTGGTTTTATTGTTTACTATTCCTACTCCTTTGTATAAGATATGTCTAATGCCTAGAAGGCACTCCCTCTTCTCCTCCCAGTAGAATCCTTAGATACTTTAAGTCTCAGAATATGTGTTACCTCTTAAGAGAAGCCTTTCCTAATTCCCTAAAGGGCTACTACCCTTTCTCTTTTCCAATAATCATGCATGGGTTTCCTGGTTTAGATATCAGATCCTCTCCCCTCCCCGAGTATATCACAATGTGACACCTTGAGGGCAAGGATTGTTCTTTTAAGGGTGGGGATCTTTATATTCTTGGTTTGTAACACTGTGCCCTGAACATAGTGGGCACCTAGAGACTAGTTGAATTGCATTGAGTTGGCATAAAGCTGTAAACAGAGGCTACATGAGACAGAGGTAGACTTTCTGTTCTCTAAAAGTCCAATTTTAATCTTTGTGGTTTTTTCAGCAAGAGCTACAAAATTTAAAGAGAATTTCTAAGACTAGTCAGTCACTAAAGAATTATTTTCCCAAAACAAGCAAATGGACACAAGTGGTATAGTAGATATCCACATTAAGGTGGTAGACTAGGTAGAGTGCCGAGTCTTGAGTTAGGAAAACTCATTTTCCTGAGTCCAAATCTGGCCTCAAACACTTCCTAGTTATGTGATCCTGGGTAAGTCACTTAACCCTTTTTGCTTCAGTTCCTCATTTGTAAAATGAGCTGGAGGAGGAAATGGCATACCACCCCCGAAATGAGGTCAAGAAGAGTCAGACATGGGGCGGCTAGGTGGCGCAGTGGATAAAAGCACCAGCCCTGGATTCAGGAGTACCTGAGTTCAAATCCGGCCTCAGACACTTTACACTTATTAGCTGTGTGACCCTGGTCAAGTCACTTAACCCCCCCAAAAACAAACAAAAAACCAAAAAATAATTACATTGTTTGGGGGCAGCTAGGTGGCGCAGTGGATAGAGCACTGGCCCTGGAGTCAGGAGGACCTGAGTTCAAATCCGGCCTCAGACACTTAACACTTACTAGCTGTGTGACCCTGGGCAAGTCACTTAACCCCAATTACCTCACTAAAAAAAAAAAGAAGAGTCAGACACAACTGCAAACATCTGAACAACAAGAAAGCCAATGAGAAAAAAGGCCCTAACTAGGACCTTGCAGTTGTAGAGAAAATGATTCAGTTCAGGTAAAGACATTCTTGTTTTCATGTGCGGAGTCCACAACTTCCTTAGACTAAGTCTATAACCAACCTATTTAGAAAAGCAGGAACAAATTCCAGCTACCTCCAGAAGCTCTGAGTGAGGAAGGACGTTATGGGGACATGGCCCAAGCATACCTTCTTGTTGCTTGATGATTCTGCAAGACTAGACAGTTTGGTCTTTCTATGTCTCATCTTGCCACAATCCATAAAAGTAAGATCACTTCTGCCAGTCGACCTCATTGGGATGCTGGGAGGGAAGACGAGGGCAATCTCCCTGGAGAAAAGCCAGCAAAGAAATACAAAGTGTTATTCAAGCCACTGAGCTCCGGTAATGACATTGCCGATTTTCATTTTCTTTTCTTTGTGCTGCTAAGTCATTTTCCGGTATTCCTCAGACACCATGAGAGCATTATGAAAATATGATTATGAGGGGTGTGATGATCATTTTGCATTCATAATTACTTCACCTTCAGGAGTAATTGTTATATATTTAAGTGTATTTTAAGAGCAACTTCAGAGAAATCTGAGCAGGTGTATTTAGCGGAAGCAGGTGAACATGGATTGCCACTTACCAAGGAGGAGGAAGGGGAGGAGAACGATGGAATTGGAGACAGGAGGCTGGTTGCTGTGCAAATTTCCCCCAGCAGGAGTGCCATCCATGAAGTAAATAAGAGTCAACACTGAGGCGCCCATATTGTCCTCCTCTACTCCATTTCTATTCTTATTACCCCTGTACTGTTTCACAGAAGTAGGATTATTTTACTGGATGGTGGTGCATTGTTGGGAAAATAAATGGGTTTAATAAATATTTAATGAGCTAAGAAAGCAGCTAGGTGGCACAGTGGGTAGAGTGCTGGGCCTGGAGTCAGAAAGACTCATCTTTCTAAGTTTAAATCCAGCTTCAGACACTTAGTAGCTACGTGATCTGGGCAAGTCACTTCACCCTGTTTGCCTCGGTTTCCTCATCTGTAAAATGAGCTGGAGAAAGAAATGGCAAACCAGTCCAGGATCTCTACCAAGAGAACCCCAAAGGGGGCCAGGAGGAAAAACAACAACAGTATTCTGCATTTACTTATCCCTGGTTTTTCTGTGTATTTTTGTGAAGATTGTAAGCTCCTTGAGGACATTTACTCCTTTTGTCTTTTCTACATTGCATAGTATTCGCTTGGGCTCCTACTTACTACCTTTCCAGGCTTCTTACACCTTACCCCACACCCACTTAGTGATCCAAGTAACACTGACCTGTTTGCTGTTCCTCCCTCAAGATGCTCCATCTCCTGACTTCGGGTGTTTCCTTGCCTAGAATATTCTCCCTCCTTATTTCCACTTCCTGGTTTCCCGGGTTTTGTTCAATTCTCAGTTAAAATCCCACCTTCTATAAGAATCTTAGGGGATAGCTAGGTGGCACAGTGGATAGAGCATGGGCCCTGGATTCAGGAGGACCTGAGTTCAAATCCAGCCTCAGACATTTGACACTTACTTGCTTATTGAGTAAGTGCCCAAAACTGGGAGGCAAAGCCAAGTGTAGGATAATAGAGTTAGCATCTAAAAAAGAATCTCAGCAAGCTAGGCCTTTGGGTAAAATTTAATAAAATATCATTTAATTGGGATAAATGAAAAGTTTGACACAGAGGTTCAAAGAAATCAGCCTCAATAGTATATGGTAGTGGAGTTATGATAAGAAAGCAGCTTTTCTGAAAAATACCTGGAAGATTTAATGGAACTCAAGTTTAAAATGAGTTAACAATGTGGCATGAGAGCTGAAAAAGCTCCTGGGGTCTTTGGTTATAATAAGAATGTCATTGTCTCTCCTAGAACTAGGGAGGTGATAGTCATGATATCTGCCTTGGCCAAATTCTGGGTTAAGTTCTAGGCACCCCATTTTAGCCAGGATGTTGATAACCGGGACACCATTCAGAGGAGGGCAGTCAGGATGGCAGAGTCTTAGGATCATGGTGTGTAAAAATCTACTGAAGAAGTTGGGATGTTTGACCTTGAAAAGAGAAGACTTGGGGGTGGGAGTGGGGCATGTTAACTGTCTTCGAGTATTTGAAAGACTGTCATCTGGAGGAGACATTAGACCTGTTCAGTTAGTTCTCAGAGGACAGAACAAGGACAAATGGGTAGGAACTGAAAAGAGCCATATTTTTTTTTTTTTGATGAGAGGAAAAAAGTTCCTAAAAATTAGGGCTACACCAAAGTAGAATGGGCTGGCTCAGGAAGGAGCAGGCTCTACCACACTAGTGTCTTCAGAGAAAGGTTCAAAGACCACTTTGTGGTTACTGGGCAAAGAGGACTCTTGTTCAACTCTGGATTATACTAGCTAGACTCTGATGTCCCTTCAAACTTTCAGATTCTATAGAGTGAATTGGGATTTTTCTGCCCTAATGAAGAGTTGGCATAGACCTTGAGGTTTTTCCTAAAAGAAGGAAAAAAATACATTTAGAATCTTTGAACAAACCTTAGATCAAAAAGATAACTCATTTCCTTGTGGCTTGGCCATAGGATGGCTCAGGGAAATAAAAATGATGGGTTCGGGGGCCGGGGCAGGGGGAAGCAAACTAAGGTCCACACCTCCCTATCAGAGGGATCTGCCTTCTTACCTCCTCAACGATAAGGAATCTGTCAGGGTTCTTTGCAGCAAATGCCATTTTCTGAGACTGGCACTCTCTCAGATACATGCAAACACAGTTGTGAAAGTTGGGGAGGGCTTCTCCATTCTCTACATCATGCAATGTACAGTCTGCTCTGCTTTCGTATCCAAATTCCTGCTATTTTAATATACAGTAATTGCACCCAATCACATTTTGCCTTCAGCACACGACACCTCGTACTTTCCACAGTCTGGCACCTCTCATCATCTTCAGAGTGGGATGCTAAAGGAGGCAGCTTTATGCTAAGGAGACTGATCCTCCCCTCTGCCAACCCTGGGCCCCCACCCCTTGCTGTTAAACACAGAGGAGGCAAAACCAACCACAACCACTTTGTGGTCCAATCACTTAGGCTGGTCTGACATGATATAAAGTCTGAGAAGCAAATGGAGCTAATACAAAATATGAACACAGCCATGTATGAAGCACCCACTATATCTGGAGTCTTATGTTAAATCAGCATTCAAGGAGTTGAAACCAAACATAGTCCTTACCCTCATGGTGCTTCTAATAACTAAGGAGTTGACCATCTAGTAGTTCAGTCTACCATCTAAGTAGTGACAAAATCTCTCAATGTAGGTCACGAGAAAGATTTCAGTTCTTTAGCTATCTGATTGAAAACCCTCCAAAAAAGCCCCAGATTTGGAAGAAAATGTCTAACACTTGCATTTCACTAAGGAATCCCTCCAAAATATGTTACTGCCCTCCTCTACCTCTCAAAAGGCCCTATCTAGGTCCTAACTGGATGAAGATAGAGAATGTTAGACTAGAACCCACTGAAAGATTTCATGATCTCTACATCCATGGTCTCTACTGACCTTAGAGAACATGGTTCCAAGAGTTTTCTTAGATGAACTCTGGTTATTTGGGGGTTTGTTCTTCACAATTTCATGAGATCCGTGTTGAGGCACAGATCTGTGTGTTTTTGTGTTCTAGAAAGATGTTTGTATTCCCTAGGCTTGGAGAAAGAATGTGATAGCAGGCAGTGTTATGACTGATGCTAAGGCCACAAAAGAAATAGATGTGATCTTGGGCAATCTCCTCCTTTTTCCAAGTGTTAAAAGAGGAGGAGAGGTTAACTTGGTGATCTTTCAGGTCCCTTGAAAGTGGCGCAGTGGATAGAGTGCAGGGCTTGGAGTCAGGGAGACTCATCCTCCTGAGTTCAAATCTAGCCTCAGACACTTCCTAGCGTTATGACCCTGGAGAAGTCACTTAACCCTGATGGCCTCAGTTTCCTCCTCTGTAAAATAAGCTGGAGAAGACAATGGCAAAACCACTCTAGTATCTCTGCCAGGAAAACCCCAAATGGGGTCACAAAGAGTCAAAAATTACTGAAATGACTGAACAACAAGAACAAGGTCCTTTGAAGCTCCGACATTCTATGATTCTAGAATGTTGGGCCTCTGATTCTGGGGGCTGGTTTCACCCAGTGAGTGTTGGTCTTACTGACTCTAGATAGATAGTATGATGAGCCTTATACTCCAAAGGGCCACTTTCATGAAGACTATTAAAGAGATGTGGAAACATCTGTGATTTTTTCTTCTTCCCCCAACCAAATGCTCTCTCCCTCTCTTTTCTCCCTCCTCTCTCCTGCCCTAGCTGAAACCCTATCTCTTTTCCCCATGTGTTTTTAACTTCCTGAGAAAATTACGCATTCCCATGTGGTTGGGGTGGGGGATGGGAGGAGTTACCGAATGCATGTAAGAGATAATCACTAACCAAGCCTCTTCCTTAGAATTGGTATCAATCCATCAGCAAGCACTTCTGAAGTACCTACTCTGGCCCAGCCAGAGAGATGTTACAGTGTAAAGGAAAGAGAGCTGGCTTAGGAGGAAGGACGCTGAAGTTTTCTGCCATCTATATAAGTCAAATGCTAAATGACCTTGGACAAGTAACTTTCCCTCTCTAGACCTCTTTTGTACAATGAAGGAGTGGTCTAAATGGTCCCTTTGGGTGATGTTTTATGAGTCTGAGGCCTGAGAAGTAAAGGTCTTGTATATGACCAGCTGATTCCTGAATTTTTCTACAGTGCTATTTATTCTTTAAAAAGCCCCCAACAGGGGCAGCTAGATGGCGCAGTGGATAAAGCACCGGCCCTGGATTCAGGAGGACCTGAGTTCAAATCCGACCTCAGACACTTGACACTTACTAGCTGTGTGACCCTGGGCAAGTCACTTAACCCCCATTGCCTGCAAAAAACCCCAAAACAAACAAAGCCCCAACACACCCC
This sequence comes from Dromiciops gliroides, assembly GCF_019393635.1. Lineage (NCBI taxonomy): Eukaryota > Metazoa > Chordata > Mammalia > Microbiotheria > Microbiotheriidae > Dromiciops > Dromiciops gliroides. The sequence goes on along the minus strand of NC_057862.1, from coordinate 414,169,648 downwards.
TTTTCTGAGATGTCCCCTTTACCATCATCGGGGTGTGAAACTTAATGGGCAAAAGCAATCAATTAAAATGAGGTGCTCCCTCCACACCCCAGAAAGGCTCTCTATAATACTAGAGAAATCATCGTCATTCTCACTTCTGTGGCTGTTCTAGTTCTACAGAACGCTTTTCTGACAAACACCTTGGGATGTCAGTACCATTTCACAGATGAGAAAACCAAGGCCAAATGATTTGGCTGGGATCACCCGTCTGTACCACTCAGTTGTGTCCCATGCCCGGGTCATTCACATGTGTCTGCACTACAAAAGGGTACTATGGTTGTTTTATCAGGTCTGCTTGCCACCCTGCTGACAGCTGCAGCCAAAGGCCTGCTTCAATCTATACAACTCTCTGGCTCATTTGGGAGCCTGTGTGTGTGTGGAAACGAATTCAGCACATTAATTGTACTTTGTGTAAAGAAGCATCTCCTTTTATCAGTTCTAAATTTGCTACCAATCAATTTTAATGAGTGTCCTCTAGTTCTAGTACATTTAAATTGGATGGAGAGGAGCCGCTGATCTCTCCTTGTTACAGACGCTTTCATTATTTTGAATACCTCTATCATGTGCCGTCTGACACCCTCTTCACTGTGCCAGGGAGGCATCATTCCTTTCCTCTGTGCTCAAAAAAGAAGCAAGTCTCTCTAGACCCTATATCACTTGGTCTGGTGGTTCTTTTCCTGAAATTTCCTATGTGAAACCAAGTCCTTCAGAGGGAAAACACCGAAACCTAAGACCACCAATTAGATCTGGCCAAGGTGTGGTGATAGCCATTATCCTCTATCTCAGAGCACCCTCTGTTGGGAGCAAATCAGATCCTAGAAGAACCAAGCAAGACGTCTTGAGGACCTCAGATCTGGTCCCAATCCACTAACTAAAGTTAAACATATGATATATCTGGTAATGAGAATGATAATCCTATCCTGTACCCATCTAATTCTTCACTTTCACATTATCTTATCTGATCATCCCCAACCCCCTGTGTGGTAGACAGGTTAGGCAGTATTATTTATTTTGCTAATGAAGAAACAGACCCTGGAAAGAAAAGTGAATTGTCCAAGGCCATATGTATCAATAGTTATTGTTAATAAAAGAGATCTCCCAGGCCGCAATCATTGTCATGCATGCGAGGAGCCCACCTATTTGGGACAAGGATTTAAAGTTGAGTTGGGCTCAGGTTGTAGAAAATAAACCCAGTCTAGAAGAATGCTACAGCTCTGAGCACAGAACCTTCCAACATTTTTAGCAGTCATTTATCAAAAACCTGCTGTATTCTCAGCCATATCTAAGGCACCATGGAGAAGACAAGAATTAGAAGGATGCCCTTCTTCCTCTTTTGTAACTGCCCAACGCCACTAATTCTTTATGACCCATCTCAAGTGACACCACCTCTACAAAATGATCCCTGACTACTCCTATACTCACCCTCTCTTTTCTTTCAATGCTTACAGTCTGATCCACACACTGAAGCACTTAATTACAGGCAGCCTTCTGTCCTTCGCTAAACTAATTCTATGCATTTAAGTCATCTTCCCCATTACATTTATAAGCTTTTAGAGGATAAGGATTATGTCTTCTTCTGTCTTTCCCATAGATGATTGATAGATCGTCATCTCATTTAATGACTTTGCTGAGATGGCTCAAATAATAGAGAGGAAAACAATTATTTTATCCTCCTGTACAATAACCCTCAGAATGTTAGAAATAAAAGAATAATAGCAGGATAGCAGCTTGTCCTAAGACTCTTTCTCTCTGTTCCCCATTAAAAGGGATGAAAATGAGATAATAATCAGTATTAGTCCCAATACATTTCATTCAAATAGGAAATCATTTTACTCACCTGTGTGATAATCCACCAAATATTAACCACAAAAGCATGATGTCCCAGGACCATTTCTATCTGAATTCCATCAAATATAGGGATGAGAGCAATGAGGAAAAAATAGCTGGCATTTTTAATAGTTCTTTAAAGTTTGCCAACTGTTTTACATTATAAGCATTTTTTTCAGTTGAGTGTGTTGGGAGGCAAGAGAAAGAGGAAGATGTGACAAGACACATAGGAGATACGGTTTGAGAACAGTAAGTTGAGAGATATTGGTAAGATGGTAAGATATATAATGTAAATGGCAAAATAGATCAGAGAATAAAAGGCTTATTGGGGAAATGGGCAAGGAAGGCTTCCTGGAGGGAGTCTCATTTATTGAATGGATTGTAGTACTGGAGATGGGAATACTGGGGAGGAATTACTTTAGTAATTGAATTTGGGAGGTAGTAGAGGAGGGAGAGGAAGGAAAAAGAGGAAATGAAAGAAAGGGAGATGGAGAGGTAAAAAAAGGAAAGGAAGAAAAAGGCTTAGGGTTCTTGCTGCTTTCATTCTTTCTCCTCTCTAATCCAAGTCACCAGAATAACCCTTCTTGTACATCATTCTAAGCATATCACTCCTCTGCTCAAACATCTTCAGTTGTTCCCTGCCAGCAACTGGGCCTTCCACACAATAGACCTTAGACCAGTGTTGAACTGATCTGAATAAAATGTAAAATCCTCTACCTGGCATTCAAAGCTCTACAAACTTAGTGCCACCTTCCTTTCCATCTTTCCATCATATTCTTTCCCTACATACTCCATAGAGCTTCAGCCAAACTGGGCTACTCTCTAGTTCCAAGCATGTCCCACCACCTCCATACCTTGGTTTATACTATTCTCAATACTGACAAATACTCCTTTTCCACTTCTACTTTTGAATTTCTCCCTTTCTTTCTTTCTTTTTTTTTTTAGTGAGGCAATTGAGGTTAAGTGACTTGCCCAGGGTCACACAGCTAGTAAGTGTTAAGTATCTAAGGTTGGATTTGAACTCAGGTACTCCTGAATCCAGGACCAGTGCTCTATCCACTGCACCACCTAGCTGCCCCCTCTCCCTTTCTTTTCAAACCCAAAGTAAGTACCATCTCTTCCAGGCATCCTCTTACCATAGAAGTCATGATCTACCTCCTCTGAGTAAGTAACAACCTTCCCTCTTTGATATCTTGGTTCAGTGGAAAGAGCCTGGGCCTTAGGGTCAAAGGATCTGCCTCTAATGCTCACCACCTGTATGACATGAGGTGAACCACTTAACTAGCCTGGGCCTCAGTTTCCTCATCCCTAAAATGAGGTCATTAGATGGTTTATCAGGGCTCTTTTCATTTTAGATCTTTTTTTCTTATGGCATCACATAACACTTGGTTTTGTAATTCTCTAACATGTTTCAGCATTTAAAACTATGCATGATAGATGGTCATCAATGTCAGTGCCTTATTCTACCCCTGAACTGTAAGCCCCTCATGGGCAGAGGACACATCTTAACTTTGGACCTTCACCAATGTATAGCGCAATTTTTAGCACATAGGAGGGACTCAAAAGTGTTTCTCATATCATATTGCATTTGTATTCTATGGATTGAATGGGAAAAAAGGGGAGGGAAGAAGAGTAAAAAGCTGAATTTCAGATAACTGAATATTTCTTAGTGTTTTGGAACAGACTGTGAAATATTCTTGGTGGGACTAAATTGGATTAAAAATATAGAGGAGGAAATTCTAGGATCATCTTGCCCAATCTCTGAGCAGGGTGGGCAGAGGGGGCCGGCCGGAGACATTTGCCCAATATGCTCACACAGCAGTAGCTAGAGGGGCCTCTCTGGGGAAGTGGCCATCTGCTACGGCACAGTAATAAGGAACCACTAACCAGCCATCAATTTCCAAGTCCTGCAGCAGAGGTCTTCCGTGGCAATGGATCCACACGTGCGCCATTAACAGCTCACATGCCTTCTGTGAGAGGGGGCATCAACTAAAGTTGCAATAGATTGAACAGAATGACTTTCAAAGGAGCGAATACTTATGCTTCCTGAAAGACAGAATTTAGCATCTGCCCAGAGGCAGGCAGATTCAAGCTTTTCCTTGTCGCCTGTTAATGTGGTTGGTCAGTAGTCTCTAGAACAGGCTCATGCCTGTAGCACCTTGTGCAATGTCTGCCTGTTAGGGAAAGCTCAGTGTAATGAAGAATCCTGAAGTAGGTCTCAGGAGTTGTGCTTTCTAGTTCTGTCTCTTCCATTAATCAACTGACTCTGGGCCTCAGTTTATTCATCTTTCAAATAGAGATAATATCACCCCTTACAAGAGCATGGTGAGGATAAAATGAGATAATGGAAGAGAAAGACCTCTGAAAAGAAAATATATTATAGAGATGGGTCATAATTATCATTATTTCTTGACAAATGTCAAGTGATTCAGTCAAGTCTCAATTAACCATGCGGGTTGAATCAAGTAGTGGAATGGAGATTTTGAATCAGCAGATAATCCAAAAGAATATTTCCAACTAGTTTTTCTTTTTCTTTTTTTCTTTTTTTTTTTTTACGGGGCAATGGGGTTAAGTGACTTGCCCAGGGTCACACAGCCAGTAAGTGTCAAGTGTCTGAGGCCGGATTTGAACTCAGGAATTCCTGAATCCAGGGCTGGTGCTTTATCCACTGCGCCATCTAGCTGCCCCCTCCAACTAGTTTTTAAACGAAATGCATTATTATTTTTTTTGCTGTTCAATCACCTTCCTGATTCTGATTAAATATTAAAGGTAAAATAAAGCCTTAAAGTCGCTTATTTTTAGATAAAGTGGTAGAGTTTACAGGTCATTTTATGTGCATTATCTCATTGGATCATAATAACTGCTGATTCAGGTTGATACTGCAGATATCCCCATCATACAGGTAAGAAAACTGAGTCTCAGAGAAACGGTCATTTCCCCATGGTCATTCATACAGCTGGTCAATGTCAAAGGCAGGGTTCAAGCTTAGGAGTCACCTAATCTCAGGTCCAGACTTCTGTTTACTGTGTCCTGCTGACTCTTTGACCACTGCCAAACTATTGCAGAATGGCCCAGAAGTTACTCTCCCAGAGGGAGGCTATCAGAAGTGTAAAGCTACACAGTGATACTCCAGTGCATCTATCATCTCGTCAATAGTGTCATTCCCTCCAAAGATGCATGCCACAATCCACTGTACCTACCCAACCCATGTGATTCTCACCCGGGTTCTTCCACGAGTTTACAACAAGGGGTGCACTCAATTACATGTGCCCCCCTCATCCCCACCCTCCCCCACTGTGAGCCTGCCAGTGGAACATGCAGGATATCCATTGGTTAACCTTTAGTTTCACCATATGACTGATCCATCCTCTTTTTTTAATCATACATTTCCTTGATGACATCCTTTGCACCATTTTCACTGCATAATTCTTCCTTATTGTTGTAGCCTGCTCACACCCATCATGCACTTCTCCACTGCCCTTTGGGGAACCTCACCTTTAAATCACTGGAGACTATAATATTCTAGGACTCATAGCTATACAACATCACTGGAAAAATGCTAGTGTTAAAAAATGATGGGCCTTTGTTTCAAGGAGAAACTTGGGGTTATTAAAAGAATTGTGTAATTTCTAAAAGGCAAGCTACATGATCTCCTTTCATTCAATTCTTGGCCCAGATCATTGTCTTATTGTTCATTAATAAAGTCTAATATGTGTGTTAATGTGTATATTTATGTGTATATATATGTGTATGTATATATACATACACACATATATGACATTATATATATATATATAATGTCATCCATCCAACTGCATATAAATGCATATCATAATCATCTGGAAAATAGATAACTTAGCTTCTAGTTACTTTAAATATGAGATTCTTGTCCAGTAACTGAGAAATATACATAATAATTGATGAACTATCAAGTTTAATGTTCTTGCTATGAATGAAATTATAAGACAAAAGGAAGTGGCAACTGAATGGAAGGCTAGTTCAAAGGTTCTCCTTGGAAAAGCAAATAAAGAAATTGGTTTTATTGTATGTCCGAACATAAATATTGTGAAATGGCTGCCCTCTCACATTAGATCATGGATTCAGAGCTAGGAAGGAAATGCAGAGGCCATCTAGTCCAAACCCCTATTTTACAAATGGGGAAACTGAGGCCCAGAGTAGTGATGTGACTTACCCAAGGTGACACAGGCAGCAAGGGTCTCAAACAGGATTCTAGTTCACTCTAATTTCTAGATCCAGGGTTCTCTTTACCACACTTTGCAGAAAGCACAAGTAATTGCAAAAAGATCACCATGAAAATAATTTCAACTTATTTATTTTTTTACATATATTGCAGAGGCTGAATAGATAGAAAATTTCTACGAAGGTCTCAATAAGACTTTCTGAATTAGATCAATATACTACTTGGAATAAAAATGCACTGTGGATGATTCACATGTGTACATGTTAGTTGACTGAATAGTGACAACACCTTAGATAAATGAGAGATTCTGCCTCTACTGGAACCAAAAATTACCCTGCTACTGGGTGACCTTGGCCAGATCACTTGCCCCCTCTAGACTTTGGTTTCCTCCCTTTTCAGTAACAAGAAAAGGCAACTGTGAATGTCTCTTTTGAAAGACATGAACAGAGTCTTTTGTCCAAAACACATCAATCAACTCCTATGTATCAGTAAGATTTGTTTGACAGATATTATGTGAGGTTATTGAATTGTATCAGAGGCTTGGAAAATGAGGATGGAGGAAAGCCAAATCATAGGACCTGTGAGGTGACTTAGATTAGCTATCTTACATCACTGCCAAGCTAAGCTTCCTAAAACACTGCATTTATCATGTCCCTCTTTTGCTCAAGAGTCTTCATTGGCTCCCCCATTGTTTATGGGATAGAGTCCAAATTCTTTAGCCTGCATTCATGGCACTAAATTTGACCCCAAACTTTTTTCTATCCTTATCCTTCCCTGCCTTCACTTCACAGAAACTTTTAGCTTTATCCAAATTTGTTTCTTTGTTTTATTTTACTCTCTTTGCTCATGATATTGAAGTTAGCCTCTCCCCATATCAAAACTTGTCATTCTCTTTACTCCACTGAATCCTTCAAGGTTTACATCATTTCACTGACACCATGAATTATTTAATTCTTTTTGAACAAGCATTATTGTTTTTGGTCCCTTTTCATTAAAAAAAAAAAAGCAAACCCTCATAACAAATATGCATAGTTAAACAAAACCAAATTCCAGTATTGTCTATGCCCCAAATCTTTTGTCTTATTCTACATCTTGATTCTATCAAATCTCTGTTAGGAGATGAGTAATATGTTTCATCATCCATCCTGGAATCATGGCTGATTTCTGCATTGATCAGAGTTTTTAGATCTTGCAAAGTTATTTTTCTTCATAATGTTCTTGTTATTATGTAAATTGTGTTATTGGTTCTCACTTTACTTTGCATCAGTTTTTACAAGTCTTCCCAGATTTCTCTGAAACTGTCCCTTTTGCCATTTCTTACAGTGCAACGATATTCTACTGCATTCATATGCTGTCATTTTCCAGCCATTCTCTAATGGATAAGTACCCCTTTTGTTTCTATTTCTTTGTTTCTGCAAAAAAAAATTGATCATATGAGTCCTTTTTCTTCTCTCTTTGATCTCTTTGGGGGAGTATGCCTTCTCATGGTATCCCTGAATATAGATACTTTCCTCCATTAATCCTTCACTAGTCATTGTTACCTTCAGTGACCTCTCCTTCCCCTGAACCCATTACATTTTTATGGCTGCCTCAGTCCTTGGGATCAGTTACCTTTTCATGTGTTTGTGCCCTGCCTCTACAAATAGATTGGAAATTCCTGTAGGGCATAGACAATGTGCTTCTTTGTCCCTCTTTCAATGTCCAGCATATAGGGCATCATAGGTATGTATAGAACATGCGCCAGTATACCTGGCCTAGACCCCTACATGCCTGTGCTGCATACACATTAAATGATTGAAACTAATCCTGGGAAGGTATGCAGATATCTCTTTCTCCCCTACCCCTGAAATCTGGGCAGCCTCTATTCTCTTCCTAAACTCCTGTTCTCAGCCTTCTAGATAGTTCTTCTATTAATTTTTAAATTTTTCTCTTTTTTTCTTCTATTAATTTAAAAACAAATGATTCACAGAGCAAGTAACCTCTCTGTATCCCTGCTAATCTGAGACAAAACCTTCTTTTTAGTGGACCTAAGAATACCCAGGTTATTCTTTCTCCCTTATTTTTCAGGGAAGCTTGCCTTGTGACCTCCCCCACCTTCAACATACAAAGGTAACTGTCTGAATTCCCTTCTTACCTGTAGCTTTCTTATTTATTGCTCTGTTCCCCAAGTCCTACAGTTTATCATTAGTTCAAATTGCTTATCTTAATCTACCCTAACTATCCCCTTCAGCATCCCAGGGAGATCAATCAAAGCTGTCTTCCCAGGCTGAGCTCAGGAGTGCACTGCCAAGGGTTTTCAGCCTCTTACCTGAGATATCTTCTACAGAAAATTTACCCTTCCCTGCCTGAACTTCATTACAGAAAGGAAGTTTTCTAAACCTGGAGAATTCACAATTAAGTAGCTGCTTGTAATTACTATGAGGTCTAGGCAGGGAACAGCTTCCTCTCTGTTTCCTAATGTACTTCTTTGGAAGGCTTTTTCCTCCTCTTGTTCTTTCTTTCTTTGTTTCTTGCTTACTCTGAGTTATGAACTTATTGTAAATCAACTTTGTCATGCAACTTTTGTAAAGGGTGCCCAACATTTATCACATTTTTGTTCAATGTTTCTCTTACATATAAAGAGCTGACAGCTTGCTCTTCTATGATAGATGTACTTATTTCTTCTAAACTATCACTAACCAAGCATATCATTTTTATACAGTAAGTGTATATTCAATTTTCTACAGTTTTGACTACTAAACAGGCTTACCAGTGAGACAAATGACAAATATATTGCAATATTAGCAAGAGTCTCACTTAAGCCCATGTAAGACTTTCAAGTTGATTTTCTTTTCCCTTTGGAATGGTGGGGAAGGGATAAAAATCAAAGCCTTAAGATAAGGTGTGTGGGCAGTACTGCTGGCCAAAATCCCTCTCCATTGTGGCCCTATAGGTGGGAAGATGAAACATTAGCTCCCCCTTACTGTCCAAGCACATACTACCTACCAGGCCTTGGGTGTAGTGGCTCCATCTTGGCAAGGGGTCCCAAGGCATGAAGGCCACATTCATGCTCCAGCATGGACCACTCTTTAGCTCCTGTCCTGTGTTTGGCTCCTTAGAGAAAAACAACTCTAGTGAGAGACAAAATTGGTTAACTTCTCAGATAGCAATTTGTCTGAAAAATTTGTCCAGTACTTAGCATGGTGCCTGGAACATATTAGGTACTTAATAATTGTCCTTTGAATGTTTATTGACTGACAAAAGATCTGGCAGTGTGGGTAGACTACAAATTCAGTGTGATTCAACAGTGTTAGATGGCAGCAAAGAAAGTTAATATGATATCGAGTTGTCTTAAATAGGAGAGAAGTAAGCCCCTGGCAATAAGAAGGTGATAGTCTATACTCTACCCAGTAGGGACCTGGATAAGCTGGAAAGTTCCTTTAGAAGGGTGACTGTGGGAAAGGGCTTGAGTTCATACCATGCAGGGATCAGTGGAAGAGAATAGAGATGTTTAGCTTGGAGAAGAGAGGGCTCAGGAAACACATGATAGTTGTTCTATGGTATTTAAAGAGTTCTTTTAAGGAAGAAGAACCAGACTTGCTTTGCTTGGCCCCAGAGAGCAGAACTAAGGTCAATGTGTAGAAGTTGCATTACTAATGCAACTTCTAATAATTTCTAAATAATTAGAAAGAATACAAAAGTGGAATGTGACTGCTTGGAGAGGGAGAGGCTTTGTCCTCATCAGAGGTCTTTGATTAAAGGATAACTAACCACTCATGGGATAACTTTTAAAAGGGGCCATTTGGGTATGGGTTGGACAAGATGGTCCCAATCCCTGGAGATATGATTCAACTCTGAAATCCAATCATTCTGTTAGGCTGCTGTGGGCTCAGTCCCATGGTGGGCACTGTTGGGTAGAGAGAAGAAAGAGAAAAGACAGTCCCTGTCTTCATGGAGCTAGGGTTAAAATAAACACGAAGGGGTTAAAATAATCAAGGAGAGAAGCGCACACAGATGAAGACAACAGAGAAAAATCCAGGATGTAACTTGGTTAAGGGAAAGACTATTGGATATAGACCCCAAAGGCTCTAGGAGATCTGAGAGGACAGGAGCAGGGGAAACAAAAAACAAAACAACAACAACAACAACAAATCACCTCCAGAATGAAAGGCCCCAGACAACACTAGAAATGGACTTGGCAGTGGGTCTCAGGCACTCGTGGGGCTGAAGTGACGGTAATGGATCTGTTGCAATTCAGCCACGGCTATGATGTACGAGGCATTTCCACTGACATTGAATCAGGTCACTGGGCCCATTGGAGATGATACAATGTCAATGAAACTGTTATGTGTTATTGATGTCAGTCACAGAATAGATAAAAACATTATAAAAATAGCTTTTGTCGCCATTTACATTTTTTTTTTCGTAAATGGCAAAAGGCATCCGTCCCCGTATGCCTCAGAGTGACTGCAGCAAAGTTCCTCCATTTCAAATGAGTCACTGCAGAATCTGGGGAGGTCATAAAGGTGGGCCCAGTCTCCTCTTCACCCAAAGCCACTGACAGAACAGACACGGCCAGTGTGTAGAGTTCTTTCTCAGTAAAAAAAAGGGGGAAGTAGAAAGGGTTGGAGGAAGTGGGAAAGGGTGATGAGAAGACATACATGGACCTGCATTTTGGAGGTTGGATTCCAGCATGAGAAACTTTAACTCTTCTCCTCCCAGTATGTTCAGTATCAGGAGAAATTCTTGTCTGGGACTCCAGAGGATATTCATTTGTGTCCTGTGGATTAGGAAGGGGAAGAAGAGATTACTGATTTGGGAGAAAAAAGATCTAGCTTATACCAAGTGTATCAAAAACAAGGCTATGATACCAAAATAAAACATGGTATTAGGTATCTCAGGTGACATCTTCACTTAGCTATGTGATTAAAAAATAGGCCTCCTCTTCTCTAATGAAATACCTTTCAAGGTCTATCTCAGGTCTTATTCCATGAACCATCCCTGACAAACTCAACATGGGACTGTCCCCTTTCTGTATGGACCATAAACTTGGTCTCCTGTTTCTATTTAATTGACTTCCTATTGCTCTTTGGTCCTACGAAGAAGATTCCTGCTTTTGACAGGGCCTTTCTGAATCCCCAGAATGCTGAAGTTCCATGATGAAGCCATGCATTTTTATTTTCTAATTGTTTTACATGGATTAATCTTTTCCCCACAAATAGATAATAAACTTCTTGGATATCAGAGGCAAAGTCATATGTATTTTTTGCTTGTGTTCCTGAGACAGCTACTTGGTACAATGGGTAAGAATACTTGCAATCAGAAAGATCTGAGTACAAATTCTCACCTAAGTACCTGCCTCAGACAGTTATAAACCACCTTGACCATTTAATCATTTACAACCTCAGTTTCTTCCTCCTCTGTAAAATGGGGATAATAATAATAATAGCCCCTACCTCCCATGGCTGTTGTGAGGATTAAATAAGATAATAATTGTATATAGCTTTGCAAACTTTAAAATACTATATAAATGCTAGCAGCTATGTTACTACTCCTACTTCTCCTCCTCCTTCTCCTCCTTCTCCTTCTCCTTCTTCTCCTTCTCCTTCTTCTTCTTCTTCTTCTTCTTCTTCTTCTTCTTCTTCTTCTTCTTCTTCTTCTTCTTCTACTACTACTACTACTACTACTACTACATTCCTACTTGCTAGATAATTCTCTAGGTTAGAATTTTTCCCCAAGGGTCCTTCCCTATTACCTGGTCTTAGAAGGAACAAGGAAGCTTCTAATTGATGGTCTGGGCCTTGCATCCTGAAGTGATGAAAAGAAAACTGAATTTAGAGTCAAAAGAACCTATGGGTGAGTCTCAGCTTTGCCATATACTAACTGTGTGACTTTGTGAAAGATATAAATATCTTTTCTGAATCCCACTTTTCTCATCTATAAAATGGGAATTATAATTCCTGCATTAACCTACAGAATGGTGGTAAAAATCAAATTGAGATAATGTCCATAAACTCCAAAACACTATGAAAGGTAAATTAAGAGTTAATAAATGAATTTATTAATTTTTAAAATTTATTTGGTTCCTATTATGTGCAAAGCACCAGTGAATGGCAGAAGGGGAAGATACAAATGTAATATGATTGTGATATAGCCTCTGCCTTTATAGCGTTTACAATGAAACTTTTTTTCTCTAGTTAAGTAATTAGGATACAGTTGATGAATCTAAAAAATTCTCAGGTTGAAAGAGCATCCTCAAAATGGGCCATCAGGCATATAAAGAAAACCTTCATTTCTTTCTATTGCCCCCCCCACCAAGTTTAAATCATTAGCGGTTGATCTTCCCAGATCACCCTGAAATTTCTTTGTCCTTTTCATGTTTTCAGATATTTTTCTTCTGGCTGCTGGTGGATAGTTACTGAGGGAAAAGTATTCTCTCCAGTAACTGAGCTTTTCCCCCCATTTTTTTACAAAGCTCCCTGGGACATCTGGAAAACCAAATTAGTCAATTATTTCATTCATACATCAACCACTAACTAAGTTCAATCATATATAAGATGTGGAGGGGGAAGGTGATAAATAAGCCAGGATATCTGCCCTTATCATGCTTATAGTCTAGTGAGGAAGATAACACACACACATAGATAGATAGCTGACAGCAGTATAGAACTTTTAGCTTTTCAAAGCATTTAAAATACATGATTTCATTTGATCCCCAAATCAGCCCTCATATACTACAGGTATTACCATCTCCATTTTTTCCCTTTTTTTCTTTTTCTTTTCAGTTCCAAATTCTCTTTTCCTCCACCCCACCCCCACCCCACTCCCTTCATTGAGAAGGCAAAAAAAAATATCGTCCATTTTCCAGATGATAAAACTAGTGGTAGGAGAAGTTCAGCAATTTGCCCTTGTTAGTGAGCATCAGAGACAGGATTCAAAACTAGGTCCAGCATTCTTTTCACTGCATCAGTACTATCTCTTAGATGAACAAGTTTCAATATTTAAGGACTTCTGCTTTCCTTAGTGTGTCTACTCCCTCCACAATCACAGATCACACAACGCCTCTATAATGTAGAAGATCTTTTTCAGGAGTTACTATGGCCAAAAAATTCAGCCCCTTGCAGCCAACCAGATAATTACAAGGTGCGATGAGATAAAATGAATGAGAGATCACTGCCAGAAACAGAACCACTTTTATAACTAGATTTGGATTAAAAGCAAACAAACAAATCTCCTCAGTCCAGTGCATTCTGTTCTCCTCTTCAATGTCCATGACCTCCCCATCGCTCAATATACTCTCCAGCTCTGGAAAGGAGAGCAGTCACATCCCACTCAGACTCACCTACCTCAGAGAAAAGAAGGGGAACAAAGGAAAATGCTGGAGATATTTGTAAAGCACTTCACACAGTGCCTGGTACCCAGTAGGTATTATAGAAAAGCTTTTTTCTTTCCCTCCCCCTTCTTTTCTTCCTCACAGACAGACATTTCAATTTAATCGAATAAATTTAACAATTATTTAGTGCCTACTGTGTACCTGGGAATATACTTAGCACTGGGAAAATAATTCCTTCTTCCAAAGGGCTTGCATTCTACTGTAGTGAAAACATTGTACACAGGTAGTAAATACAGAAGATACACAAAGTTAATATAATGGTCAATCAGAAGAGGGGGACATCAACAGCCACAAGAATCAGAGAAAGTTCTTGTGGCATAAAACATTTGAGCTGAAATTTAACAGAGGCAAAAGATTCCATGAGATGGGGCAGCACTCTGGGCATGGGAGACAGCCTGGTTAAAAGCACAGAGAGTGGATCTGTTATGGCATACTCAAAACATTGAGAAGGACAGAAATGTGGAGCTCTAGAGAGTCCGTCCATATCTGGTGTCCAGAAAAGCCGATCTCTGTCCAGTGTTTTTTCTCTTCAGATCATAGATTTAAAGCTGGAAGCCACTTTGGAGGTTGTGAAGGAACTGGGGTCCCCAAGATGTTGAGGGGCTTGTTCTCATAGGACTCTATAGTTAGAAAAGAGCATTTAGGCTATCTAATTCAAGATACTTATTTTATAGAGGAAGAAATAATCTTACTGAGGGAAAAGTATATTTTCTTCTGTGGAAACATGACTAGATTCCAAATCAGAATCTCTAGGTTTAAATCCCAGCTCTTAGGGCAGCTAGATGGCACAGTGGATAGAGCACCGACCCTGGCGTCAGGAGTACCTGAGTTCAAATCCGGCCTCAGACACTTAACACTTACTAGCTGTGTGACCCTGGGCAAGTCACTTAACCCCAATTTCCTCACTAAAAAAAAAAAAATCCCAGCTCTTTAGGATTACAATCTATTTGACCTTGAGCCAATCTTTTCATTTTTTATGCCTCAGTTTCCTTACTTGTTGGTTGGTAGGATATGTTGGTAATAACATCTATAGTACTTGACTCAGGATTATTGTAAGGACAGTACATGTAAAGTGCTATGTAAACTATGAGGTACTATATAAACGTTAGTATTAACATTGGTAATACAATAATAATAATTACTATTACTGTCAAAGGCAACAGAGTTGGTTAATGATGGAATAAGGCTTTCAGCTCCTAATATATTATAAAATCCTAAAGAGGAAGGCACTTTGTCAATGTTTCAACATTGTATCATCAGGATCTGGTTCAATGCCTTACACGCAGTTGGTCCTTAATAAATGTTGATTGCATTGAATTGCTCTTCCAACTGTTAGCAGCCTATTTCTCTTGGCCAAGTCCTGTGAAAATATGATTCTTCCTTCCAAAGGTTAACCTTGAAGTTGCTCAAGTTCTGCCTCTTAAATCCACTGTACACTATGGGTTTCCAGCATATATACTTGAGTATATATAATGGGAAAGAGTCTAGTTAGCCCTCTGATGTAGATCCATCTGATTTCTTTAAATTTTAATTTATTTTTCAATTAGCAAAATTTCATCTTTTCTCCCTTTAATCTTCCCTTTATCCTAATAGGGAGGAAAGGAGGGGAGGGAGGGAAGAATATCTTGTAAAAATATGCATAATCAAGGAAGAAAAATTCTTACATTGGCCATATCCCCCCCCCCCCCAACCCAGCCCGAATGTCCCATTCTGCAACTTCAGTCTGTCACCTCTCTGTCAGGAAGTGGGAAGGCATCATCACTGATCCTCTGGAATCATGGTTGGTCACAACATTGATCAGAGTTCTTAGGTCTTTCAAAGTTTTTTATCTTTATAATGTTGTTATTACATAAATTGTTCTCCTTATTCTGCTCACCTCTCTCTATATCGGTTCATACAAGTTATCTAGATCCCCTTGAACACTGATAAACATCAGCTCTCAGAGGCACTGGAGGGATGAGGCAGGGAAGCCAGGAAGGGGGGAGTGGGAAAGAACCAAACTGCATTGACTTGCCAACAGCTTCCATTTACTCACCCATGGCCCACCCTTCAGAACCTGAATGCTTTCTCTGAGCTAGAGGCAGCCATGCCAGGCGTCTGCTGAACGGGGCCACTTACTGTAAGCCGTCACAAGTCTGCTGAGTTATGGATGGCAGCTATGTGCAAAAGGAACATAACTCAGGTCACCAGATTTATTCAAACCAGGCCCTTGACTGCCCGGGCCTGGCTCCGTCCACTAAGCTCTTTGGCCTTGCTGCCGGCCAGCTTGGTGCCTCTTGCAGGAGTCAGTCTGAGGGAGCCCTGGCTGCTCTGCTCCAGGATCAGTGTAAGTCTCCACTTACTCAGACTTCTTTCCCCCTAAATGTAATTAAAAATTGAATAATACTTGTCAGCTGAAGGGTACCCCAAGGTGGTGGGTAAGGAAGAATACCATATAGACAGACAGAGAGAGAAAGAGAGTGGGAGATTAAGGGAGAAAATTAATGAATAAATAACTAAATAGCATCCTTTATAAGGGTGAAAATTGCCAAGACCCTGAGTTTCTTTTCAAATATAAAAATTGAATCTGTTCCGACACATTTATCTAAATGCAGAGAAATTATTGCATAAGTGATTCTGAATGAAAGTATTAATTTTTATTAAAAAAGAGTATTTAAAAACTGTAGTTAAAGGCAGCTTTAAAAAGACATTCATTATTTTTTTTATTGAAAGCCTAGAGAGAAGTCTAGTTCTCCTTTCTTGGTTATAAGAAGCACTGTACCAGCTATAACTGGAGTATTTCCTTCTCTAGTTATTTATACCTTTTATCAACTTAGACTCTGAGTTTGTAGCCTTGTTCTGTCCATTTCTCCCCTGGGGGCTTTTGATACCTCTGACCACTGACCACATTGGAAGATTTGCTTCAGGGTATCCCCATGATCTGGAATTCTTCCTCAAGCTAGACACATTGGATTTAGGATTTGATGCTGCCGGTAGCCACAAGATATCTATTTCCTGCGGCATGTTAGTTCACTAGAGAATTTGTTCTCCATTGTGGAAACTGTGTGTTCATTTCCATGGGATGGGGCCTGACTTTTTGGGTCCCCCAGTTAAAGCCAGCCTGGGAGGGACTGCTCACCTGCAGTTGCTGCTCACTCCCAGAGGACACCCTCAGCACTAATAATAAAGAGACTGCCTGCTCTCTCTCCAACCCAGTGCGCAGGGAGGTCCCCATCTAGCTCAGATGCACTACAATTAAAATCCAGATAATATAAAAACCTAATCAAATATTAATATCCAAGCCAAGTGGCATTGTTAATAAAAAGGGGAGGCATAGAGAATAGGGACGACTTATCAGGGTCTGAGGAAATTCACCCAGAACACAATTTTGCAAAAGCCAAAAAATCTGGGAGTGAGATGGGCACTGGAGACCAATTGGATGACAAACTCACTGGGATGACAAGATTTTTCAATCTCTTTTATACTAGGGTTCCTGCAGTTGAGCCTCTCTCTTTTTTCCTTATTCAGAGCCTATGATTGAAGACCCTAGCTAGGTTGGGGTCTTTACTGACCCCTGTATATGTGGCCGTACTGTTGCCAATGCCCATATGATTCCCATTGCTTAGTGTAACATGCCTCTCCATCCTCCAAGGTTGAGCTAAATCAGTTCTTACCTGATTTCTCCAGATCACACTTAGTATCATAGATTTAGAGCTAGAAGAGTCCCCAGAGGATAACAAATCCAACCTCCTCATTTTACAAAAAAGCAATGTGAATCTCAGGAGGATTAAGTGCTATGTCCAAGGTCACATGCCTTATATGCCAGAAATTGGATTTGAACCTAGGTCCTTTGACTCCAGAACTAGTTCACTTTGCATATTTCCTTATCTATAAAATGGGGAGAATAAATCAGAGCTAGTGTGTCAGAAGTAGGATTTGAACTCAGATCTTTCTGACTTCAAGTTCAGTACTCTATTCACCATATCATAGTGTCTCTCCTAGTAGGTGATAAGTGCCTGGGTGATCTCTAAGTTCTCTTACAATCTTAATATGGCCTAGAAAATCATGAAAAATCTCTTGGAAGATGCCATTGAGCTCAATTTTGGAGGATGGGTAGCTATGATTGTCTATCCTACCATCCATCAGACTTGAATAGCAACTATAGACATGGAGAAGAAGGGACAAATCATAGTGATGCTGTGGAGGAAAGATTTAGGGAAAACTGGTAAATTATTATGCATGGAGGTAGGA
The DNA here is from genome assembly GCF_019393635.1 of Dromiciops gliroides. Classification (NCBI taxonomy): domain Eukaryota; kingdom Metazoa; phylum Chordata; class Mammalia; order Microbiotheria; family Microbiotheriidae; genus Dromiciops; species Dromiciops gliroides. The sequence continues at coordinate 414,151,979 of NC_057862.1, read as the reverse complement.
GAGATAACAAAAGGAAGAATCAAAGATGTTTGTAAGTTTTAAAATTTGAGGGACCAGGAAGAATGTATATCTGTTGAGTGTGAGGAGAAAATTGGGCATGGGAGGGTGTTTTATTGGGGGGCATGGATTTGTTTTTTGATGTACTAAATTTCAGGTATAATCAGGACATGTTTTGTTACGAAAACAACGTCTAAGACTGGGGCTTGAGTAAAAGGTGGGAGTGGGGCAACTAGGTGGCGCAGTGGATAAAGCACCAGCCCTGGATTCAGGAAGACCTGAGTTCAAATTCGATCTCAGACACTTGACACTTACTAGCTGTGTGACCCTGGGCAAGTCACTTAACCCTCATTGCCCTGCAAAAATTAAAAAAAAAAGGGTGGGAGCAAAGATGTTGATTTGGGATCACCCACAAAGAGAAAATAAATGAAACTATGAAAATTTGAAAGAATAAATATAGGAAAAAAAGGTGAGAGTCAAGGACTGACCCCAAGGCGAGAGTAATGTCTACAGTTTGGGTTTGGAGAAAATTTTAATTAAATAAGCATCAGTTAAGTGCCTATTATATTCGAGGCACAGTACTAGGTATTAGGGATAGAAAGAATAAATAAAAGAGCACTTCTGTTCAAGGACCTTGTGTTCTATTGATGGAGAACAACATGTTTGCTGATAAGGAAACAAAATACAAAGTAATTTCTGTACTCTAGGATAAGTAGAAAGAATGCTATGCTAACGACTGGAGGATTTAAGAGATGGTAATCAAAAAGGATGTGAACCTGGGCAAGTCACTTAACTGCTGTATGCCTCAGCTTCCCCATTTGTAAAAAATGAGGCACTGGCCCCTAAGGTCCCTTCTAGCTCTAAACCCATGATCTTAGAGGCCTGGGGAAGAGGAAAAGGAAAAGGAGAAGGAAGCTGACTTAGCAGTCTGTGATCAGGCTCTCCCAGTGTTATTACATGGCTTAGTGGGATAATTATACGGCATTAACATATTAAGATAAACATAATCTAACATAAACACAATGTTTTCTATTTGTGTTCTTCGTCTTCTTTGCAAACACAATAGGAAGATGTGAGCTTGAAGAATTCAGATCAGAAACAAAGAAAATCCTTCCCTGACAAAAGTGAGTCCCTTGCACCGGTGGTGAGGGATAGTAGCAAAGCCCTCCCAAAATGGAAATCAGGCTGGTCACAGAAGAATGGACTGGATAACTTTCTTTGCCTCAGACTCAGGTCCTCAGTGTAATGGTGGCTATATCAGCAACCCTGGGTCTGTGGAGATTAGATTTGCCTGTATTATTAGAGGGAAGAGCCAGCCACTTATAATTGCACTGCTCAGGACTGCAGAATCCCTAGTCATTGTGCATTTCAGCCCCTGGACAGAAGTTGCCCACGTGAACCCAAGGGTAGAAGCAGGGCCTGTTGGGAGACTACAAACATACCTTCTTTCCTGTCTGGAAGAGCACAAAGAGCAGCTTGCAGGCACTACCTGCAAGGTGTGGGGTATTTTTTAATCCTCTCTGGATATATTTATTATGGTAAAGAGTAACAAATTACCTTTGGCACACAAAAGCTTATAGGATACTATTATCCTTAATTAATGGGTAAGTGCATGGCTTTTTATTCAATGAATCTGATTTATTGTCTTAATTTTCAGATGTTCTGCCTCATATTTCCACTGAAGCCATTGTGTGCTCCATAGTAACCAACAACCACCATGCATGTGTGATCTCCTTTATGACCTATACCTAATTAGTTTTTTATTGTCATCTCCCAACTAAAGCTTAAACTGTACAAATCGGGGCGGCCCGGCTTCCAATATCTATTAATAAGCTGCCGACCACAGTCCCATTTTGTGGCTGTAATAAACAGAGCATATTTTTGGTGTGTGATCATAATCTGGTATCTATTTCGTTTTTCATTTTGTGTGTGTGTGTGTGTGTGTGTGTGTTTTAAGGAGGAAGAAAAATGGAAGGAGTGGAGTGGGGGGAGGAGGCATTGGTTGGGCAGAAGGATGGTTTCCTGGCCCTCACTTCTTCCCTGTGACTCCCCACATGCCTACCTGTCCCTTGTCTCCTCTATTAGGCTCAGCTAGTTAAGTGAAAGGAGCTGAAAGCTAGTGGGTGTTGGAGCCGCGGAGTGGAGAGATCCCCAGCTAATTGCTAGTCCTAACAGGCACAATTAGCTATTACAAGCCCTTTGAGATGGCCCTGGGCCTCTCTCAGGTAACAGCCATCACCAGATAAAGGCTGAAATATGCTCCATTTAGAGAGACACTTGCAGACAGGAGTGTCACAGCCTGCCAATTATGGTCTGCCTGTACACAGTCACTTCCAAAGGAGAGACAGAACCCAGAGGTACACCCAGCATTAAAGGGACAAGGTGCGGGCTATTCTGAATGGCGCCATCCGAGCTCATGGGGCTGGGAATGTGGGGGGTGGCAGCCCTTTTCAAAGTAAGCCTGAGATGACAATCTCATTAAAAATGTGGCTTCAGAAAGGTTTACTATTTATGGTCTCCCTCTCCCCCACTCTCTATCCCCTCCCTCCATCCCTAGCTTTTCTCCTGAGATCAAACTCAGAGTTAAAATTAGAAAATTCTCAGGAAATTTGGATTGGAAGGAAGGAGACTTAAGTTTAGGGTCATGACTTTGTTACTAACTTGTTGACCACGAACAATTCATTTCCTCTCTCTGAGTGTGTTTCCTCTTCCATTCAGTTGAAAGGTTGGCCTATATGATCCGTAAAGTCTTATTTTTTCTGTATAAAATTTTAATTCTTTGATTATTAGTACATTTCTTCTGGACTCAGGAAGAGGGGGTCAGCCTGTGTTTCTAAAGATGAGAATTCTAAGGAGCATTTTGCTTTTTAGACTTTTTTCAAAGTGGTGGGGAAGAGTTTTCAAATTTAGAGGGTATTATTTAGAGGGCCCTGCCACTGAGACCTCAAGAAACCTAAAAAAATAAATATTTGAGGTTTTCTCCCCACACCTGTAGACTTGTGCCCCTAACATAGAAATTAAGCAACATGCATTTTCCTTGCAAGAATCTTCCCTTGGAGGCAGCTAGGTGGCGCAATGGAGGACCTGAGTTCAAATCTGGCCTCAGACACTTGACACTAGCTGTGTGACCCTGGGCAAGTCACTTAACCCTCATTGCCCTGCCCCCCCCCCAAAAAGAATCTTCCCTGATTTTAAAATAACAGGTCCCAGTTTCTATCAGAAGGTGGAATTACATGATTTCTTCTTACTCAGTCCTGAAAATGACATTAAAATAAGATGTCTTGGTTTATCATAGATAGTGAGTTCTTTTATCCACAACCCCACACCGGGCGGGCATTGTGGAGGGCCAAGGAATATTTGTCTCGTCCGACCACCTCAGTTTACTCTTTTATGAAATAGAAAAAATAATCTTAAAGGGGTATGCTGAGGATTAAAATAGGGTAATGTGTGGGAGAGTGGAAGGCAGAAGAAACCACACAAACTGGAGATTTGTTATCTTAAAAGAGATGATATGTGGCAGCAAAGAGCCAGAAATAACTTAAGCGTTGTTGACCTCATGGGCAACTTACTATCCTCATCCTCATTCTCCACAGTGAAGAATCCGGTTCTCCCAGGCCCTACCAAATGCTACTCATCAGTGTCTTTGTGGTCAGATCCAGAAGCACAGAATGAAGCAAAGACCCCTGCTGGCAAAGGCCCAAATTATAGTGGTGAGTTTCCCTCTGAACCAATTAAATTTGGGGAGCAATAGCATATCCCCCAAGTATCCCCAGCATTACAGCATGTTGGAAACAGAAAGGAGCTTAGAAAACATTTAGTCTAAGCCCTCATTTTCCAGATTGTGGAATGTAGGCCAGGCGGGGGAAGAAACTTGTCTAGCATCAGACAGCGAATACTGAAGAAGATCACAGCAGAGCAAAGACTAGAATCCAGCCTTCTCCGCTGCTAGCCTTGTGTTCTTTCCTCTCGAGTACACTGTCCATTGAAGTCCCAGTTTCGTATCGAGAATACACCAAAAATAGGGCCTGGTTCACCTCTGGGTAGGCTCTTGGAATAGCCTCTAATTCACAAATATCTTGAGATGAGGTAAAGCTTCATCGTTTCCACCTTTGGATGACTCAGCTTAGACCTCCTTGTCACATCAAGTGGATGGAAGAGGAGGTAGATAGGCATTAAACTGGGGATGCAAATAGCAGATCTGCATTCGTGTGGGATAACTGTCTTACCCTAAAACATGCATCTTATTTCAAAGGAAAGCATCAGTAGAAGCCATCTACACACACACACACACACACACACACACACACACACACACGCGCGCGCGCGCGCACGCATGTCTGTGTGTGTGTGTGTGTGTGTGTGTGTGTGTACCGGGGCGGGGGGGGGGGGGCGGCAATAATTGGATGTTAGCAACAAAAACAACAAGGAAACATTGAGAAAATATAAAGAAATGTGCTGTTTGACCAGAGTTGAATCCATCTAGAAGTCATTGGTGGATATGCCCTTGGCAAAATGTGAATCTCTACCTTTCTTTTTTGTACATTAAAAAATGTGATTATTAGAGGGAATAGTCTAACTCTTTGCTGTCAACCAACCAATCAATCAATCAATCAATCAATCAATCAATCAATCAACAACCCCTTAAGTGCTCATTATGTGTCAGGCTCCTGGTTTGGTGCTAGGGATTCAAAGACAGAATTGAAAATCTTTGCCATGAGAGAGCTCATGTTTTAATGGAGACAACATATAAATGTAGTTATAGCTACATACCTCTATACATACAACCCCCATATACATATGTAAATATGAATATGAAAAGTGTATAATAAAAATAAATTGATTCGAGGAAGGTTTGGCAGGAAGGTCACAAGATTTTTGGAAGTGTGTAGGGTGCCCTACTATGGAGGAGACAGGAGCTGGAGAAAGAGCTTCCCCTGAACTCAAGAAGCACAGTCAGAGAAGTGAGACACAAACCTAATCCAATCCTACATCCTCCAGAAAATCTTCCCTGATGATTCTAACCCATATATAGAACTCATTTCTCTAATTCCTTCGGTGGTGTTGCCCTGGAGCTGACCTGGGAATCAGGAGAACTTGGGTCCCACTGTCTACTTAGTAGCAATGTGATCTTGGCTAATCCATTGAATTTCTTTGATGCTTAGATCTTTCATCTGTAAAATTAAGATAACAGGATCTCCCTCACAGGGTTGTTGTGAAGATCAAACTAGAAAATCTCATATAGTGCTTTGCAAATCTTAAAGCACCATATAAAGGTGAATTGTTATAATAATCATTATTTTATTACTTGAATATCTCAAAGCCCATCCATGATCCAGTTTCTTACTGTTACCATGATCCCCTTTTCAAGGTTTGCCACAATTCTCAGTAGGTGGGATGTATGACCAGTAAAGACATCCCCTCCATGCTTAGAAGAAGGTATGTGGTACAGTGGTCAGAGTACTGGAACTGTAGTCAGGAAGACCTGAGTTATAGTCTGACCTAGGACAGCTACTGTGTCACTCTGAGCAAGTCACTTAACTTCTCTCTGACTCAGTTTCCTTACCTGTAAAATGTGGATAATAATAGTACCCACTTCACAGGACCAAATGAAGTGATATTTGTAAAGCATTTAGCATGGTGCCCGGCACATAGTAGGTCCTTAATAGTTATTTCCTTCATTCTTTTACTTCTACTTTTCTGTCAATCTCTTCATCTTTGTTCTGTACTCTGTTCCACTTCACATACCTTCAGTGATCTCAAGACTTCGGGGAAATGGAACAAAGGCTCCTTATCACTATAGGGGTGTGCCCCCATTATTTCTGTTGAACATCGATACCCTGTCCTTGTCTCTTGCTCACTATACCAAATAATTTCACATCAGTATTAATTCACATAATACTAAGAGAATAGAATCATGTCCTTGCTTGTGAGTTGTCTATCAAAGGTTATAGGCTCATATGCATAAGATTATATTATATCTTGGCTTCCCCTATGGAGTTATTGTAAGAAAAACACTTGGTATATCTTTAAGGGCCACATACATGGATAGCTACAGCAGTAGCAGCAATATATATTGGACTTGAAGTCAGGAGACCAGGTTTAAATCCAGCTGCCTGACTTTAGGCAAATGACTTAGCCTCTCTGGGTCTCAATTTTTTCATCCATAAAATGGGAACAATAATACTTGTAGGGTCTATCTCACTGATTTGTTGTGAGGAAAGTGCTTTTTTAAAGCTCATAGTGCCATATAAATGTGGTGGTGGTGAGTAGTAGCAGGAGGAGGAGGAGGAGGAGGAGGAGAAGAAGAAGAAGAAGAAGAAGAAGAAGAAGAAGAAGAAGAAGAAGAAGAAGAAGAAGAAGAAGAAGAAGAAGAAGAAGAAGTAAAAGGGGCGGCTAGGTGGCGCAGTGCATAAAGCACTGGCCCTGGATTCAGGAGTACCTGAGTTCAAATCCGGCCTCAGACACTTGACACTTACTAGCTGTGTGACCCTGGGCAAGTCACTTAAGTCCCATTGCCCTGAAAAAAAAAAAAAAGTAGAAGTATAGGGAATTCTTTGGCACAGTTCTAGCCAGGTACATAGTAGGCTCTACATAAACAGTTTGATGATTGATTGAGAGGGAAGGTCTTTCTGATGGAGTGAGAAAAGTCACAGAATCTCATACATAGTAGGTGCCTAATAAATGCTTATTTATAAATGGAGTGAATGAGCAAGTGGGAATGAGCACGGTGGTAATTGGTAGAAAACAAGCTCTAAGGAGACTGAGTGAAAGCATTTTAGTACAACCTGTCTGGTTCTTCCAGGTAACAAACTCCTTTGGGAACTGACCAAGAAGGACCCACCTGATGTCCCCTCCCTCACTGTGAGTAATAGTGTCACAACCACAGTATGTTCTTCTTAATAACCATTCAGATGTGGTTAGCTAGTAAGCCAGAGTCTGGGCCCTGAAAAGGCCAGGGTTTAGAAAACTCTGAGTGAGGTCCAAAGTCCTGGCAGAGAGAGGGGCTGGGCACTCGCTCTACAAGGCTGCCATAGCACTTTGGCCCTGACTCATTATAGCTGCTCAGCCGCTACTCCCCTGGCCCAACATTAGAGCCTAGATCTAATCACAGCTCCATTTCTCTCTTTCTTTTGTGGTTTACAAAGAATGGAATTAGCCAAATGGATAAAAGCAGGCACACATAGAACATTTCAAGTTCAATTTATTAAAAAAAAATCTGACCACTCAGAAAGTAGTGTTTATACTGTGGATGGTAAGGGTGGATGCTATCTCTATCATTTGATTTTTGAGAAACAAAACAACAGGAGAAAATGCAAAGGTACCAGCCCCGGAGCCAGAAAGAAGCTCTACTTAGAGATGTGGCTTCTTTTTTTGGAGGATGCAGAGTTCAGCGATGTCACCCCTGTCCTTCAGTCTCATGCCAGAGTCACTGGGCAGTGTCACGTGGACTGTGTCACGGCACCCTCCCCTACCTCACCAGATCCCGTTCCTCACCTGTCAACACACACCAGCCATCACTCCCTGTCTCTGAAGTAGGATCAAAATATGTGGCAGCTGCAGCAGCTGCAGCAGCAGCAACATTAGGCCTTGCGGGGGGAGAAGGGGGGAGTTCAGAAAGAAAATTTCCCACTGTGCCTTTTCAGAATGTCATCAGTTACATTCTTTGGACCCAGTTCCCTTAAGGTTTATTTGGATTTAGTTTCTGACGGGGGCAAATACTGCTTTGGTCAGGGCCCATCTGTAGTATTATTTTCACTTCTGGGCAATACATTTTGGGAAAGACATTGTTAATCTGGAAATATCCAGAGGAGGGAAAGAATGTAGAATGTAGAAAGACTTCAAGGTCATGCCTTATTAGGGTTGGTTTCAGGAACTAGAGATCATAGGATGATAAATCTACAGTTAGAAAAGAACTCAGAAGTTATCCAGTCTAACTCCTCATTTTAAAGTTGAGGAAATTAAGACCCACAGAAATTAGGTGACTTGTCCAAGGTCATACAGGTACAGAGGTCTGAGGCAAGGGTTGAAGCCAGATCCTTATTCTTACCACTAATAGTTAGGTGGTGTAATAGACTAGGTGCTGGATCTAGAGTCAAGAAAAATGGGTTCAAATCCAGTCTCAGACACTTACTAGCTATGTGACCCTGGGCAAATCACTTACTGTCTCTTAGCCTCCATTTCCTCAACTGTTAAATATAGATAATAGCACCTACCTGCCAGGGTTGATGTAAGGATAAAATGAGATTATTGTAAAGCTCTTTTCAAACCTTGAATCAGTATATAAAAGTTGTTGTAGCTATACTACCCTGCTTTCTGCCTTCTCGGTGCTTACCCTGGATGAGAAAACCTATCAGGATAATGATAGCATTTGAAGGTCTATGTGGATTCTGGATTTAACTTGGTCCCAGAGGGCAGAGTAGTAACAATATGTGGAAGTTGCCAGCAAACTTCCCACACCTCTGTAACTTTGTTGTTGTTCAGTCGTTGTCCTACTCTTCCTGACCTCACTTGGGGTTTTCTTGGCAAAGAAACTGCAGTAGTACTGCAGTGGTTTGCCATTTCCTTCTCCAGCTCATTTTATAGATGAGGAAACTGAGGCAAACAAGATTAAGTGACCTGCCCAGGGTCACACAGCTAGTAAGAATCTGAGGTCAGATTTGAACTCAGGAAGATAAGTCTTCTTGACTCCAGGCCCAGCATTCAATCCATTGTGCCACCTAACTGCCCTGGAGTTCCCCTGTAACTATTTTGTACATATTGTATATATAACTGCTTTACCCCAATAGAATATAAGCTCACTGAAGGCAAGACCTGTTTTTCTCTTTCTCTGTATTCCCAGTGCTAGGGGGTGCCAGGAGGCATTACAGTACAGTACTGTGGTCCCCAACCTAGGGTATCTGGACCCTTAGGGTTTTTTAAGGGGATACAAAGCTTATATGCTACTGGGAAAAAGACAGAAGTACAAAAATTAAGTACAGTATGTATACAAAGTAACTACTGAGTAATTATTTGGTAAACATATATTATTGAAATATTCTAAAAGAAGTGATTAGTTTAGAAAGGTGTACATTAGAAACATAACAACTTCATGACACTAAAAAATGTTCTTCTGTACCAAATCAACTTTTCTTTATGAAAAATTAAATAATCTTATTGTATTTTTGTGTGCATATTCATGGAAAACTATAAAATTTATTTCCTTTCATAATGAATAGGGGGTACATGAAAGTCTACTGGCACAGTAAGCAGAGCACAAAAGTTTAGGTACCCCCTTATTGTTTCTTTTTTTTTTCTTTTTTTTTTTTTTTTAGTGAGGCAGTTGGGGTTAAGTGACTTGCCCAGGGCCACACAGCTAGTAAGTGTTAATTGTCCGAGGCCGGATTTGAACTCAGGTACTCCTGACTCCAGGGCCGGTGCTCTATCCACTGCGCCACCTAGCCGCCCCGGTACCCCCTTATTGTAGGAGACAGAGATCTGGCCTTGGAGTCAGGAAGACCTGCTCCTAACACATACTGGCAGTGTGACCCTGGGCAAGTCATTTACTCTCAGTCTTCTTGGCAATCCTGTGAATGTATTATTTATGGACAGGATTCTGATCTCTATTAGTAGAGGGAGTTTTCTCAGGGGTTCTTATACGAACAAAATCACAGTAACAGTTTCCTGCCCCACTGAGATCAATTCTCCTTCATTGTTCATTAGTCTCAGTTGTACCCAACTCTTCATGACCCATTTGGGGTTTTCTTGGCAAAGATGATGGAGTTGTTGGCTATTTCCTTCTCCAGCTCATCCTATAGATGAGGAACTGAGGCAAACAGGGTTAAGTGACTTAGCCAGGGTCATACATCTAGTAAGTGTCTGAGGCCAGATTTGAACTCACAAAAAGTAGTCTTCATGACTCCAGTCCCAGCACTCTATCCAGTGCACCACCTAGCTGTGCCCATTAACATTAACATAATAAGATATATTTAATTGTTGAATGATTGAATTATAGAATGAAAAGACATTTTTAGGCCTCTTGTGAGGAAGAGCTTCCTAACAGAGCTATTCCTTTTTTTTTTTTAAGCAACAAACATTTATTTTATTTTCCATTAACATGTAAGGGTAGTTTTCAACATTCATTTTCATAAGATTTAGAGTTCCAAATTTTTCTCCCTCCCTCCCTTTCCTCTCCCCTCCACAAGATCGAAATCAGGTTACATATGTACAATCCACAAGTGTTCTTTTAATCAGTTCTTTCTATAGGGGTGCATAGTAAGCTTCCTCATTAGTTCCTTGGGATTGTCTTGGATCATTGCACTGCTGAGAGTAGTTAAGTCATTCACAATTGCTCATTGAACAATATTGCTGTCATTACGCACAATGTCCTCTCAGCTCTGCTCACTTCACTATACATAGATGTTCATTAGTCTTTCAAGGTTTTTCTAGGATCATCCTGTTTGTCATTTCTTATAGCACAAGATCATTGCACTACAACCATATACCAGCTTTTTCCATCATTCCTCAATTGATGGACATTCCCTTGATTCTCAATTCTTAGCCTCCACCAAGAGTTGCTATAAATATTTTTTGTACAAATTTTCCCCCTTTTCTCTTTTTCATGATTACTATTGTTAACTGTTTCCCTTCCATCCTATTCCCTTCCCCATGTTATTTATTCTATTATCCATCTTCTTTCATCCTATCACTCTTTAAAAGGGATTTGCTTCTGTCTGTCCCCTCCCCCAATCTGCTCTACCTTCTTTTGCTCTCTCTTTATCCCCTTCCCCTCCTATTTTCCTGCAGGGTTAGAGAGATTACTCCACCCAATTGAGTATGTACATTATTCCCTCCTTGAGCCAATTCTAATGAGATTGAGATCTTTGAGCCAATTTTGATGAGTGTTAGGCTCATTTACTGCCCAGATTAAATAGGTTACTCCACCCAGTTGGGTGTGCTAACAGAGCTATTCCAAAGGGGTACTGGTTTTTTGGGGGAGAAGTTCCCCCCCTCCTTACAGGTTTTCTTCTGAAAGTCAGATGACTACTTGTCAGGTTGTAGAAGAGGATTGAATTTTTCTTATGGGTTAGACTAAGATCTTTCAGACTCTGAAATCATGTGATTTTGTGGAATTAGATTCCTGAGACTTTACATTTCTATTGTTTTAATGATAAAATAGGAAAGGAGGGGGGAAAAAGCACTGAATTTTCAATTCAATAATCATTTATTAAGTGCCTACCATATGCCAGGCCTTGTAATAAGTCCTGAGTCCTTTTAGTGACAATCTTAACATAATTCCTCTTGCTATAGGATGTTGTAGGCCAATATGCTTACCTGTGCTGATATTGGGGACCTCATGCCTCCATTATGACACCCTCTCTCTTTCTGTCTTTCTGTCTCTCTCTGTCTCTGTCTCTCTTCTCTCTCTTGCTGAAATCTCAGTGGCCACTCTTTGGTCAGATCCTTTTATTGATCAACATGGTAATTTTTCAACTGTTCCATTTCCCACCTGGGCCAATTAGCTCAGCAGTACTCAGCCTGGTGGTTTTCCAATCCATTCCCTTCCATTCCATTCACCATGTTGCTGCTACACTCTGCAGACACCTAATCAGCCTAACCTGCTCCTGAAATCGAGTAAGCCACTAGCCTCAGCCTCTCCAGTATTAAAGATTACAGGCATGCATCACCATGCCGTACCAGATCCTGTCTCTCAATAAATAGACCTTAGTCTATTGGAATGTAAGCTGCTGGAGGGGTAGGCCTGTTTAGTTTTTTTCTTTGTCTCACTAATATTTCACATATTGCCTTGTATATAGCAGGCACCTTAAAAGTGCTCATTGCTTTATTTCAGAAATACAAATATACCATCTCAAATGTTTTAGAGAACGCTGATTTCAGGCCATTTTTTTTTTCAATCCAATAACCACATAATCAACAAGTTAAAAAGTTGAAAGACTTCAGTCAATAAGCTAGATGAATTTATCCACTAAGCATCACACAACTGGTTTGTTGGTCTATTCTTTGATACATCGATTAATTCTTTTAGTGCTTCATAGACACAGCCACCCACTGTTCATATTTAAACAATTTGGTACAAAAAAACAGAGGATGAGAAGGTATGATTGGTGACTAGCACAATATTAGTTTATCACACACACATGCACACAAACACCGCTCCAAAAGCACATATACAATTTGTCCTATACAACCTAAAGTAGATATCTAAGAAGACACAGAGTATTGTAGATTTCAAAATGGGAAGGACAATAGAGGTCACTTTGTCTAATCCCTTTACTTTACATTTGAGGAATAAGTCCCATCGAAGTGAAAGAACTTGTCCAAGATCTCATAGGCAACAAATGGAAAAGCCAGCTCTTGAATCTGAGCTGTCTGGCTTCACATCCAGTGCACCTGCTACTGTACCATACTGCTTCTACCACAGTACACACAGCACATCCTGATACCAGTCACAGTCACTCAAATCAATCTAGAAGCTTTTTACTGAAAGAGCCAATATGTGCTTAGATCTGTAAGGGATGTCAAGGAATAATCACTTTTCTCCAAAAAAAGATTACAATCTTTCTGGTGGGGGAAGCAAATTTCTGTATCTAAATAAGTTGAGGGAAGCATGATATAATAATGCATGATACATTTTAAAATTAATATTTTAGTTCCAAATTATCCCTCCAGTCTCTCCCTTACCCATTGAAAAGGAAAGCAATATATGATGATACCCACTACACATGTGAAGTCTTGCAAAATATTTGTTTTACATCAGTCAAAAACACAAAATAGGGGGCGGCTAGGTGGCGCAGTGGATAAAACACTGGCCCTGGACTCAGGAGTACCTGAGTTCAAATCCAGCCTCAGACACTTGACACTTACCAGCTGTGTGACCCTGGGCAAGTCACTTAACCCCCATTGCCCCGCAAAAAACAAACAAACAAAAACACAAAATAAAGCAAGAAAAATTTAAAAGTGAAAAAATAGGCTTCAATCTGCATTCAGAATTCATCAATTCTCTCTCTGGAGGTAGATAATATTTTTTATCATGAGTCCATTGCGATCATCATGGATCATTGTATTAATCAGAGTACTTAAGTTTTTCATGGTTAATTATTGTTACACTAATGCTGCTATTGTGTATAATGTTCTCAGAGTTCTGTTCACTTCACTGTGTATCAGTTCATATGAATCTTCCCAGATTTTTCTGAAAACATCCACTTCAGTATTTCTTTTTCTTTTCTCTTCTTTTCTTTTCCTTTCCTTTCTTTTCTTTTCTTTTCTTTTCTTTTCTTTTCTTTTCTTTTCTTTTCTTTTCTTTTCTTTTCTTTTCTTTTCTTTTCTCTTCTCTTCTTTTCTTTTCTTTTTTGGTGACTAATTCTTATTTGGAATACACATACATATATACATATATATGTATATTTATGTGTTTGTATATGTTTAGCTTTAGCAGGTAAATATCTGTCAATTTATAATGCTAATCCCAACTTCTTTTAATTTCTGTATTTCTTCCAGCACAGTAGTATTCCATCACAATCACATATGACAACTTGTTCAGCCATTTCCCAATTGATAGGTATCTTCTGTTTTCAATTTTTTGCCACCATAAAAAGTGCTACTATATTGTATGATAACATATTGAAAGAATTTAGAGAAGGATTGACTCAGTGAAGGTTATAGTAATTAGTAGTGCAGGCTTCATGTGAGACTAGAGCTTAGCCTTGAAAAGGTGTGGTTTGGAGAGGAGAGAAAGAGAAGTGGAGTCTTCAAGGCAAGAGAACCAGTGTAATGCTGGTAGGAAATCATAAGAAGAATGCCTGGGTAGGAATACCAAGTTCTACTTGGAGTCTGATATGAACAAAGATTCAATAGAACTCATAAATGCAGAGGACACAACAACTGTAATTTCCCCCACTATGGACCGTGAAATTGCATATTTTTCCACCATAGTCTTATTCTAATACATTATGTTGGCACAGAGAAGACTGTAGAAAAGTTATGCTATTGGACCATAAGCACTGACAGATTCTTCCAAGCCAGAAAATTCTTGACTAAAGGTCCAATGATAGAATATATGTCTACCATCTGAATCTCAGCCTAGTTGAGGGCAAAGAAGCTTATCTCAAGAAGCCTGGGCACCAGGAGATAAACATTTTTGGACGTGGGAATTCACAAAGATGAACAGTGCCATATTTCCAAGCACCATGGAAGGGTCTATACAATGTGCAATGGTGGGATCTTGCTTCCATTTGTTTGTAGACTCTATAGACCATTATGATTGTGAGCTCCTTGAGAACAGGAACTTTTTACCTTTTTTTGGTTATCTTCAGGGTTCAGCACAATGTTTGACACACAGTAGGTGCTTAACAAATGCTTGTTGATTAACTAGGGGAAAAAAGCTTGCTGAAATATAGAGTGGGTTGCAATCTGTAGCAGCAGAGAGAATATGCAAAGTGATGAAATCATGGTACCTTCAAGTCCTCGATGCATATTGGCTTTTTTGTACACTGTCTTACCGTTGACTCATTGTCAGCTTGCAGTCCATGAACACCTCTAGGTACTTTTCTTTCTTTCTTTCTTTCTTCCTTCCTTTCTTTCTTTCTTTCTTTCTTTCTTTCTTTCTTTCTTTCTTTCTTTCTTTCTTTCTAAATTATATTATTGTTTTTAAGCATCACTTTTTTCTTTTTTTTTTTTGCAGGGCAATGAGAGTTAAGTGACTTGCCCAGGGTCACACAGCTAGTAAGTGTCAAGTATCTGAGGCTGGATTTGAACACAGGCCCTCCTGAATCCAGGGCTGGTGCTTTATCCATTGCATTACCTAGTTGCCCCAAGATGAGAATATCTGTAAGGAGATTAGCACAGTCTGGCATATAGTAGGTGTTTAATAAATGTTTGTTCCCTCATTCCCCTGAATTTGCCTCATTGAAACATCCATAATGTATTTTTTTTAATTACTATTTCTATAGATATCAGTTTGGGGTAAGCACATATTAATTTATTAATATAATATTAACAAAGGATTGACCATGAGTATCCCTAACTTCTTAGGCCACTTGGTAGAGAGAGCAGGGAGAGAGCTTCAGTATGCCAGTTAGCACAAGCAAGAAAAAAATCAGAAACCCCATGCTGCCCTAAAAGAAAGCAAGAGTCTCTAAAACCCAAAAAAGCTCTAGTGGGCTCTTCAGAGTTTTTAATCCTTTGTTGATAGAGGAAGGTCATTATGCATTGATTAAAGATAATTTGTTAGCATCACTCAGTTCCATTGGTTTATATGATTTGAGGTGGTAATGATCTCTAGAGATGACATCAGGCACTCACTCAAATCACTTAAGACAAAGTCCATTATCCATGTATGATTTGATCCTATTAATTGTTCACCCACCTAAACCGGAGAATCCATCTCCATTTCTTTTGTTCCCTTGGGTTTGTCCCACGTCAAGGAGACCTGGACTTTTGGAAGGGAGGGGGGGGCAGGGAGAAAGGATAGAAACTTATCTCTGGAAGCTGGGAAACAATTGTTACAGCCAGTTTATGATAAAGGCCTCATTTCTAAAATATACAGGGAGCTAAATCAAATTTATAAGAATGCAAGTCATTCCCCAATTGAGGAATGGTCAAAGAATATGAACAGGTAGTTTTCAGATGAAGAAATCAAAGCTATCCATTGTCATATGAAAAAATGTTCTAAATCACTATTGATTAGAGAAATGCAAATTAAAACAACTCTCAGGTACCACCTCATACCTATCAGATTGGCTAGTATTACAAAAAAGGAAAATAATAAATTTTTAGAAGCTGTGGAAAAAATGGAACACTAATGGATTGTTGGTGGAGTTGTGAACTGATCCAACTATTCTGGAGAGCAATTTGGAACTATGCCCAAAGGGCTATGAGACTGTGCATACCTTTTGACCCAGTAATACCACTACTAGGTCTGTATCCCAAAGAGATCATAGAAAAGGGAAAAGGACCCACATGTACAAAAATATTTATAGTAGCTCTCTTTATGGTAGCAAAGAATTGGAAATTGAGGGAATGCCCATCAGCTGGGGAATGGCTGAACAAGTTGTGGTATATGAATGTAATGGAATACTATTGTGCTGTAAGAAATGATGAGCAGGCAGCTTTCAGAAAATCCTGGAAAGACTTAAGTGGACTGATTCTGAGTGAAGTGAACAGAACCAGGAGAACATTGTACACAGTAACAGCAACTTTGTGTGATGATCAACTGTGATAGACTTAGCTCTTCTCAGTAGTGCAATGATCCATGATGGAAAATGAACTCATTATGGAAAATGCTCTCCGCATCCAGAAAAAAGAACTGTGGATTCTGAATGCAGATTGAACCATACTGTTTCTACTTTTTGGTTGTTGTTATTTTTTTTCTTTTTTGAGGTTTTTCTCTTGTGTTCTGATTCTTTTTTTCACAACATGACTACTGCAGAAAAAAAAAAACCCAAACAACTGTTCTCTGGGTCCCCCAAGAAATCCATTATTAATAATTATTTTCTCACAATAATTTACTCTTAGTAAAATGCAAACAAAGCATGGAGGTATTGATGTTGCATGCCAATACTTAAATTCAGTGGCTTTTTGTACACACTATTATTTACTAAGTTGCTGTTCTTCTCATCTCTTTGAGATTGGGAAATTTGGAAGTCCTCTCCCCATTTCACAGGTGGGAAAAATAATTGACAGAGGATTTGGACATCTTAGCCAGAATTACTCCCTGACCCAGTAGTGAGTGAAGGTAGAAGTAGAATATTATGTCCCCAACTCTCATAACAGCTTTTACACTTCGATGGGTAGATTTTTTTTTCTTTCTTTCTTTTTTTTTTTTGCTTGTTGCTTTCAGGAGCTTGGCTAATATAGAATTCACTAAGCTCTGATAGGTGTTTCTCTTTGTTCAGTAGAAAATATTATTTTTTTTAAAAGTGATCTTATAAAAGAGAAAGACAGTGATTTTAATAATTTTTTCTAAATCCATCCTTTTCCTTCTTTAGATATTTTTTCTATGATTTTTTGTCCCCTCCCACTATTTTCCCCTCTATAATTAAATTTGCAAGCTCAGATATTCTAGGATCTATATCATAATGACTAGGGTAAGAGTGAGGAGGACCTGTCAGTTAAACACTTACTTAGCTCTGTGACTACAGCCAAGACACTAAAACTCTCTTAGCCTCAATTTTCCCTTCTGTAAAATGAGCTGCTATTAGCATCAAATGAGAGAATATATGTAAAGTGCTTTGCAAACATTAAAGCATTGTATAAATGTCTATCGTTGTTGTTGTTATTATTAGAACAGAGGACAACCACAATTTGTAAAGACCTTGTCCAAACCACAACAGTTTCCTTTTATTCCAACCCTTCAGCAACTACATCTCTGGAGAAGGTACCAAATTCAGCTTGGGAAAAGGCAATGGGAATTGTATACTTTTCCCTAACTGCCTTCAAAAATCTGTTCTACTGGCCTGCCTCTTTTCCTTTCCTTTTTATTCTAGCTCATTTGATTAGCCATTTGGATGAGGCTGCTCATACAGATGTTTCTTCTTC
Source organism: Dromiciops gliroides (assembly GCF_019393635.1). Taxonomy (NCBI): domain Eukaryota; kingdom Metazoa; phylum Chordata; class Mammalia; order Microbiotheria; family Microbiotheriidae; genus Dromiciops; species Dromiciops gliroides. The sequence continues at coordinate 414,134,450 of NC_057862.1, read as the reverse complement.
CCTGAAGTCTGGTGCTGGAGGGTAACTTAGGTCATATCTGGTTCCCACTCTTTACCCTGACATTTCATGATTCTCTGATTCATTCATGCATACTCCCTCTGATTTCTTGGTGGTCCAGGCCAGGCTTGTCTCAGACTAGTTTAATGGTTCAGATTCAGGGTTGGAACAAAATGAAACACTCATAGACCATCTAGAAGATAATAAATGGAGAATTACTTAAACTTAGCATGGAAATGATATTCTGCAAGAATTCCACATTCATTTGCAGGAGGACAACTTCCCTACCTCCACATTAGGCATAATTAAGGGCTGATTAGAATTGTGTAACTATGTCTGAGGATCTTTTTCTCCTGTGTATTGGCCTTTCCCACTTAGCTGAGCAGGAAGCTACACCAAAAATTTAAGACTAGGGGGTAGCTAGGTGGCACAGTGGAAAAAGCACTGGCCCTGGATTCAGGAGGACCTGAGTTCAAATGTGACCTTAGACATTTGACACTTACTAGCTCTGTGACCCTGGGCAAGTCACTTAACCCTTATTGCCCTGCAAAACAAACAAACAAACAAACAAGTTTAAGACCTCAGGATAATTTCATTAACTTTTATTTTTAATTTTTTTCAATCAACAAGCATTTTCTCCCTTCCTCAACCCCTCCCCCACCCCCAAATTGAGAAAGAAAGGAAGGAAGAAAGGAGGAATTAGGAAGGAAGGAAGGAAGGAAAGAAAGAAAGAAAGAAAGAAAGAAAGAAAGAAAGAAAGAAAGAAAGAAAGAAAGAAAGCTCCAAGGAAAACAAATTCCCCTGTTGACCATATCCAAAATATGTCTCATTCTGCATCTTGAATCCTATCTTTTAAGGGAAAAAATCAACCTAAGCTATGTGGGGTTAGATGTCATATCTAGTACTTGGAGAGTTTTTCTTTCTCCTAGAGACCTGGGACTAAAGTTCTTCCATTTGAGCAAAGCACTCCTGTTAAGGATGGTCCCATAGGCATGCCTTCATAACCTAGTGAGAGAAAGGCTCACAAGCTCATGCCGGGGAGAGGGATTCTGTAGTTGTTACGAACCCAGAGGGATATGGGCAAACCAAGCTGTATTTTGGATTTCTTTCCTACTTAAAAAAATATTTTTCATTGTTTTGAGCTTGATGAGAATGTGTTTTCCCATTAATTTTTTAAACCGAAATTGAATCCATATGTTTTCTGATTCATGTATGCTTAACTCATTTCACTGCTTGAACAAAGCACCATGATGTCCAAGAAGGGTTTTTACACTTTCCCCTCCCCCTATAATAGAGGAAGTCATCTGGCTAAAAGGAAATGAATAAGAATGCTCGTCTATTACAGCTGGTTTGGAAGTTGAACCGGCTGTTTGGTCCACATTGACACAACAAAACAAAACACTTTCTATATTCAGTAAGACTTTTTGTGCTGTCTGGGACTCTGGGGCACCCACATATACAAGCACTTGGGTAACCTGATACTTTTGGTATCTCTCTCCCTGAAGGGGCATCTTTGTGATAGTCTTTCTTTTCAGTTTAAATAAAAAAAGAGTACTAAAGGATCTTTCAAGGATCCTCCTAAAGCTCAATTTAGGTCCACCTGCTTAATTTCTGGGGAGAGAGGGTAGTGGTGAGACAAACTTTTGACATCTTAACCATATATCAATATGGGACTTACTATTCATTTGTGCTTATCTGTAGTCATAAAATGTAGGGGGGAGGGGATATGGATGGTATGAGAACATGTCACCAAAAAAAGGGCAAGCAAAGCAAAGGAAATAAAGTCAAACAATACACACTTCAGCTCCTTGGGCACACCTTAAGCAGTGACTCAGAGAGAGACTACATGAGCCTCATGTTTTGTCCAAACAGAATTCCTGCCATACATTAGGGATATCTTGGGTTATGAGTCCTCATGGATTCATAGAGACCTATGAAACTCTCATTTTGCTATGAAGACATGGAGTGCTTTGGCCAAATGGAAGAACCAAGCCCTAGGTCTCTAGAAGGAAAAAAAAAAAGCTCATTAAGTATTATAAATGTGCCATTTAATCCCACACAGCCTAGGTTGTTTTTGTTTGTTTGTTTGTGTTTTCCCTTAAAAGACAGGATTCAAGATGCAGAATGAGACATTCTTCTCACCTGATTTACCCCTATTTTCTGTACTTCCAAGGATAGGATTCACCAACTTCATGGATTTTGCATTTGTAAAGCCAAATCACTTAACACTGTCAGAATTTGTGATATGCTAAACTTTGGAGAAATGGTTTAGACCTTTCAGAAAACAGAAACTGAGAGAAGCTAATGCCTTGTCCTGAAATCTCAGAAAATCCAGTTTCCATCCTAAGTGACTAATTTACAGTTATTCCTTCTCTTTCCCCTCCCCTGGTCTCTACCACTCCAACCTGAAATAAGCCCCACCCTTCTGATGTTTGGACCTGGCAGCTCTCCAAGGAGAGATTTTTATTTTTAGAGACCCGTCTTTCTCTCCTTCATCAACATCGTCTTCGGTGCATCCGCTCCTTATTATACTCCATTTACATTTTTTTAGGAAAGAATTTGGCTCTGAAGAGTATCTTAGCTTTTCATAGCTGACCAACGTCTTGTCAGATTGCATAGGTATTGAACTGTCATCCGCCATAAAGCCTAATCGATAGTAAAAGGTATAGAAAACTCCCTCAGAAAAAAACAAACGGAACTCACATATGGTGCCATTCTTTCACTCCCTTGCCTCCTCTCTCTCACTCTCTCCTTCCCTCTCTGCCAGGAAGAAGTGTAGGACCAATTTATGCACAAATTGGTCACATTTTCACACATAGCTCCAATTATCTAAAAAGGGTTGAACATTATATTTATATTGATAAGCTTAACAATGTTGAACTGCGACTCTCAGCTGATCTGTTACAATTCACATCCAAAGAGACCAGAAGGAATAATTGGAAACCCTCCAGCATTTCAAGAAATAGAGGCAGCCTTGAAAAAGATGAAAACTGCTGTACAAGGTCTAGGTTTTGCTGAAATTACAACATAAATTCTGAATGAAGGATGGCCAAGAATATTCCAACAATTACACCTTCTCTCCTAAAGACACAGGGGAAGAAACCAGGTTGAGCAAAGTGAGTCATCTTCAATGTCTCCTCAGGAACAAATAAAATATTCTAATAATGATTGGCTTAACACCCAGAGAGACGCTTGATAGAAAATATCACTGGTTTATTGAAATTTCTTGGCAAAATAATAGAGTTTTGTGTCGGGAATTTAACGATGAATAATTCCAGGTATCTTGCATCTCTAGAATAACTATCTTCCAAAAAAAACAACAAACCCAAACACCCCAAAACCTTAATCATATTCTTATTTGTAGTAGAAGGGGGAGGAGTGATGAGTTATAATGAACTCTTATCTATGGGTAGATTGACAAATTATCATTTGTGCCCTGAGGTATCCCATCTTCTTTTCACCATCACAGAATAATAATACTCAGAGTTTGAAGGGATTTCTGGCATCATCTAGTCCAAACCTGAAGCATGAATGCAGTGTTGCAGAGAAGTGGTCATTGAACCTCAACTTGATTACCTTCAGTGATGGAGAATTCACTTCCTCCCAAGGCACCCCTTTTCTGATAGCTCTGATGATTAGTGCATTTTTTCTACATGTAGAACTGAAATCCATTTCCCATGTAACTTCCTCTAGCACTTTTCAGCTAGAAGCCAAGTCAGTGACACAAGGATTAAGACAGGGATTGAGGCACAGTTGGGACAATTCTGAATGTGTCTCTGTGGGGATTTTTGACTCAAGCTGCATCTAGTTGACTCAAACTAGACTGAGAAATGACTGATCTTTGGTTTCCAATCGCCTTGATGGTTAATTAGGGATGAATCCTCATCTGTAAAATGGGAATAAAAATAAATATGATCTTCCAGGGTTATTGTGATCATCAAATTATATAATATTTGTAAAAACATTTCATAAAATATGAAGCACTATATACATGCTAATGATGATGGTGATGAATGTAGTTGATTATATGAAGTCAGGTAAGGCACCTACAATTATTATTCATCTTCCTCTACCCCAAGCCCCCAAATAGCTGAGTATTTCTAAGCTAAATATAAATGCTTTCGCAATACCAATTTTGGGCAAATCTTCTGACATTTTCTCTTTAATCAGCATATGAATCATAGATCTAGAGCTAGAAAAGACCTCAGAGGCTATTTGGTATATCAGCTCTCACATTTTACAGATGAGGAAACAGGGTTACATGACCTGCCCAGGGTCACATAGATAGTAAGTATCTGAGGCTGGATTTGAACTCAGTAAGATGAGTCTTCCTGGTTCCCAACCCAGTGCTCTATCAATAGATACCACCTACCTGTCTGCTCTCACATTTTACCAAAAAAACCCCAAACAAACAAACAAAAACAAAACCTTAAGCCTAAAGAGGACACATGACTTGCCCAAAGTCTCATTGTAAGAATTCTGAGGTGAAACTTGAACTAAGCTCATCTGACTTAAGAGCCAGTGCTTTTCCTAGAGTACCATAAGTACCTTGCCTGAATTACTACTCTCCAGATGATAAGCAAAGTCCCAAGCCATGAAGAGTTTTTAAATTCATTTGCCTAATGAGGCCAGAGTTTTAGAGACTAAAATGATGGACAAGGTTGGCTATTTTCCAGGGTATTTGGACCACAGAGACAGTCAACCTGGATCATTCAAAACTTTGTCTTTTTTTTTTCTGAGTAATTAAGGAAAATTGGTGGTAGTGTTGGGGGAGGGGGGTATCTTTCTTTTGCATGACCCAACTAATTATGACTGTGTAGACTTCAGCAGAGAGTCAGTGGCAGAAGTAATCGAAAGTAGATTCCATCCCCCTCCTCAATTTGGCAGCACTCCCTCCTCTCTTAGCATTGGAAGAATCTATGAGCACCCAGGGAAAATATTTATCCAGCAATTAGATAAAACCCTGAAGCCAATTAATACTATGGTAATAATGCTGAGCTTCAGGACCACTTAGATGACCTGGGATAGCCTGAGAGTCAGGAGACACTAAAGGGACCAGGCAAAGGAGCCAGACCATACCCAAAGAGCTCTCATTGGGAGTCACTGAAATGCCTTGTCTCTCACTAGGTTTCTGTGCTGAGGCTATCAGTGAGAAACCAGCAGTTTTGGCAGGGTATGTGGTGAGGCAGTTTCTGAGGAGTTTCAGCAGAAGACAAAACAAACCTCTATTTAAATAATTGTGCCTTGTGGGTGGGAATGAAAGCATTATCCTTTGACTTCACTCACATCATTGAATAAACCTTTCAATCAACAAGTTTTTAAAGTGCCTACTATGTGTTAAAAACTGAGCTAAAAACTAGGCCACTGAGCTAAAAACATTGGGGATACAGAACACAAAAGCAAAATAATACTCTCTGCTCTTACAAAGTTAACATTCTAGTAGCAGGATAGCATGTGTGTGTGTATATCCATATACACATACATATCATATATTATATACCCATAACACTTGTATAACACATATATACCATACACAAAATACATATTTATAATATGTATGGAAATTGAGGACCACATATATGTATGTATATTATCTTCCCTGTTATCTACATACATACATACATACATACATACATACATACATACATACATATACCTATATGTATATGCATACAAAGAATACAAGGTCCTTTGGAAAGGAGTAGTTGAGGGGATCAAAAAAGAATTTCTAGGGAGAAGCTAGGTGGTGCAGTGGATAAAGCACTGGCCCTGCATTCAGGAGGACCTGAGTTCATATTCACCCTCAGACACTTGACACTTATTAGCTGCATGAGCCTGGACAAGTCACTTAACCCTCATTGCCCTGCAAAACAACAAACAAACAAGAAACAAACAAAAAAAACAACAATAAAGAATTTCTAAACAAAGTCGGTTCTTGATCTCCATTTTGAAAGAAACCAAGGATTTCAATCAATCAACAAGTATTTATTAATTGCCTACTGTGTGCCGGATACTCTGCTTGGCACTAGAATAGAAGTTCAAAGAATGAAACAATCCCTCTTTATTATCCTAAGATGAGGAGGGAGTGCATCTTAAGAACAAGGAAAGGCCAGTGCAAGGTCACACTGACAAGTGGCTGGAGTATTGTGTGTGTGTAACAGTCAGTAAGCAAAGGCTTCAGTCATTCAGCCAGGAGTTGAGCCAATTCAGTGGAAAATATGTCAGTTTTTGTGTACTGGTGGCTTCCTCTCGAAACTTGGTAGGTGAATAGCTCTTAATAGCAAACTCAATGCATTAACCAGGGACTTATTTCAACTTATTAATATATTTACTAAGTCAAACGTTAAATATTTATTAAGCAATTTGGTGTGCAGAACACTGTGCTGGGCACTGATGCAGATGCAAAGTTCCAAAAGACATGGTGGCTGCCCTCATGCAGCTTACAGTCTAGAAGGGAGAAGGGAGAAAAGACATAAAACAACATAATCATAATACATAATAATACATTGTAACAGCTTCAAAGAACTGCAAAACAAAGTACTACATACGGTTCAAGGGTCAAGGATTAGGTAGCAGCACAAGAAGGTCATGAAGGAAGTGACTCTGGATTTGGAATTAGAAGAATGTGTAGGAATTCAACAGGCAAAAAAGGCGGAAAGGAGGAAAGCCCAGCCTAGAGGAATGTTTGGAGAACAAAGAATGATTCTGTTTGGCTGGCATCTGGTGCACATGGAAGGGAATACTATGAAATAAACCTGGAAAGAAAAAGGTTGTATCTAGTTATAGAGGGTTGGAATGCCCCCATTTTGTCTTTGAACTAGAATTCAGGTCTCCATGATAGTACATTTTTCATCAGACTTTACAAAGTATAGAGCATCATATAAAGGTTTATTATATCAATTATTGCTATTAATACAACATATTTTCTTACTAACACTTGAATATAGCAGAGAATGTTATAGAGGACCTCATGATGTGTACAACTGAGCCACTGAACTAAATAAAAAACAGTGGCTGGGAATTGTGGTACAGTGGAAAATGTGCTGAATTTAGAGTCTAGAGGTTCTGAGTTCAAAGCCCACCTTAGTCAGCATCTGTGTGACTTTGAGCAAATTACCTAACTCCCCTGAGTCTCAGTTTCCTCAGCTTCCAAAATAAAAGGGTCAGACTAGATGATTTCTAAGGTACCTCCTTATTGCTTGAGTTGGAAAAGGAGCCCCCCCTCCATGCTCATTCCTTTCTGGCTGCACATCCTATGTTGAGGGACCCCTCTGGAAAGAACTTGTTGCATATTTGACTAACTCAGATCTGCAAAGTGAGTCAGACAATCCCATCTCTGGTTCTTCTCAAAACACGATGCCATTTATGTACAGGCTCTTAATTCTATTCCTCCTCTTATTTTCCCTTCAAATCTCTGTTTTGTGCAGAGTTATCCATCACACTGCATACTGTCAATGAGATGTGTCATTGCTCTGTGTGTGTATCCTGATAAAAGAAGCCTAATGCATATGTAAATCTGTCTTCTCAAGAAGGAAGTGTGTGGAAACACTTACATTTGGCTTGCAATCTCACAGTGTAAAAATACCTAAGAAGCACACAGTCCTTTTACCTTAACTTACAGACAGAAGCTACTCACCCTGTCCCTGTCATCTGAACAGATAATTCCTGTTTGAGGACTTGACATGGAGGTGAAACATTCTTCTGTCCAGTGGGAAGTTAACCTTATTGAAAAAGGAAGATGTGGCAATTTTTTTTTCAGGATGAAAAATGGGGCCAAATGAAAAGAATGATAGTTCAGAACTGGAAGTCCCAGTCCGTCCATTTACTAGCCATGGGCCAGTCTCTTTCCCTTTTCCTCCTGTAATCTCTTTAGTTTATAAAATCCGAATAAAGATACCTGTCCTGCTTAATTTATAAGGTCGTTGCGAGGGTCAGATGAAATTATGTATGAAAGCACTTTGAAACCTTAAAGGGCAACATAGACATAAGTTGCTGTTATTGGTCATTTTTATCAATAAGCTAAAATCATGAGGTGGGGTGTGACACCAGAGATTGAGTGCTGGACTGAAAGGGAGGAAAAAAGGGACGCAGATCTCTCCTCTCCCACTAGCTGGGTCAACTTGCTTCGGTGACTCCAAAGGTCTCATCTGCCAAGTAAACAGCAAAAGCTGTTGAAGGAGGGTGTTCCCATACTAGGAATGCTACAGGCAGACAAAATAAAAATCACAGACCCTTCCTGTATTCACACATCATGGGAATAATAGAGCTCATAATGATTCATTTTAAAATGGAGGACATTAACTTAAACTCATTTTCTCAAAATAGGGATTGTAAATAATTATATTCCCTTCTCTTCTGATCTTATTTTTACCTCTTCCTGCATTAAAGAAAACTGATGAAGTTGAAGAAAGAACCTTAAGAAGACCTTTGAAAGAGGCTTCAGATGAAAAAAGAATCTCTCTTTAATAAGGCAAAGGATGAGTATGAGATGAGAGAGAGAGACAGAGAGAGATACAGTGATAGATAGAATTATATAGCTACATAAGTAGGTAGGTGGGTAGGTAGGTAGACAGACAGATAGATATTCATGATATGATTCCTGAGATGCTTTTATATTCTTACTTTAGAAACATCCATCCATCCTGCTTTGGGTTTCTTTTACTTATATATGTATATATATATATATATATATATATGTGTGTGTGTGTGTGTGTATATACACATACATACATACATTTATATACACACAGGTGTATCAGGTGTATATAATACACCTATGTGTATATCCACACATACAATGCATATGTGTACATCTATCCACCCACATGCATACATGTGCATCCACATAACATACATATATGTATGTGTGTGTGTATGGGTTTTGAGTATATTACAGTAAGACCAGTACCTAGCATGGTCCTTTCCATATAGTAGGCACTTTGTAACTATGGGTTCAGTTTGAATCATGAAATTTTAGCTTGAAAAATATAATCCCAAAGGGTTTTTTTATAGGAAATGATTTGGATATTAAAAGCAAAGGGAGAAAAGCAAGTTATTTCTGACTTTCTCACTACATCCTTTCCTACTTTTAATGGGTTCCTAATCTTGTTATCCAATGATTAAAAATTTTATATATGTTCCAAAAATCTTGGTGTAGTTTTAAGTTTAAATAACTTAGAATTGGTTTAACTTTTGAAACAATTTTTAATAGGAAAGAGAAAGGGAAGGAAATAAGCATTTATTAAGTGTCTACTATGTGCCAGGTACCATACTAGGCATTTTACCATAAATTACTGCAAATATTATCTCAAATTACTACAACTATTATCTCATTTAATTCTCCTGGGAGGTTGTTATTCCTATTTTATATATGAGGAAACTGAGGCAAACAGAAGTTAAGTGAATTGCCTGGGTCATACAGTTACTAAGTATCTGAGGCTAGATTTGAACTTAGGTCTTCCTGACTCAAAGGTCTCTTAAACAATAATTGTAGAGAAGGTGCTTATTTGAGAGTTCCCTATTATCTATTAAAATTACAGATTCATACTGAAATATATGTGTGTATATACATGCACATACATAGATGATATGGAGATAGAGAATAGAGTGGTAGCAGTCTATAGCTAATCTTTTATTTGTATGTGTTCTGGACCCATTAATATATGTTATATTATATATGCATATACATGGCAACATTTATACACATGTGTGTATGAATGACCATGGATGTACAAACATACACATATACACACTCCTACATTCATCCCATGATGGGCCATCTAGGTGCTAGTGAAACCATCACAATTTTGTACCTAAGTAACTCACCCTATCTGTGTTATTGGAATGGATAACATAACTCTGGCTCTTTAAAAGACTATATTGCATAGAGGAGCTAGACTTTGGTATTAGAGGACCTGGGTTCAAGTCCTGGCTCCCTCATTTATCTTTGTAATGATCGGAATGACGCCACCTGCTGGAGACTTACTGTAGAAAAGCTCTGCCATGAGGAGAAGGCCTCTGAGGGCAAGCCATGTGGTCAAGGTCCTTAGCATCAGGAAGTGACCTTTGCTCGTGGGTACTGTCTATCAAGGCTATCAGCCAATCAACTTGAGGAACCTCCCAGACATGGGTGAAGGGGTTCTGTCTCTTTTTGGTTCCTGACCTCACCATGGTGGGTCAGATGATAGGGTCTCTTAGAAATACTTAGATTTTTACCTTTCTCTCTGATCTTAATGCTCTTTAATAAATACTTAAACATTTAAATACTCTTGCTAAAGCTTATAATTTATTGGCGACCACTCATTAGATTTTAGATAGTATAGCTAGAATTTTAGCCCCTTACACCTTGGGATGTTGAAAAAGTTACTTAACCTTGGCTAAGTGTGTCTCAGTTTCCTCATCTGAAAAATGAGAATAATAATCCTTACATTCTTGTCACAAGAGAGGCAATGTGGCATTGTGGATAGATACCTGGCCTCCAAGTCAGGAAAAACTCAGTTCTAGTTCCATAGCTAATGTGTACTGCTTGTATGACCTACAACAAGTGACTTAATCTCTCAACACCCCTGGCAACTTGGTGCCTTGGTAAATGAAGCTTCCTCATTAGGAGTTCTCTACACTGATGAAATCACAAATCAGGGCAAAATGACAATAAAAACCTGCATCATCAACCTCACAAAGTTCTGGTGAGGAAAATGTTTTGTGAATGCAAGTTATACTGACACGTTGAATGACCCTTATTTGGGAAGGTTGCCAGAGAAATACTGAGAGCCTAAAGAAGTCAGGGTAGGGATCTGGACAGTCTTACATTTCTTATTCATACCCCACCCCCCACCTCCCCAACTCAGGAGCCTAGGGTCAGAGGTGACTGTCATACTCACTCAAGGCTTGACAGTGGATATAGCCTTACTCAGAGAAGCTGGGTGGTGCAGCGGATAGAGTGTCAGGCCTGGAGTCATGAAGACTCATCTTTGTGAGTTCAAATCCGGCCTCAGACACTTACTGGCTGTGTGACCTTGGGCAAGTCACTTAACCTTGTTGGCTTCAGTTTCCTCATCCACAAAATGAGCCGGAGAAAGAAATGGCTAATCATTCCAATAACTTTGTCAAGAAAACCCCTAATGGGGTCATGGAGAGTCAAACACAACTGAAAAATGACTGAACAACAACAAATCCATACTCAAGCCACAATCTTTCTACATGCCCAGAGCCTGGGACAAGCCCATAAGTCAAGAGGCTCATTGTGCTCTCAGGGTCCTGACTACAGGCCTGAGATCTCAGACACCAAAAATGGAAGAACTAAATTCTTAGAAGATGCTACTGTGGTCAAAACCTCTGGTTTGATCTCCACCTGGATCTGTTTTTGTTTGTTTGTTCGTTTTTCCTCTGTATTCTATGGGGCAGCTAGTTGGCACAGTGGATAGAGCACTGAAGTCAGGAGGACCTGAGTACAAATATCACCTCAAACACTAGCTGTGTGACCTTGGGTGAGTCACTTAATCCCTATTGCCTTAAACATCTAGAACCATCTCCAGTTGTCCTGATGTATACCTTGCCACTGGACCCAGATGGTTCTGGAGGACAGAGTGAGGGTGGTGACCTTGCACAGCACAGCACAGCCCTCCCTCACTTGAATTCAATTCAGTGTAAGTCATGACATCATGGTTTTCTTTGAAAAAACGAAGGACAAACAACAAGATTCACTGAGCTGAAATTACAAGTATCTAAACAATTGAATTATCAGGAAGTGCTGTGGTAAATAAAATTTCTTGCATCACCTTATATAGAACACTAAAATAGTAAGAAATATTTTGCACTTCTTATGAAAATTTGTATTTTTTTCATAATTTTTTAAAAAATGTTTTCGATTGACAAGCATTTTTCTCTTTCTCCCATTGGAAAAAATAAAATGAAAAAAAAAAAACCCAACCCTTATAACAACTATGCAAATAGTTAAATGAAACAAAATGCCCTTTAAAAATGCTTTCATGGGGCAGCTAGGTGGCTCAGTGGATAGAGCACCGGCCCTGGAGTCAGGAGTACCTGAGTTCAAATCCGGCCTCAGACACTTAACACTTACTAGCTGTGTGACCCTGGGCAAGTCACTTAACCCCAATTGCCCCACTAAAAAAAATAAATAAATAAAATAAATGCTTTCAAAGAATGTATGTTGAAATCTCAGCTCTACTACTTACTATCTGTGTGACTGAGGCAATTGCCTTGTTATTGTTCAGTCATTCAGTCAAGTCTGACTCTTTGTGACCCCATGGACCATAGCACTGCCAGGCCCTTCTACCCTCCACTATCTCTCAGTGTCCATCCAAGTTCATATTCATAGTTCCCATGGCACTATTTATGCCTCTCATCCTTTACCATCCATTTTTCCTTCTGCTTTCAATCTTTCCAAACATCAGGGTCTTTTCCAATGAGTCCTGTCTTCTCATTATGTGGATAAGGTATTTTAGCTTTGGCTTTAGTATTCGACCTTCATTTAACCCCCAATAATGATTTCTAAAAGGCCCTGTCTAGGTCAAAAGCTATATTATTATTTTGAGTATTCCTATTTTACAGACGAGGAAACTGAGGTTGAGTGTGATTAAGTGCCACGCCTAGTCAGTGGTGGAGCAGGAACAAGATTTCCCCCACCCCAACTCCCTGCCCCCACCCCCAACCTCCTCCTCCAACCCTTGTTATTTCAAATCTTTCTGCTCTAACAGGTTGCAACCAAATAGGAATCAGTAAGAAATCCTATATCCTATCAAATGAATCCAGGGGAAGAGAGGAACAAGCATTTATTAACACCTACAATGTGCTAAACACTTTAGAAATATTTCTTTCGATTTTGTGGATTGTCATATGTTTCATAAACTTGCAGACTACTAGAACAGGATAGTGGCAAAGTCATCACCAAAAACTATTTAGTTATAATTAACTGTATAGTGGCTGCTCCAGATTCCAATTGCCCTGACTTTTAGCTAAACTTTCATATTCTATATTGCAATCAAGATGGCCTACCTGGTCCATGAATTCATTCACCATGCCACCTGCCTCCTTTGTCCCTTTGCACAGGCAGGCTCCCATGCCTGGAACACACCACCTCCTAACTTTTCTTTTAATCCCCTTCCTTCTTTCAAGATTCAGCCCAGGTACCATCACCCACTTATGGGAAGCCTTTCCTGATCCTACCAATTGTTAGGCTTGTCTCCCCTTCTCCAAATTACTTCATGTTTCCTTGCCTGTGACCATATTGTGTGTCTCCAGTAAACTGTAAGGCTCTTGAGGTCAGTGTTTTGTTTGGCTCTTTGTATCTTGAATGTCTTGCACACTGCCTTGCATATACTAAATGCTAAATAAATGTTTGTTGCATTAAATCAAACCTCGCCTCAATGTTCTCCAAATGCTTGTTGGGGGCAAAGGGGAAGAATTCCCTCTTTAAATTTGTCTCTAAGTCTAAGCCCAAGACTGTTGGCTGTTTGGGAATTCTGCATTTCTCACCTTGCCAGGACCACTTTCAAAAACACATGTGAGAATTTGAGATCTCCCAGGATGCAGTTTCCCCAAAGGCTTTGGCAAGAGCTGTTTACTGAGCCATCATTTCTATCCAGTGCTGGAAGCTTCAATTCAATTCAGTTCCACTGACATTTATTATGAAGGGATTTAGTATGTGTACAGAGAAGCCCACTGATTTGCTGATAATAGATACTATAGATATTAAGTGCAGTTTATCCTGGGCATAATTAGTGGGTGCTTTTCAAATCTTACGATAATTGCAGCCTATTGTTTCTAAAGTAATTTACGGAAATAAGGAAATTCATTGCTACACATTTCCAAGAAGGGAAACAGAGATTCAGGCAGCAACTAATCAGGAACTGGAAGATATTTGTAGACGAGTAATGTAAAATTCACTTAAAATTGTTATTGATGGTCCCTTACCACCTCTTAAAAATAACCATCTGATCCACAGCACTTGGAATGAAGTAAAACATGAGAGTCCAAATGCCTTCAGTGGAACCTTTGTCCAATGGACAAGAGTAAAAAAAATATGCTTTATTATTTTAAAACTAAAGATCAAGAATTCCCTGCATCTCTCTTCCCCAAAAGCTGGTCTTGCGTGTTTCCATTTTTCCATCAGTGACCATCACCTTCCAGGACAAGATGCCACCAGTGAACTTCAGGGCCATATGACTTAAAGAGACCTTAAAGATTTAGTCTCAGAATCTAAGATTTCAAAAGTATTTCAACAGGATCTTGTTCCACGCATATATAAAAGGGACTTCTACTGTAATATACCCTAAGAGTGGTTGTCCAGCATCTGCTGCAAGGCCTTCAAGGAGTGAGAACCCACTATCCCCTGAGCCTGCCATTTTTGTACACCTCTAACTGTTAAGAAACATTAGCCCAATATCAAGTCTAAATTGACCTCTTTAGGACTTCTATCCATTGCTCCTGCTTCTCTTTGGCCAAATAGGACAAATTTAATTCCTCATCCACAAAAGAACTATCTTCCTCCCCCTCCCAACCCCACCCCACTAACATCTCCCTCTCCCAGTCTTCTTTATCTCAGGCCAAAAATGTCCAGTTCTTTACATGAAATGAATTGAATGTCCTTCACTATTTTGTAAACCCTCCCCTGGACACTCTCCAGTTTATCCATCTCCTTCTTAAACAGTGTTGTCAAGAAGAAAAGAAACAAGGGGCAGCTAGGTGGCACAGTGGATAGAGCACCGGCCCTGGAGTCAAGGAGGACCTGAGTTCAAATCCGGCCTCAGACACTTAACACTTACTAGCTGTGTGACCCTGGGCAAGTCACTTAACCCCAATTGCCTCACTAAAAAAAAAATAATAATAAATAAATAAATAAAAAGAAGAAAAGAAACAAATGTTTATTAAGCACCTACAATATGCCAGGAACCTTGTTAAGTACTTTACAAATATTATCTCATTTTGTTCTCAAAACAATTCTGGGAGATTGATGCATAATTCTCAATTAGTATCCCCATTTCACAGATAAGGAAACTGAGGCAAACAGAGGTTAAGTGACTTGCCCAAGGTTACCCAGCTAGTAAATATCTGAGGCTGGATCTGAACTCATCTTCCTGATTCCAGGTCCAGCACACTATGCACAGTCCCACATAGCTGCCTGAACTGAACATAGTCATGACTCCATATCGGGTCACATAACTGAATGTGGAGGGGACAAAAAAATTTGCAGTAGATGTTTGATTTCTATACTTATATATCTGTATACCCCAGGGTCGTGTAAAAATTTCTCAGGTAAAAAGGGGTCACAAGTGGAAAACATTTAAGATGCCCTGATCTATATGGGGTCTGATAACGGCAGAGTAACAGTGGGATTATTACTGGGCTATTCCTGGAAGTCAGGAAGACTCATTTTCCTGAATTCAAATCTGGCCTCAGAAAATTATTAGCTGTGTGACCCTGGGCAAGTCACTTAACCCTGTTTGTCTCAGTTTCCTCATTTGTAAAATGAGCTGGAGAAGGAAATGGTAAACCACTCCAGTATTTTTGCCAAGAAAATCCCAAATTAGGTCATGAAGAGTCAAATACTCCTGAAACAACTGAACAACAACACTTCCTGGAAGTTATTCCTGCATTACACCTCTCCTAACACAATTCAAGCTTGCATTAGCCTCTCTAATTGCCACATCATACTATTGATTTATGTTGAACTTGCAGTCCACTAATATACCAAGATCCTTTTTGAACCACAGCCACCCCTATCTTATAATTATAAAATTGGTTTTTTGAACCCAAGTGTAAGACTTTATATTTTTCTCTACTGAATTTCATCTTAATAGATTCAGTACAATGCTATAGCCTATAGTACTCTAACTCTGCAGTCCAGTGTGTTAGCTATCCCTCTCAGCTTTTTGTCATCTTCAAATTTGCTTAAAATGCCTCTCCATGCCTTTGTCCAAATCATTGCTGAAAAAGACCCCAGGGAAAAGCAGAGATCCCTGGAGTACTCCACTGGAGACCTTCTGCCATGTTGACATTAAACTATTAAGCACTAGTGTTTGATCCAATTGTATTGTCATCAATTCCATATCTTTCCATCTTCTCCACAAGAATATTATGAGATTATTTATCAAAAGCTTTGCTAACATCTATATAAAGTATATTCATATCATGCCCTTTGTTGACTAGTTTAGTCGTTCTAACCCTATCAAAAAAATAAATGTGGTTCCTCTGGAATGATGTGTTCTTGGTGAAGTCATGCTGGTTCTTCATAATCACTGGTTGCCTTTCTAGATGTTTCCCAAACAACTCTTTCATGAGCTGTCCTAGGATTTTCCGAGAAATCAAAGTCAAACTCACTCACCTATAGCTTGCACATTGAACCTAGGCCAACTGAGGCCCAGAGAAGACTTAATATTATACAGGTAGAAACGGAGCTGACATTTGAAACTAGTTCTGACTCCAAATCTAGTGGTCTCTCTGTTACACTATTGGCCCCAAAGCTGCTTTAGAGATGAGACACATGTAATTATCCTGCTGTACCCCCTCCCTCAGCCCAAACATATAAAGCATTGGCTATTGCTATTCAGTTCCAAATCATCATTTGTTTTGCCAAGGCTGAGGTGTCAATAGATAAGGAGTAGCCTCTTGAATTTAAGTTGATGTTCCTAGAACCTAAAACATCCACATATATAGGAAACTGTTTACTCACTCTCCAAAGCCAACACCCTTTCTAAACCCATTCCTTATTTACTACTCAGACAAGGATTGCTTCAGGATATGAATTTCAATCCTCAGGACTGAGAATTCTACTTGGCAAATGGAGTAGATGAACTTATTACATCCTCCCCTCCACCCTCTGGAAAAAAGAAAATTTAAAAATTATTTTGGCTTATCTGAAATGAAGATTTATTTATACTTCCCTCCCTAATAATATCAATCATCCACTCAAATAATAATTATTATTATTTGTTTGTTTTTTAGTGAGGCAATTGGGGTTAAGTGACTTGCCCAGGGTCACACAGCTAGTAAGTGTTAAGTGCCTGAGGCCGGATTTGAACTCAGGTACTCATGACTCCAGGGCCGGTACTTTATCCCCTGTGCCACCTGGCTGCCCCGAATAATTATTATTTTAAAGACAAAGACATCTATTGACATTGATCACAAACAAAGGCTTTGGCAGAAGCCACAGATGGAAGGGAACTCAGAGGCCATCTTCAATTCTAACAGCCAACGCCTTCATTTCACAAGTGAGGAAATAGAGGTTCAGGGAGTTTAAGTGACTTGGCCAAGGTTACATCAGTAATAAACAGTAGAGATGAGATTTGAACCTATATCTTCTGGCTCTGTATGTTGGGCTTTTTCCTATATCTGATTTCTGCTTCTGTAGCAAAGCTTCCTTCCCTTAACTTATGACAGGCAAGGTCTCTTCCACATAACAGAGGAGCAGACACCACACCTGATACCACTGTGTGATGGAAAGGCAGCCTTTTGTGAATTTAGAATCAAAACCATAAGTTTCTAATCAAATCAGCTGAAGCCATCGAAATGGTATTCTTTTCCCCAAAAGGTCACCAGAATTCAAGAGGGATCAAAAAATCCTGCATCTTCAACCTAGCTTTGCCAACTATATAGAAAGGTCTTTGCATATGGTAGGCACTCTACTAGTTCACTGAATGAATGAATTGGCTGAGTATTTCCCATTGACAGTGGGGAAGTTTGCTTCAATCAAAAGCTATGGTATTAAAAGGCAGAAATCATGGCTCCCTTGCTCATTACATTATTTTGTACCACTGTACTCTTGAAACAGAGACTCCATAACTCCCAGATATCCATTTTATGATCCCCAACATCACCCTGCCTTGTAGCATTGTGCAAATTTCAAAAGACACTAAATTTGATAACTCATACTTATTACTTATTGCCCTCTTCACAGCATTCTTGGCAGAGGTTAGAAACTGACATTTGCAGCTGAAAATAATGCATGTCAAATAAGAAAACTCTAGGCTGTAATTTTTAACACTTGTATCTGTTATTTTAAACAGGAAACATCGCATCAGTTTGACATTAATTTATATAATGGGGACCGAAAAGGATAATGCAATCTTAGTGACCACCTCCACTTAATTAACTGGCATTCAGCCCTACTCATAAAAAAATACAGAATTTTTACAAATAAAAAATCACATCTGTTTGTACACCTTCCATCATGCATTATTGAAATACACCATGTCATTACGGGAAATAATCAGGACTCAAAAATAAAAAAAAAAGAAACCACAGCCAATGATAAATACAGACACAAAACTTTTATGAAAGTTTGTAAATACAGTATTGTATGGAAATGTTGGGGGCATATTGGCTTTTCTGTGCACTGTAAAATGTTTTATTATTAAAAAAGTGGATAAGATACTTATCTTTTAAATTGGAGTTTAATATTTTATTAGTGCCAGGCACATAATTCTCATCAAATGGCAGGAAACTCTTTTTTGTATGGATATAAATGTCTAGAGTTTAATATTTCAAAGATAAGTACCTACCACTGCATCCATCACATAGCAGCTTAATGGAATTTACTTTTTCTTAAATATTTATACTGTATATGTGTTTGGTCGTCAAGTGATTATGTAGCTAAGGTGGAAAGACCAAGGTTCATTTTGTTGGAATCATGACCCACCAAGAGTTCTGTTGTATTTTTCATTGAAAGACAGTTTAACCTGGGCTACTAGGGGAATCATGAACACAACTAAAATCTTAGGTTAAAAATGGACACTCAGAGAGGTCTTAGTTTCAAGCTGAGCTTCTTTAAAAAAAAAAATAAAACAAAATGTAAAAAAAAAGTTTCTCTGAGTTTGCTCAGGTTTAAATCTAACTTGCTATGAACAAATTAGGTTTAAACAAATTAGAAGAGAATGAGGGGTGATGTTGGGTCCAGAATGGAAAATTGCCCTGTCTTAAAAGAAGCATTGAAGTCACCAGACCAGTGGTGGGTTATTTCCAAAGTACTGTCTCTGCAGTATCTTTCAAGTTCTTGAGCACAGGCAAACTATTTCATCAGTTCTGAGAAATGCTTTCTGATCCATGCTGATACGATTACCCGGCCTTTATTGGCAATTTAGACCTGCTTTTAGGGACATTTTAGAGCAAATGATGTTTTCTTGATATTTTAAAAAAGCAGCGCTATTTCCTATACCTTTGGGATAAGGTGGAAACAGAGTTAGAGGCTCATTAGATAGCTGATTGGTACAATGCGTTTCTTTCTTTCTTTTTTTTTTCCCTTGGCTGTGAACTAAGCTACCAAAAAAATGAAGGTACTTACAAGGAGATTCAGCTCTCTCCATCAAAAGGTATTTTTATTTTGAATATTTGTGTGAAATATGAAGCAAAATTTACTACTACTCTACTTAGGGAGGTCTTAAAATCTGCCCATTAGTGGAAGGATATTGAAATGGACCCAATAAATTTTTTAATATGCACATATGCCAAGGAAAGGAAGTATCTTTCTTTGTTCTTAGAGAAATGTAGATGTCCAGTTTATGAGACTCAGTACTTGAGTCCCCGCTGGTGCTTAGACCAGGACTAACCAAAAGAGCCGTTATATTGACAGTAAATAAAACTGGCTTGTTGTTAAGGTCTTCCTGACAGGGATTTGAATAAAGGAACTTTGAAAGCCCCCCAATGGAATTAGAGAGGAGGCAAAAAGCCCATAATGGTTCTTCTGAAAACTTCTACAACCTTGATCTGAGACACTCCTGAAGAATTGAACCTGTTAGGGTTTTAATTTGGGTTTGCTTTTCTAAAAGTACATTAAAAATGTTAGCACCCACTGTCCCATTGTCTGCTACTGAAAACACTGAAGGCTAAGAACAGCAGAGGAGACTCCTCCATGATGGGTCACTTTGAAAGGACTTGCAATTTCTATTCTCTTCTATCACCTGGGACAGAAGGTGATAGAAGGTGAGGCAAGGCAGTAATCAGGTCAACAGTGGCACTGCTTGGTTCTTTGGGGAATGGGAAATCCCAAGGCTTTCCTACATTTCTGGAGCTTTTTATCACTTTCTTTCGGCACCCCCATCCTGGGCAAAAGAACAAATGAAAGCATATTAGCCAGAAATCGTGGTATCCTGATCAGTAAAAGCTGATAATTTAAACCTCTTTTGCATGGGATTGTGAGAGAGGGGGCATTGTTGTAGTAAATAAAAGCTGCTAATTTCAACCTGGAAACAAACAAATAAATAAATAAATAGTGTTGCCAGTCTTCCTTCTGCCAGGATTCTGGTGTGAGGCCAAGCCCACCATGGAGTATTAGGGGATATTGCTGGATTAGGGAACTTCTGAGACAAAACTGCCCCCAAATGTGATTTCTCTAACCATTTCTTTTTTTTTCTTCTTTCCTTTTTTTTTTTTGTAGGGCAACGGGGGCTAAGTGACTTGCCCAGGGTCACATAGCTAGTAAGTGTCAAGTGTCTGAGGCTGGATTTGAACTCAGGTCCTCCTGAATCCAGGGCCAGTGCTTTATCTACTATGCCACCTGGCTGCCCCTATTTCTAATCATTTCTAAGGCCTCATGAGGACCTAATTCCTGCTCTGACCTGATGTTAAATGTACTATTGCCATATAATGAGGCAGCAGACCCTCATCAGAAAACAAAGAATCATCAGAAATGGTGTCAATATGTGCTCGCATGTATGTTGGCAGCAGGAAGGGCAGCTCTAGCTAAACTGCTTTGCCCTAGGTGCCCCGACAGTGCCTGGAAAAAGCTCTGTCGGGACCTGTAAAGAGCATATTGGAAAAATGTAGGTGCTTCGTGAAAGAAGCTTTGTTCTCGCTGCCCTTGACATGCAGGGTTGAGCCCAGTCCACAGAGAAGAATTAGGCTCGGGAGGTGTGTACACTGCAGAAATTGTCCAGACAATGTGGCAGTTCTGTGGATAATTGGATTGAGTCTTCACAGTTTCCTCTGTAGGATTTGGTCAGACCCAAAGGGAAAGATCAGTTGTATCTGGACAACATCAGAGCTATCAGTCAATTCACAGTGGGAAATATCAGGCGAACCAGTTATTTGAACAGGCTGACCGATGGAAATAATCAATTTAGTAACTCAGAATAGAAATGGTGCTATGCTGAGAACTCTTGTTTAGATGAGTACAGAGGGACCTGGATTGGTGAATCTAGTAAGATAACAATTAATCAATCAATCAATCAACAAGGATTTATTTGGAATGTATTATGAGCTGAGGGTGAAAAAATGGTGAAAACAATCCCTGACCTTGTGGAACTTGAGTTCTCACAGCCAATGCAAAGGCAAAGAAGGTATATGGAACAAGTAGACCAGAACATCTGAAAAGTAAGGTGGGTAGAGGGGAATAAATTATAAGAAGTTGGGGGAAAAAAGAAGGGGCCCCGGGTGTAAAGAGTTTTGAATATAAAACAAAGGATTTTTTATTTGATCCTGCAGGTAATAAGGAGCCACTGATATATACTGGGGGGAAGGGTGGGGTGACATTGCCAGAACTATGCATATATATGGGGGATGTTATGAAGGTACAAACAACAAGATCTAGCAAGTAGTTTGATATACACATACATATACACATGCACATACAATTATATATGTACATGCATTTGTATTTGTATATATGTATATACATGTGTATATATGTTGTATCTATATACATAGATATCTATTATATATATACCATCCATCCATCCATCCATCCATCCATCCATCCATCCATCCATCCATCCATCCATCCATCTATCTATCTTTCTAATAGTGAGATCTTAGCTAACCTAAGTGGCAGAGCTAGGATTAGCATCCAGGTTTTCTGACTTCAAATACAACCCACTTTTTCTCCCTTCCCCCTCCCCAGAACCCTTGACATACAGGGTTGAGCCTGGCCCACAGAGAATTAGGCTTAGGAGGTGTGTACCCCAGCTCCTGCTTTTTAAAAATTTTTATTGATATCTTTTATTTTTACATCAGTCGCATTTCCAAACATGTCTTTTCCCCCTGTTCTCCCCAAACAGCTTTCCCTTATAACAATTACAAAGAAGAAAAATAGCAGATCAAGAAAACTAATACATTCAAAAAGAGATTATGATGATAACTTTTTTGTACATTTAAAAAGGAATTGCTATTCCTTTTTAAATGTACTACAAAGTTATCATCATAATCTTTTTTATACATAGTAGATTTGCTGTTTCATGTGCAATCATCCTTTTTTATTATACTGTGTTATGGAAATGCTTGTTTTATTCCATAAATTTAAAATAAAATATATATTTTGAAAAGAGTGATTATGCATCATGTCCCAAAAGTCTTGGTGCGATTTTAAAATTTAATAGCTCGAAACTGCACTGACTTTTGGAACAGTGTGTGTGTGTGTGTGTGTGTGTGTGTGTGTGTGTGTGTGTGTGTGTAAAATGTTCCACACTCATAGCCTTCCACCTCTGCAAAAGGAGGGAGGCAGCACACTCTGCTGTCCCCTTTTGCCATCTTGGTTTCTAGTCTTGATTCTTGTAGTGTATGGGAAAGTCATTGCCTCAGTCTTGGACTTGATCACCTCCTTTGTAAAATGAGGATAACTAGTCCCTTCCCAGCCTGCCTGAGGGAGGTATAGGGAAGATCAATGAGAGTAATAGAAAAGAAAGTAATTTGAAAAGCATAAAGAGTTATATAGCCAGGTTTGTATTGTTATCATTATCACCATCATTAGATTCTTTTTTTTTTCTTTGCATGCTGTGATGGGTCAACAGCTTTTTGCCATAATAGAAGTCTTCCCAAACCTAAAATTCCATGATCCTATAGATGATTTCTCCAGTGAATAATGCAATAACACCTTCCTTTAGATTTCAGCAATGTCCGGGGCCTAGAGATGAGTGGTCCTTTATTCTTAAAATCAGGTAGCCTTCACCTCTGGGTAGAAAGACTATACAGTTATCCCTTGGGGGTTACGGACTGGCACCACCACCACCACCCCTCCCCCCGGGGGATCTGGAAGATCCATGTAAAATTTTTGGCCCTCCCTTTGTCCCAGAGAAGAAGTTTGAATTTTTTATGGAGTATTTACAGTACCTTATTGAAAAATTCGGCTTAATCATTTGGTCATGAGCTCTGTGTTATCTAATGGCCTTCATGTATCCTCTGTAGCTTCTGCAAAACTCCCCCCAAATTCCCATTTAATTTTTATGCCAACTTGCAATATATCAAAAGCTGTAATATATCAAAACACACGATGTGCAAAGTCACAATGTGGATGAGATAACTGTATATTCCACTCAAAAATGTCTCGTCAATTCAGTGAAAGAAAACCCTTAGATTGGTTATCTTTCTAAAACATTTTTATTCATGGAATAGTAATCTTTGCCATGAGGAATTACTGCACACTGATCACTTAAAATGGCAACCCTATGGGAGAGTTTGAAATCTGCACATAGGCACTTTTTCTTTAATCTGAGCAGACATTTTCAAATTCTTTCTGAGTTCAAGATCTGTCATGCTTTGAGTTTAGCATATTTATGTAAAGGCAAATTTTGTTTCTTTTATGAATGCTATAATTACTATATTATTTAAGCTAAGTGAGTAAAATGTATATTAAAATTAAATATTCTATTTAATTAATTAATTATTATATATTTAATCTTATCTGCAATAACATAGTATCCAAAATTTTGCAGCACGCCTGGTATGTCCAAACACTCCCTTTGAAGACCACTGATGGAGACCAAAAAATGAGCTGATTGACCACTTACTTTTCACCAGCACAACTGATTGAAAAGTGAAAATTTTGTAATCTTTCTTTCCCCTTTCTATCCCTAGAACAGATTTGAGTTGGAGGGTTGTTTTTTTTTTTTTTTTTGGTGGGGCAATGAGGGTTAAGTGGCTTGCCCAGGGTCACACAGCTAGTAAGTGTCAAGTGTCTCAGGCCAACTTTGAACTCAGGTCCTCCTGAATCCAGGGCCAGTGCTTTATCCACTGCACCACCTAGCTGCCCCCTCCTAGAACAGATTTGAGATGGAATGTGGCATAGGAGAAAGAAGTCCGACAGTGGAGTCAGAAGACTTAAGCTTAAATCTTGCCTTTGACTCTTACTCCCTGTGTGCCCTTGGGCAAGTAACTTAACGATCCTGGGCTTCTGTAAAATGAGGAGCAGGTGTTTAGTCTCTGAAGTCCCTTCCACCTCTAGGTCTATACTCCTAAGAAAGACTAGGTAACCTACAGACTTAAAGGTAACAGGTACAGAATGCTCTCATTTCCAAGAAAGCACTTCAAGCGCTAGCAAACAGAGAGAGCCTTTTCTGTCCTTTGTGCCTCCAGCTCTCATCTTCAGACTATGCCCTAGAGAAAACACTTACATATCTGGGGAGGGAGGTTTTCATTTTCGGTCGTTCTGTTTCATTTTTGGCATTCCTCATCCTCCTTTCCCCACTTGAGAATCTAGTCCTGGGAATAGCCCGTGAGCCCCCGGCATAGCTAGGTACAAAGCAAAGTCATTTCTCTGAGACTGTGAGGGCCCCACAAAGTTGAAATAGTTAACAGATAAATACAATGAAGTAATTATTGCAGCACCATGTTCTATTGAGATTAGCATGAAAGAATCATTTTGGGCATGAGATTCAATTTCATAAAAATGATTTCCAAGAGCTGTTTTGTGAGTACTAGAACGTTGTTTTTCCCTTTCACCAAAATGAATAAAAACTTTATGTTCAGTGCAGTGCTTAGGTATTTGTTTTGTTAATTTCTTAAAACAAATTGGCTCCCCAGTAAATCCCAAACTTGGACAGCTGCATTAAGCAAGCAGTAGGGAAGCAACCGGATAATGATTATCCTGCAAGAGGAGAATTCCCAGAATTTCATCCAAACTGTTATTTGTTCGGTTATAAAATGCCTATAAAACCCGATATGGAAATTCCTGTTGGAAACCAGAGTGTTTAAATATCTGCAATTACTCTCTCATGATTAAAGAAAGATATGAAGGACAGCACATTAGCGTGAGGCAGGGGGAAAAAAAATGAGGTGTGGTGTGTGTGATAAATCACGGAGAGGGTTTGACACCACCAAACCTTGAGGCAGTTTCGCAAATCAGCGTGTGGCCCAGAGACCTTCGGAAGTGGTTTGGTGGGAGTGGAGAGGTGGGGAAAAACTGGGCCATCAGCTTCGCCAGTTCGCATGGAGAAGCCGGGGGTGGAGAGGGCTGGCCAAGCACCAGGTGGGACCGGGGCTTTCACCCGATCTCCTTGCGCTGCTTGCCCAGGAATTTCCAAGCCAGCTTGGCAATTGTGGAAGGGCCATGAGAAAGAAGTTAACCCACCCACCCCCAACCCCCCGCCACGCAGGGCTGGAGCTCTGAGATGCCTGATACCCCCTCCAGCACCTGTTTCCTCAATATAAGTTACATTCTGAAGATTTGCGCTACCCCCCCCCCCCCTTGGGGCCGAGTGTATCATCGTCCAGTGGTTTTCTATTATGGATTCCAAAGAAATCCTTTTGTGTATTTTACAAGATTTTACATTCTCTCCCGGGAACGTCTAGACCTTGGACTTAGACTTCATCTGTGGCTCCACTGGCTCATGGCCTCAGCCTGACCTCTCCTCAGTGGTTGCATTCTTCCTTCTGTTCCTGAGAATTCTAAAGACAAGGTTTTAGGAGGCTGTCCCTATTCTTTTAATTTATTCCTTGTCTGATTTAAAAGAGGGGTCCTTCCATTTCAGTCCAATCCCCCTCTTACCTGTTTTTTCTCTGTACCCTCTGCAACCCCATCTGTTGTTCACCTTTCCCATTAGACCTATGCCCTTCCTTTGGAAATTACTTGGTATATGTTTCATTTTTAATTTTCTCATGTACATGTAAATTCCCTCATTAGAGTGTAAACTCCTTGAGGGAAGAGATTATTTTATTGTTGGCTTGGCATTCTACCACAGTGCATAGTACATAGTAAATGCTTATTGAATTGAACTAAAATTCCTCTTATCTAAAAATGCTCTTGAGGCAGAGAGGTAGAATAGTGGACTGAGAGTCAGGAAGAACTGAGTTCAAATCCTGCTTAAGACACTTTTTAGTTTTGTGACTCTGGATAAGTCCCAGCCTCAGTTTCCTCATTTGTAAAATGGAGATATTAATAGTATTTACCTCATAAGGTTGTTATAAGGATACAGTGGAATCATATGTGTAAAAGCATTTTACAAACCTGAAGCTGTTATCTAAATGTTAGTTATTATTCCTCAATAATAAGTTACCTTTTAAATTGTACTTTATATTTTACAGTGTATTTTGCTCTTTAGAGCAAATGTGACCTTCACAATGTGACCTTCACAATCACCCTGTATAGTGAGTGGATGGGTCATCACTGTCACCGTTTTACAGATGAATAAATTGAAGTTTGGAGAGATTGAGTGATATGACTGCTGTCAAATCAGGTCCATCCTGATTCAAAGTCCAGCACCCTTTACACTCTATCCTACTGGGTTTCAAAACCTTACATGACATTGTTCCTCACTTAGGCTATTACTATGAGATAGTCTGAATTTTAGTTATTGTATAGTATTTCATATTTGTGTGAATAATGTTTCTCCTAATTGTAAGATCCATGAAGTCAAGGGCCACATATTTGCTTTCTCTGTACCTCCCTCAGCTATTAGTATGGTGCTTGGCACATACTTCAAGCTATGATTTCCTCAATGTAGGTGATCTCTCCAGGAGTGAAGATAGCAGTACCTAAATGGCTTCCTAATTAGTCTTCATTAGTTGCTGTGGCCAAAAATAAATGGATGAATGAATAGATAGATGAATGGATGGATGGATGGATGGATGATCACATAAATAAATAAATAAACTAATAAACTAATTAATGAATAAATAATTAAATAAGTGGATGAACAAATAAATAAATAAACAAGCAAATGAATGAAGAAATAGACAAGCAAATAAATGAATGAATGAATGAATAAATAAATAGATGAAATCACCTCCTCAACACCTTTTCTAGACTCTCATCAAATTCCCTCTTTCGGTCCTCACTCAAAAGCCTTTCCACCTTAAAAGGCTTACCAGAGTATTCACTAGAGAAGCATAGCTTTAGACTCCACAATGATTCATCAGAACAGGCTTCAGTGGGGGCTCTGCAGAGAAAATGAATAAGGGAAAAATTTCTAGCACTTAAAATATTGCAGGAGGGTAAATCTATTATTTCATTGGTATAAGTAACTCTCAATTAGGAAACTTCTTTCCCCAATGCAGTTCAGCACCTGCTCTGAAACTGACAGTCTTAGAAAGTTGCCTAGGACACTAAGTGGTTAAGTGACTTCCACAGGAAGTCATTCCACCCAGGGTCACCCAGATAGTATGTGTCAGATGTCGGACTTGAACCCATTTCTTCTTGCTAGCGAAGCCACCTTTCTATCCGTGGTGTTATGTTGCCTCTTTGCCTCATATACAATAAGTATTTTACAAATGCTTGTTGAATTGAAGGGATAAAAGGGAAAGCAGGCATAGGCACCATCTAGGGCTTTCTGAAGAGAATAGAGACCCCAGAGTTTATAATATACATGTTCATGATAAATATAATAAACTCTTGATCCTCACTATAATGCTATCAGGACCCCTGGCTGGCAGTCTAGGTAATGACTGAAAAGGGGTTTCAGTAAGATCTCCTTGGTGTTCCCAATGCTAGCATCCAAAAGGAATTTAACTTCTAACAATTTCTGTAGTATAGTAGACTATGCTGGAGCGAGACTCCATCAATCAGTCAATCAATCAACAAACATTTATTGACTGTAGTATCTGTGCTAGGCAGAATTTCCAAGTCACTGTCCCTTGACTTTACAGAGTGGCCCACTCACTATTCAAGGCAGACAAATGTAGTGGCACTAAGTGGCACCGTTGCATGTAGGGAGCTTTATCACACCTGGGAATTATGAAATACTGGGCTTAAAATAAAAGGGTGAGAAGAGCTCAGCTGACTTCCAATGTCCCAGGCTTTTGCCTGGTGAGGGACAGGCATGAAATCTGCATCAATCACAAAGGTCTTGAACTTGTGAGCATCCCCTTTCCTTGCAATAATCTGCCATAGTGAAATAAGAGAAAAAATCTCTCTTCTCTTCAGAAACTGAGAAAAGTATTTTGTAGGAACTAACTTCAGGGAAACTGGTGATTATGAAAGCACAAGAGTTCGGACTAAAATAAGCAACACAAGACCCATTCCAGTCACAGATGACAAATGACATGAACATCTAGGGACCATTAATCCATTTATTGATTGTTGGGAACCCCTCCCCCTGCTCCAGGGACAGTCACCAACTTTCAGAGCTAGAACCCTGCAGGAAGGACCCGGAACTCAAGGATTTCCTGTTGGCCAGACGTCTGAGGCAGCTTGGTGGCCTCATTGACTGCAGCCAGAATATGGAGCAAATTAGGGGGTAATATGGTTCCAGTTTCAGATGGGAATGAATTGCTGAGCTCAGTCTGACAGCCTTGGATCCAAACACATCCTTTGCAGAGCTGTTGTCACACACTCGTGGCTGCAGGAATTTGTGCGCATTAGCTTAACCCTATTTCAAACTGGGAGCTTTTACCTTCTCCATGCACTCCTCTCTTAACCTCCACAGAAGCCTAGATCATGTGGTGTGATGTGGAAAAACAGCAGCAGCCACAAAACTGGGAATCGAGAAATCTGGATTCTAATCCTGGCTTTGCCACTAACCAGCTGTGTTATTGTGCAAGCCTCTTTCCCTCTCTGGGCTTCCATTTCCTTATCTATTAAAAAAAAAAAAAAGGTCATAATGCCTCTCCACGCTGGTGACTTAGGTCAAGGGAACAAGCTCTCTCTTTTTTGAAGAAAGGACTTCTTTGGGATATTCATTCTATCAGGTGGTACCTGTACCTGTGTACTCCCACCCGGGCCCCAGGAAAAACTCATGTCCAGGATAGATGAAGCAAGAGAGACTTGAAATGGAACATGAGTCCAACATGATCCATTCTCTGGCTACATTCTAGGTGGGGGTATTCAGGATAAAATGAAATAGATATTCAGTAATGGTTATGAGAAATGAAAATCAAATATTGTCATCTTCCTTTCCACTTGGATTTAATCTCCTTAGCTGTTTGGGGATGTATAAACAAAATAAGATGACTCTAATCAAGATGTTTGAACTATGAATAATGGAAGATCTCTTCTTCGAATAAGTGAAAGAGGCTGGGGTTTTAATCTTAAACATATATAGTTCATGAATGTAAGTCCCGGCCATGGTTTACCAGATTATAATTGACAAAGGGAAGGGTAAAAATAGATTAATGCGAACGTAAGTTATTGATTGCCCCTGAAGTACAATTCAGGATGACGACATACACTTAACTCCATTTTTAAGGCTTTCTTTTGTCAGTGGGAGCCCCGTCGACAGGAGTCGTTTAAATTCCTTGTACTACATCGGGGTTATGGTACTATGTTACAAAGTTATTCAGAAACCTGATTGGCCATGTTCCTACAATACATTTTCCTAACCTCGAGATAAAGATCCATGCATCTCTTTACCCTTTAAACAAAAAAGCTATTGTAATAGCATGTAGTGTGATGCATGGCCTGAATTCCAAAACACGTGCATGCCCCGCTAAACTGTTTAAGTATGGAAGAAGTAGTGTCTAATAGCATCAGGAAATTGAAATTTAAAAATTTTTCTCACTCACTTATTTGATGAGAACTGGGTCTGCTGACAGGTGAAGCAGAAAGCCATTTTTCAAGTTAAATGCCAAGTGGTTATATAGCATAATATTCAGTCAAAATTAACCAGCTCACTGCTGCATTGACATACAGCATGTTTAATGGCAACTGTTCCAGCAAAGAAAACGGCAGACCTTGGGGAGCACCAGGAGAAACGCAAAGGAAATGTGACTAATAATTCAGTTATTTGGTAAAAAATAAAGAAGTAGGTGCCCCAACTCTCCAAGCAGGAAAAACGAACTTACTGCTGCACTGAAGCTTACCAATCTAATGGCTGAGCTGGAAAGTCCCTGTGTACCCAAAGTCCTTTTGGGTTCTGCTTCTGTTGACCTAGGTATTTCCTTGATTTCAGCCAAAAAAAAAAAAATGTTGGAGATACAAAGAAAAGCAACAGACAGTCCCTGACCTGGAGGAGCTCACTGTCTAATGGGGGAGACAACACACAGACAACTGTGTACAAAAGAGATACAAGATGAAGTGGAGATGATAGAGGGAAGACTCTAGAATGAAAGGAGAATGAGAATTTGCATGGGCTTCCAGTGGTCTCCTTATGGGTGAACTCTTTTAGACTCACAAAGGTCAACACCTGCCTGGTGTTCTAAGTGTAGAGTAGGGAGCAAGGCGAAGCTTAGAACTGTTCCTAAACATTTTGTGTTAGTGTGAGAGCTTTTTGTTTTTACTAAATTCTAGGGACTTTTTTGATGCACCAGCCCAAATAGAAATCACACAGACATAACAGTGTCTCGCACATTTTGTGATTGTTGTTCAGTAATTTTTCAGTTATGTCCAATTCTTCACAATTGCTTTTGGGGTTTTCTTGGCAAAGATAATGGAGTGATTTGCCATTTCCTTTTCCAGTTCATTTTACAGATGAAGAAACCGAGGCAAACAGGATTAAGTGACTTGGCCTTGGTCACACACCTATTAAGTGTCTGAGAATATATTTGAATTCAGGGATATGAGTCTTCCTGATTCCAGGCCTGGCATTCTATTCACTGCACCATCTAGCTGCCCAACTTCTTGCTGTGCCAGCCCAAACAGCAACCACATACACATAATGGTGTCTCACACATTATGTTGTTGTTATAGTTGTAGTTGCAGTAATTTTCAGTCATGTATGACTCTTTGTGATTGATCTCTTTTGGGATTTTCATAGCAAAGATACTGAAGTGGTTTATCATTTCCTTCTCCATTTCATTTTTACATATGAAGAAAAGGAGACAAACAGGGTTAATTGACTTGCCCAGGGTCACACAGGAAGTGTCTGAGGCTGGATTTGAACTCAGGTCTTCTTGACTCCCAGTCTAGCATTCTATCCACTGTGTCATTCTCCTTTTATGTCTATTGCAACCCTATCTGTTTGCCAAGTCTAATCTCAAAAGACTCTTCCTACAAAAAGTTTTCTCTGTTGCTTACAGTGGCAAGTGATCTTTCTTTCCTCTGAACAGTTGCAGACTTACTTTTGTAACTCTTCTGTACTTAGATATTTTGCTTACTAGATTGTAAGGTATTAGAGGGCAAGGAATAGGTCTAATTTTTCCTCTGTATCTCCCTCAGTGCCTAAAACATAATAAATGCTTAAAAATATTTGTCAATTTAGGGGGCAGCTAGGTGGCATAGTGGATAAAACACAGGCCCTGGATTCAGGAGGACCTGAGTTCAAATCCAGCCTCAGACACTTGACACTTACTAGCTGTGTGACCCTGGGCAAGTCACTTAACCCTCATTGCCCCACAAAAACAAACAAAGCATCACCAGAACTTTAAAAGTTATATATAGATATAGATATAGGTATAGATATATGTCAATTTAATTGGAAAATGCAAGAACATTTTCATAGGAAGCCGCATGTTAAATATGCAAACACCTCTGGTGGGAAATACCCACCCAATGGAGGAAGTCATAAATAATCCAGATTGTTATAAAGAAATCTAAGTTCCAGATTTGGGGCATACTCTTTGTAGAACAGTTCAATCAATTATTAGCCTTAATGATGCTAGGTACTGAGACTAAGGACAATTGACAACCTGCAAGCTTCAATGGCTTCCATACCATGTCAAGAACCCTTGAAGAAAGTCTTTAGCACATTGTAGAAGATATGTGGGGGGATTATACTTAGGATCATAGATGGAGAACTGGAAGGGGCCTCCGAATCTAACTTTATTTTATAAATGAGGAAACTGAGGCCCAGAGACATTCCGTGACTTGTCCAAAGCCACAGAGGCTTTAAGGCAGAAGGTGAACTCTGGTCCTCTTTCTGCCATATTACATTGTGTCATGCGCATGGACAACATTCAGGCAAGGTAAGAAGGTAGAGATAAGTTGTGATCTGCCCCCTTGAGGGAGTACCCACAACAGTGAGAGAACACATTTGCTGAAATTTCAAAGAAATTTTGCCATCAACTAATGGTTTGGTCAGGCTTTAGAGCTTGAAGGGACTGGGTATGATATTGGGCATATCGGATCAAGACAGAACACTACAGCCCCTCAGTGAAATCCATGGTCATGGGATTATAGGGTCATGCATTTATTACTGGAGGAATGTTGGAGTCTATCTAGTTCAACTCCCTCCTTTTACAGATGAGAAAACTGAAGGCCAGGTAAGGGACCTACCTAGGGTCAAACCTCTATTAAATATCAGAGATGGGGTTTGAAACCAAGTCTTCCTGACTATCCACACTAGAGAAACAAATTGAATAAGGAATGTATCTTGTTCAGATTAGGATTTGTACTCAGGCTGGTATAGAGTGTGTAGCATATATCTAGTGTCCTGGAGCCAGCTCTAACCAGCTTGCAAAGATGATTCTTAAATTTCCAGTGTGAAATCAGCAAGAGTTTCAAATTAGGGACTGATTTATTATCTTATTTATTGTATAGACTTAAGTATTAATAATGCAGGTTACATTTTACAATTCTTGTATGCACATTTCTTCCCCCAGAGAGCCTGGTTGTTAAACCTTTAGCATACCCGCAATGCTGTTCTATAAACATTGCTTGAGCTCAGCAGGAGTGTAGTAGAAGACTCAGAGAATGAAGTCATTACCATACTGGAGGCCTGGTTACTGTAGAATGAGGATGAGGATGATGATGAAGAGGAGAAGGAAGAGGCATTTATATAGCATTTGAAGTTTTGCAAACTGCTCTAAGTATATGTTCTCATTTGAGCCTCTAACCCTGCCCACCCCCTGCCCCCTGCCATGGTTATATCCCATTGAATTAGTCTATCAGAAGACACAACTTGGGCAGGTACTGTAGGTGGATAGTGAAAGAGACATGAGACAGCATTGGTCTGGGCTGTGTTTGGGATATTTCTTGGTATTTTCAATGATTACAAGCTAAAAAAGTTTATACACACATGTGCAACACAACATGCACACATGTGTATACACATCACACAGAAATGCACATACACACACTCATATAATACACAAATATACATAGTTGTATGCTGGTATGTGTGTACATGTGTATATGGGTTTGTATACATGGGTGTGTGTATATACATTATATATACACATATAATATATTATATGTGTATATACGTTATATATACACATATAATATATTATATATAGTGTATATATATATAGTGTGTATATCTGTGTGTATACACACAGATAGACATATATGTACAAATATATCCATTTATATGTATTTCCCCAAATGCTAGAAAGCTGCAAATTATGGAACACTCCCTTCTTAGTAGAATAAAAACAGCAAGAGAAAATGGGAAGGTGCCTAAGACTTGCCAGTAGGCTACTTCATATGACAAATGATGACATATACATGAGAAGTTCAAGAAAAGAACATTAAAGGGATATGTTAACAGTCAAAGGGCCTTGACTCTGGAATAAGAGAACATGAATTCAAGTTATGACTCTACCACGTAATACTCATGTGACCCTTGGGAAGTCATTTAGCCTCTCTGGGACTTTGTTTCCTAAACTATAAAATGGGATGGTCAGACTAGATGATCTCTTAAGATCTCTTCTGGCTTTCGATCTCTAGTTCTGTGATTCTAAAAAGAAGTGGAATTAAGGGATACTATTGTGCCACAGAAATGATGAAAGGAACAATTTTAGAGAAGCCTGGGACAATTTGTGCATGCTAATGCATAGCGATGTAAGCAGAAACAAAAGATTGCTTTATATACTGACAATAGCATTGTAAAGACAACCAACCTTGAACAATGTAAGAACTCTGATCAATGCAATGACCAAATACTATTTTGGAAGACATGATGAAGCATGCCATCTATTTTGTGACAAATGGGTGATAGATTCAGGGTGCAGATTGATACATATATTTGGGCATGTGAGAAAGTCTGAGGGAACTCTGGTAGAATATAATTTGCTTGGCTACCTTCCTTCTTCCATCCTTCCATCCTTCCTCTCTCCCTCCCTTTCTTCCTTCCTTCCTTCCCTCCATCCTTCCCTCTATCTTTTTCTCCCTCCCTCTCTCTCTTTAATGATGGTGGAAGGAGAGATGGGAGGAAGAGAAAATAGATTTTTGCTAAGTTTAAAAATTAAATTCGACTTTTTAAGTGAGGGAAAATGCATAGGTAGTCAGGATCCTGCTTTAATACTAAGAAAATATTTAAAGAAGTTGGGGCTGACCTCCAGAGTGTTGAGCAGATCCTCTAGAGAGGATTTAAGGAAAGACATGGACAAGAATAGTGTAGCATGAGATATGGAAGGATTGTGCTCTGACACAGAGGGACTATGTATGATATCATAAATCCATCAGAGTAAGAGCTATAAGGGCCCTTAGAGATTACCTAGTCCTATCTTCTCATTTGACAGGTGAGGAAAAGGGGCCTAGAGAGAGGAAGTGGCTTCCCCAATAATGCACAGCTAGTTAGTATTAGAGCCAGACCTTTTGGATCCCAGCCTATAGCTTTTTTTTTTGCACTATACTGATATCTCATAAAACTTCCAACTCGTTAAAAACATGTCTTTGAGTAAATTCTCAATTACACATCCTGGATGGATTTTAGTGAATGAAAATTTCCTTCTTTATTTCAAATATAGAAGATAGAAAAAAGCATTGTAGAACACTGGGGGCAAAGCCAAAGTATAAGAATTGGTAACAGGACCTTAGACTTAGACCTGGAAGGAACCCAGAGATCACCTAGTTCACCCCTTTCATTGTACAGGTTTGAAAACAGAGGCCGAATTAATTGTACAAGGTCACACAAACAGTAAGTGTCAGAGGTAGGATCTGAACTCAGATTCTCTGATGCCATAGTGAGTGTTCTTTCCACTGGATAAAAAAAGTCCTACTTAGGATGAGGTAAAAGGAAAACTTTTTATTCAACTCTGAAAGTATTTAACAACTATTATTTTTTTTAAGGCATGTATCTTGATCTTTTTAGTATAGAGAATTCCTGATGATAAAACTCCCTCTAACAATGCAAATGAAAAACTGTGCTACAGTTGAAAGTCATAGAGTGTTGACTGGACCACAGAGAGGTTAAGTAACTTGCTAAGGGTCACACCATCACAATACATCTGAGATGAGACTAGAACCAAGGTCTTTCTGAGATTGAGGCCAACACTCTAGTATAACAATAGCTTACAGTATATTAAGTTTGGGAAAACACTGTCTCTTTAAAAATATAAGAGAGTTCTATGAACCAAATTTATAAAATTAAGAGCCATTTCCTAATTGAAAATTGGTGAAATGATATGAGCAGGCAGTTTTCAGAAAGAGAAATCAAATCTATCAATAATCATATGAAAAAAAGCTCTAAATCACTAAAAATAAATAGAAAAATACACATTAAAATAAGTCTGAGGTACCACCCCATGGCTATCAGATTCTATCTAATGATAAAAAAGGAAAATTAAAAAATGCTAGAAGGGATGTGGAAAAACAGGTATACTAATGCAGTGTTGGTGAAGCTACGAATGAATCCAACCATTCTGAAGACCAGTTTGGAACTATGCCCAAAGGGCCATAAAACTCTGTATACTCTTTGACTCAGCAATAGCACTACTAGGTCCCCCTCTCCCCCTCAAAAAGGAAAAGACTCCTTATGTACAAAATACTTATAGCAACTTTTTTTGTTGAGGCAAAAATTTAAAACTGAGGGGGAGTGCTTATCCATTGGGGAATGACTGAACAAGTTAGGCTGTATGATTGTGATGGAATACTTTTGTGCTATAAGAAAGGATAAAGGGAATGATTTCAGAAAAACCTAGGAAGACTTGTATGAACTTATGCAAAGTGAAGCAAACAGAACCAGGAGAACAATGTAAAGAGCAACAGCAATATTGTAATGATGATCAAGTGTGAAAGATTTAGCAACTGTAATCAATACAATGATCCACAAAAATTCCAAAGGACTCATGATGAAAAATGCTGTCCACCTCCAGAGAAAGAATTGATAGACTGTGAGTGCAGACTGAAGCATATTTTTTTCTCTTATTTTTCTCACCTTTTTCCTGCAATGTGGGTAATGTGAAAATGCTTTGCATGATTTTATATGTATGATGGGCATCATATTTCTTGCCTTTTCAATAATGAGGGGGTTTGGGAGAAGGACAATTTTTGGAACTGAAAATAAAATATAGTAGTTATTTAATGAAAGGGATGAAAAACGTGTTTTGTGTAAAGGAAAAGATGTACATGAATCATCAAAAGATGTGAAATGAGCAGATTGATTCTGTGTCTTTTCAAAATTGATCCTATTTATAGTTAATTGATTTTGTCCTATAACTGACTAAGTCATGGTCATCTCTGAACTTAATTCAGAAATTTAACTAGCCTGAGAAGAGTTAAGTTTAGAAATCCAGTTCTGCTAATCATTGTTCAATTCTTGCCTCAAGTAAGACAGTGGACACTAGGGGCTGGTCTAGGTAGAACACCAAACTTTCCTTCAAGGATGTCTGGTTTGTTACCTAAAGAAGTCTGGTCCACTATCTCTAAACTTGTAGATAGACTCAAACAATGAACATTCCTAAGTCACAGGAGGGAAGGAAGGGGTTGCTGCTTGTCCCTCCTTGCCAGTTTCCAGTCAATCATAATGTCCCCCATGTCTCAGATATGTAGCTAATCATACTGATTTCCTTATTCGTGATGTTGAGCTCTTTAAACTAATCATAACTTGTTCCCTACCTCTGAAGTCCTGTTCTTTGTTTTGTGCTCTCCAAAACTATCAAAGAAGGCTGTCTGCCTCATTTGGGATCTTAGCTTTGCTGAGGAAGAGTTCTTTTTTATCAGTAAATTTGCATTTTAATAATATCTTTGGAACTTTGCGACTCAGTTTACCTTAATTTTAATCTTTCAGAAAGCAGGGCCACTTATAGATGAGCATTTTGATGCCTAATGGGACTAGAAAAAGAATTTTGATTTAATAGCTGTGTGTGTGTGTGTGTGTGTGTGTGTGTGTGTGTGTAAAGAAACATAGCTTTCTGGTAGGTTTTAGTGAGAAAAAAAGATCTGTAGTATAAAACATAGACAGAATAAAAACTTGCTTGTGTGAAAATAGCATAATGGTATAAAGTATCAGAGAAAGATTTTTTATTTACTAAAGACTAGAGAAATATGAGTGCAGAGAAGCAATTTCAAGGACACCAAAGAGATGGAGGACTGTGTTAAAGACTTCGGAGTTGCAAAGCATTATGGTATGTCAGCAAATTTGCATATAAATATTTTATGAGTAAAGAGGGTGAAACTACAAATAATGAGAAGTCATATAAACACTTTGAGATTCTGGTGAGGTTTATAAAAGGACTATTGAGAGCCATTCCCTAATTGATAAATGGTTAACTGATAGGATACAGCAGTTTTCTATGGAAGAAATCAAAGCTATCAATAGCCATATTAAAACATGCTCCAAATTTCTAATAATTAGAGAAATGCAAATTAATAAAACCTGGAGTTCCACCTTATACTCATCAGAATAGCAAAGTTGAAAAAAATGAAAATGACCAGTAGAGGGGCCATGAAAAAACAGAAACATTAATGAACATTTGGTGGAGTTGTGAATTTGTCTCACCCTTTGGATGGCAATTTGTCACTCTGAGCAAAGAGTTACTAAACTGCATACCTTTTGATATGGCATTACCACTACGAGGTCTATACCTCACAGAAACTAAAGAACAGAGGAAAAGGACCCATATGTACAAAAATATTTATAGCAGTTCTTTTTGTGGTGGCAAAGAACTGGGAACTTAGGATGTGCCCATCCATCTGGGACTAGCTGAACAAGTTCTGGTATATGAATGTGATATAATACCATCCAGCTCTAAAAAATGAGAAAGGGAACAATTTTAGAGACAGGTAGGATGACTTGTATGAACTGATGCAGAGTGAAATGAGCAGGGCTAGGAGAGCAATTTAGACAATAATAACAACCTTGTAAAAATAACTTGGAAAGGAAAAAAAATCTGATCAATGTAAGGAGCAGGCACAATTCTGGAGAATGTTGGTAAAACATCCTATCTACCTCCTATTAGAGAGGCAATGGACTGAGGGTGTCGATTGGGACATATTTAGGGGCAAGAGACAATACAGGGTTTTATTTTATTTTTTGCTTTACTATGCCTGTTTTTAATAAGGCTTTCACTGTTCTTTTTTCCCAGTGGGGGTAGGAGTGGGGAAGTAAGAAAATCCATTTTTGTTCATTGAAAAAAATTACAAATGAATTTAAAAGGTTTATTGATTTGATAATAAAAATGTGTGCACTTGTGACTTTTTAAGTGAAGGAAGAGTCACTGAGAGTTAGAGCTTTTCATTTAAGCCACTGAAGGGAGAGAGAGAAACATTATAGGAACCAGATGGATAGAGGGTCCAACAGGAGAGCTTGGTATAGAAAAGTGAGAAGAATGGAAAGCATGATATGGGGATTGAAAAGGTGCTCTTCGAGAGCTCTGATAGCTTGAGGTTAACTGTTAGATGGCTTCTGATTGGTTAGAGAAACAACTGACTTTATTGACCAAGGGCTCCAGTGACACTTGTTGTTTGTCACCAACCTCACTCTGTCCTCCAGAGGCATCTGGGTCCGGTGGCAAGATACACATCAGGATGACTGGAGATGATCCTGGCTGTTTAAGGCAATTGGGGTTAAGTGACTTGCCCAAGGTCACACAGCTAGTAAATGTGTGAGGTGACATTTGAACTCAGGTCCTCCTGACTCCAGGGCCAGTACTCTAACCATCGTACCTCCTAGCTGCCCCTCTGTGACAATTATTGCCTCTCCAAGACCCTCAGTTTTGGAGAGAGGTGAAGTCTCTCATTAGGGATTTTTCCTTTCTGCTGCCACCTCTGGTAGGTATGTGAAGGCAAAGCAGATGGGGTTTTAGGAGAGCTGCTTTGGTATGTTGGGATAAATTGGCTCACAGTCTGCTTGAACTGCGTTGCCAAGTTGTATCCTGGTTGGATGATGAAACTACTTGGACTGAAGGAAAGATACAAGCTTGTGTTAAGCACTGCATGAAGCACTTTACAAACATTCTCTCCTTTAATTCTCACAACAAAAGTGCTATTTTTATCCCTATTTTTCAGATAAGGAAACTCAGGTATGCAGGAGTTGTTTCTTGCCCAGGGTCATACTGCTAATAAGTGTCTAAGGAATATTTGAACTCAAGTCTTCTTAACTCCAGATCCAGGACTCCATCTCCTCATTGCCACCCTGAGATTACCAGTTTGACGAGCTTTGAAAATCTCTAATCTATCTTAAAGAGAATTTATATTCATATTAAGGACTAACACTTTCTAAACACCTTTATTGAGATTGATGGTTAAAGTAGCTTACAAAGGCTGTGTTTGAGGAAACAGGAGAAGAGATTTTCTTAACTGAAGATTGATAAGTATCAACAGTCCATAAGTAAGCAGAGAATCTCTTTCAAGTGATCCAGATATTCCTGCATGGACCAATAACATAGAAGCCTGAAGCCCAGAGTTGTGGGGTATTTTAAACATATCAGTTCTCCTCCCTCCCACACTTTCCAGCCAAGTTCCTGCTCTTTACTATAGATATTGAATGCATTTTGAGAGAGCATGATCAGGGTGTATATACGTGACCTGCAATAGATTTTTTTATTTAGGAATACACTTTAATAGACTATTATCTATAATATTTTCTTTTACATTGTTATTAATAGTTATGTTGAGGTCTAAAAGTGTCCTTTTGTGAATTTCTGGTCATGTAGAGAGAAAACACATTGGATAGAGGTATCAAGAGCTAGAGTGATCAGTAGAGGATGTGTACTTCCCTTCAACATAGGACAGTTAGGGGATGCAGTGGACAGAGGGCCAGGCCTGGAGTCAAATCTAGCCTTAGACACTTACTCTTGTGTGACCCTGGCCAAGTCACTTAACCCCTTTTACCTCAGTTTCCTCATCTGTAAAATGAGCTAGAGAAGGAAATGGCAAATCACTCCAGTATCTTTGCCAAGAAAACACTAAATAGGGTCATGACAAGTTGGACATGACTGAAAAACAACTGAACAACAACAAATTTCCCCTCAAAAGAGTTACTCCAAGGATCTTGAGAGACTTTAAATGAAGCCATTGGTGGTGGCCCATCCCTAGGAGCTTTGCCCTTCTATTTTGAGTAAGCCAAATCTAGGGAAAGATAAGTTGTCTTAGTTGCATAAGGGAGAGTTATGAAACACCATACACAGCCCAGATATTGGCTTGATGCCTCTGCAGCCCCTGTACCACAATCAGATTTTATAGATACATGATCTCATTTGATGCTCACAACAGCTCCATGATTTAGGTGCTAATATTATTTTCATTTTACAGATGAGGAAATCAAGTTTGAAAGGGGTCAAGTGGTGCTGGGGCAGCTAGGTGGCGCAATGAATAGAGCACCGTCCCTGGAGTCAGTAATACCTGAGTTCAAATCCGGCCTCAGACACTTAACACTTACTAGCTGTGTGACCCTGGGCAAGTCACTTAACCCGAATTGCCTCACTTAAAAAAAAAAGGGGGGGGTCAAGTGACTTGCTCAATATAGCTAATAATGCCTGAGGTGGAATTTGAACTCACATCCTCCTGAGTCCAGAGGCCTGCAATCTACCTAGCATACCAAGTTACCCCTGTTAACTACAATAACAGAGGTATTCTGATGCCTTGCATTAATATATACATAGCATTTTTTGCTATTCAAAGTGGTTCCATATACTATTTTTTTTTCATTCAAGTCTCAGGAACACCCTATTAGTCA
Organism: Dromiciops gliroides; assembly: GCF_019393635.1. NCBI lineage: Eukaryota > Metazoa > Chordata > Mammalia > Microbiotheria > Microbiotheriidae > Dromiciops > Dromiciops gliroides. Next base: position 414,093,582 of record NC_057862.1, on the reverse strand, counting down.
AGTAGAACACATCTCAAAAAGTACAAGGGTATGATGGAGAAAGTTCTAGACTGAGAGGCAGGAGATCTTAAAATCATCCCCTGCTAGATGTGTGAACCTATAAAAATCTCTTTATCACCCTAGTCCTTAGTTTTCCCATCTGTGAAGAAAAAGGATTAGATTAGGATTATATATCATATTTCCTCCAACCCTAAAATTCTGATTTTGTTATTTTTATTACCCTGATTTGACAAGTAAAAAAGCTAAGTACCACTATGGTTAGATGAGTAACTGAAATGACGTGACACAATCAGGATTCAAACGCAGGGGTCCTGACTATTTGAGGCACTTCCCACTGAAATGGGCTCCCTTTCTGTATTCCTGGCACTGTGATAGACATTCAAAATAACCTGTCATCATAATTTTTATAATAAAATAGATTAAAGACATATTTTGATCAAGGCATATTTTTCTAGCTACTGGAAAATGATATGACTAGTGGGTTAAATTTGGTCAGGATTGAGTTGGTCCAAAGTATAGCAATCAATCAATCAATCAAAAAAATTTATTAAGTGCTTACTATGTGCCAGGCACTGTGCTAGCACTGGAGATTAAAAAAGAGGCAAAGGATATTCCCTGCCCTCAATGAACTCACCATTGAATGGAGACAGCAAGCCAATTGTATACAGGGTAACAGAGCAAATTAAATACAGAATAAATAGGGAATAATTAACATAGGGGAGACACTCGAATTTGGAGGGTTGGGAAAGGTTTTCAGTAAAAGAAAGGATTTTAGTTGGGACCTAAGAGAGGCTAGGACGGTGAGTAGGTGGAGACAAAGAAGGAGAGCCTTCCAGGCATGGGAGTGAGCTAGAGAAAATTGTCTGGGGCTGTAAGATAGACTGTCTTTTTCAGGGCCAGGAGACCAGTGTCACTGAATCAAAGAGTACTGGCTAGGAGTGAGGTGTAAGAAGACTGAAAAGGTAGCAAGGGGCTGGGTTATAAAGGACTTTGACTGCCAAACTCAGCATTTTGTTTTTGATCCTGGAGGCAATAAGGAACCACTGGAGTTGATTGAGTAGCTGGGGAACATGATCAGACCTGAGCTTTAGAAAAATTACTAAATGGCTAAATGGAGGATGGATTGAAGTGAGGAGAGACTTGAAGCAAGTAGACCTACCAACAGGCTGTTGCAATAGGTCAGGCATGAGGTGACAAGGGCTTGTACTGGAAAGGTGGATATGTCAGAGGAGAGAAGGGATATTTTCATGAGTTATTGCAAAAATAAAATAGATAGGCCCTGATAACAGCTTGGATATGGGGGATGATAGATAGTGATGAGTCTGGATGATTCCTGGGCCATGAACCTGAAGGGCTGGGAAGATGGTGTTGCCCTATACATTAATAGGGAAGGTAGGAATGAGGAGGGCTGAGGGGGAAAATAATGGATATGGTTTGGGATATATTGAATTTAAGATGTCTGCTAGACAGATGGCTGAAAGGCAGTTGGAGACTGGAGGTCTTGTAGTAGAGAGACTGGTAGACTTGAGAATCATTAGCATAAAGATGGTAGTTAAATCCTTGGGAGCTTATGAGATCACCAACTGAAGTCTGTAGCATGGAGGGGGAAAAAAAGAGAGCTCAAGAAAAAACCCTGAGGGACACCTCTGGTTTGATCTGCAAGAGACAGAAAAGGCAAGACCGCATAGGTTGGAAGAGAACCAGGAGAAAGTGGTATACTGAAAACCTAAAGAGAAGAGAGTATCAAGGAGGAGAGAGAGATCTACAATGCCAGAGGCTATTAAGAGGTCAAGGAGACTGAGGATAGAGAAAAGACCAGTGGAACTGGCAACCAAGAGATCTTTAGTGACTGGAGAGAGCAGTTTTGGTGGAATAAAAAATAGAAGACAGATTCTAAAGAGATAAGAAGAACATGGCAGGCAAGAAAGTAGAGGCACCTAATGTAGACAGACATTTCAAGGATTTTAGCTACTAAGGGCAGAAAAGATATAGGACTATTGTTAGCAGTGATGCAAGAATCAAGTGAGGGCTTTTCCACAATGGGGGAGACATGGGCATGTTTGTAGGCAAAAGGGAATGAACCGGTAGTCAGAGAAAATTGAAAATAAATGATAGCATGGCAATGACAGAGGAAGAAATCTGTTGGAAGAAGTGAGATGGAATGGGATCATTTGAACAAGTAAAAGAGATTAGCCTTGTTAAGGAGGAAGGCCACTCCATCATGTGAGACAAGGGTGAAAGAGGATATAGTAGCAGAAGGCATCTGAGTGATAAGAGATGAGGAAAAGGGGTGCTCACAGTGAATAACCTCAATTGTTTTTGTATTTTTTCCTGAAAAATATGAGGTAAGATTCTCAGCTAAGAGAGTGGGGGAAGGGAAAGCTGTGGGAAACTTGGGAAAGGATGAAAAGGTTTGGAACAGCCACTGTAGACAGTGGGATAGTGAGTTAATAATATGGGAGGTATAGTAGGATTGCCTAGCAAAAGTGAGGGCCTATTTAAGGTTGTGTAACAAATTTGTCTTGGAAACAATCAGAACAATTGTATGATTTTCTCCATCTCTAAGTTATTTGGTGTTAGGGGGTGTTAGTAAAATGAGACATTCAGGAGAGAAATTAAATCTGCGTTTGTTATACTTTATACATATATTTGCAAGTCATCTATAAAGGTATGCTAGTTGAACCCAGTAGATTTAATGAGATTGACAAAAAGAAGTGAAAAGGACCCAGGACAGAACATTATAAGATATTCCTGCTTAGTGGAGGGAGAAGGAAAATAAAGTGATGATTCAGCAAAAGGAATCAATAAGGAATGATTGTAATGGTAGGAGAACCAAGGGAAAATGGTGTTATTGAAACCAAGATATTATCCAATAAAAGAAGATGGTTGATAGTGTCAAAAACTTCAGAGTGATTAAGTAGAATGAGGACTAAGAGGAGGCCATTGGATTTCATGGTTATTTGGAGAGAACAACTTTAGTCAAGTGATGGGGTTGAAAGGCAGATAAAAAGGGTTAAGAAGTATGTAGAGGGGAGGAAACACATATAAGTATAAATGGCTCTTTCTAGGAGTTTGGCTATGAAAAGAAGAAGATATAAAGGGAGACAACAATTTGATGTAATGACAAGGTCAAATGGGGAGGGGGTTGTTTGTTTTTTAGGTGCAGGAGACCTTGAGAGGTTTGTAGGTGGCAGGGGAAGGAGGTAGTTGATAAAGACAAATTGGAGGTGGAAAGAAAGGAGTAATTAAGTGGAGCAAGTTCCCAGTGGGGAAACTGGAGAGGACAGGCTCAAGAGTACCATTGGAAGAGATGGCCATAGCAAAGAGAAGGGCCTCGTCTTCATTAGAGACTTAAAAAAAGAGAGAGAACAAGGTATTAAAAAGGGTCCTGAGGTGTGGGGTAGAGGATACTAAAGCAAACCTTTATATTACATGTAAAATGTGACTTGTCCTACCTTCCCCTCTCTGCAGAGGGGAATCAGAGCATTCAGCTAAATTAGGATTTCAGAATTTTTTCATCTTTGAAAACACCATAGATTTCAGGAGGCTTCCTAGAATTGCATTTGGGAAGTCAGGAAAATTCTTTCCAGTGAGGTAGGTCCTCTACTTTTAAATAAAGGTACTTAGAGATGTCACGAGAGAGTAAAACTTTCTCCATTCCTTTAACAGAAAATTTATTGCATCATTAACACACGTCGTTTAATGGAAAGTCCTGTTATTTTTGGAGGAAGAAATGCATATTCCACACTAAATATAATAACAACATAAACCTTTTAATAAATAATTGTAACAGTTTATAAATATTTAAATAGTAAATCTAAAAGTCCTGAGGGACTGGAGAAGGAAAGAAGAACTGAATTGTAAAGTACTAAAAATAGGTCCTCACAGACACCGCTTTTAGACTTTCCCCAGGCAGAAGGATGCATTTGGGGACTTTGTTTTTCTTGCAAGATAAAGTTGAGAGAAAAACTACAGCCCTGGTTCTTCATTAACTAGAGAGAGAGAAACCTGAACCGGTCAAGGTTGGTATTGGCTGAATGGTTCAATAAAAGAAAAAAAAGGTAGAAAAATATAGCAGCCATTTAATGGCTAACTTTAACCCTATCCACAGATAACACCTGAAGTGCTGATGTTATAAGTATACAGTCATCGAGACTGGAAAGAACTAAGTTAAGCCAAATAGATTGAACTAAATGTTCAAGCTTTAGTATGTATTCTAAGGTGACCAGAAAGAATGGTGGGCTTTATGTAACATCATGTATTAATTGCCTCTGCGTGGTGGTGGTAATAATAAGAATAACAACAGAAATAGCAACTATGACAATTGCAGCATTTGATACTTCTCTTAAGGTTTGCAAAGTCCTTTGCAAGTATCATCTCATTTGATTTACACAGCAACCATTGAAGGTAGGTGCTATCATTACCCCATTTTACAGATAAGGAAATTGAGGCAGACTGCTATTTAGTGACTTGCCCAGGGTCACATAGCTCGTAAAGGTCTGAGGCTGGATCTGAACTCAGGTTTACCTGATTCTAGAACCAACACCCTGTGTACTGCACCACCTAGTTGTAAAAAAAAAGTGTGTTTGTGTGTGTGTGTGTGTGTGTGTGTGTGTGTGTGTGTGTGTGAGAGAGAGAGAGAGAGAGAGAGAGAGAGAGAGAGAGAGAGAGAGAGAGAGAGCAGGAATGCTTGACTATTCATGAAACAAGCTTATATAATAGGATCAAAGAAGGTTTATGCAAAGTTGCCCCTCCTGATTCTGCCCATTTCTTTTTCTTTTGTGAGGCAATTGGGGTTAAATGACTTGCCCAGGGTCACACAGCTAGTAAATGTCTTGTCTGAAGCCAGATTTTAACTCAGGTCCTCCTGAATCCAAGGCTGGTGCTTTTTCCATTGTGCCACCTAGCTGCACTGATTCTGCCCATTTCTTGACCTTAGTCATTTTGGGGAAGAGGAGGCAGAATTGTTTTTTGCCATGTGTGACTTAATCTGAAAGACTCTTGTGTTTTGAAATGATGAAGCAATTCTCTCATTGGCCACGCCGAGCAGGAAGAACTTGAGGCCAAAATGGAGCTTTAAAAATGGAGTAACTTCATGTTGTACGGGAGTTAGAGGAAAATATATATGGGGAAAGGGGGAAGGGCGAAGTCATTCCCTTTACAAAAGTCCACTAAGTCATCTGCTATTTCTTTCTTTCTTTCTTTCTTTTTTTTTTTTTTTACATATGCTATTTCTGATCAGTGGCCAATACAAGGATTTTTATCTCAAAGCTTGAGTCTTTTAGTTGATTTACATCTAGTAGGAGAGCAGCCACAGACTCTCATACCCAGATTCACAAGCGCTAAACTAGCGCATATGGCGAACTGGAATCAGGAAGAGCAGCCTTGCCCATACCTTGTTTAACCCTGTTATAGTTAACTCCAGGGCACTAAAAGGGAGAAGAGTGAAGTAGCATCTTCCTGTCCTTGACTTTGAGAGGGAGAAAGCCTCCCAACAAACCACATCATCTAGTCAATACAGTGCTATGTTCTGATTGGGGCTCCTCCGTTTCTGTTTCTTTATTGTCTTTTCCGTGATGATTTACATCAATTATTCTCCAAAAAAATCAGAGTAACTTGTACAATTTTCATATATAAAATATAAATACAAATATATTTTATTATATATGTTATATATAATATAAAATAAGGCAATTACAGATTAAAACCATATGAAATTCCATCAAAAGGGACTAGAAAGAATATTGGGGATGTTGGAAAGAAATTTCATGCTTCAAGTATAGTCAATCAAGCAATTAATCAATCAACAAGTACTTATTAAGCACCTACCATATGCTAGGCACCGTGCTAAGAGCTGGGGATATGGAAGCATAAATGAAACAGTTTTGGACCAGATGTCCTCTGAGTTTCTTTCCAACTCTGAGATTTTGTGATGATATGGTTCTGTGTTAAGATGAACCTGAGATGAGCTAATTATTGAAGTTGGGCACTGATCTGAGGGCAAATAGGGAAATATGTCGAATTCTATAGCATTCATTGTTTGACCAAAAACGAAAACAAAAACAAAACATCCAGATCAGAGGAACACACAACAAATTTGCCTATAGGTGCAATTGTGTATTGTAACTATAGTGGTTTCATGTATAATACATTCCAGGTAACTTGTTAGATGGTGTCCACCTTATGGTTTCACAAGAAACAAATCCTATTCAAATGAATGTTAACTCAGTGTTGGCCCAGTTTAAATAATAACATGAAGTCAAATACTCCACTACTATTGAGAAACTAAGAAAGATCTTTAGAGACCGCTAGAGAAGATGATGGTGCAACTCTAGATACTGTACCTAGAATGGGACTATACATAAATGAAATTCTTCCTATTTATTGAGCTTATTGAATAAAGGAAATTCTATACTGTATCAAACCACTGATCCACCAAGCCCTGCAGATGTTAACATCTAGGGAAGAGTGTGGAGTTGTACTCAAAGACATAGGCTTCAAAAGATTTTTGATGTCTCCCAACTTTCCCCATAGTAACTATTTATTAACTAATATCCTTATGATATTTAATGTCTTAATAGCATAAAATATCTTAAAAATAAGTCTCATGCATTGAACCATGCATTTCAAAGAAATGAAGGAGGTCACCTGGACTCCGGTCATGTTTTTTGCCAATTGAGTAGAATCATAGGGTGAATAGAGTCATTGGAACTGAAAGATAAGTTAGAGATAATTTAATCTAATCTCCTTTTTTTTTTGAGGGATGAAGAAACTGAGGCCCATATAGAGACAACAATTTACCTGAGGTAATAACGCTCATTGGTGGGAGATTTGGGAATAGGAAACTGGTGTCTGGTTTTGTTTTGTTTTGTTTTTTTCCCCCAATCCAATGTTCTTTCTGTAATGATTGGAATGATGCCACCTGCTGGAGACTTACTGTAGAAAAGTTCTGCCATGAAAGGAAGGTCTTTGAGGGCAAGAACATGTGTCTTTTCTTTGGCATCAGGAAGTAACATTTACTAGTGGGAGGAAGAAGGAAGAGCCAGGCGCTCTGACTTGCTCTCTTGCCTTTGGACTCTGGTGGAGTCCAAACGTGCTCTCCCTTTAATAGATAGATGAATGTAGGCCTTTCTCTCTCTCTTTACCAAATTCTTATTCTCCTTAATAAATGCTTAAAAGCCTAACTCTTGCTAAAGCTTATAATTTATTGGCGACCACTCATTAGATATTTTAGACAGTTTAGCTAGAATTTTAGCCCTCAACATTTCCATAGTACCATTTGACTTGTTACCCTGGAGAAGTATTGTCTCACACTAGGTCTCTCTAATTGGATTTATTATTCAGTTTAGCAATTTAGGATCTATTATGTGCTAAGGATTTAAAGACAAAAAGCAAAATAGGAGTTCACTGGCCTTGAAGAGTTTACATTTTGCAGGAAATATTTTGGAAATGATGAATTTTATTGTATTAAAGTTTCATTCAGTGTCCCATGTTGTTGTTCAGTTGGTTCAGTCATGTCTGACTCTTTGTGACTGTATCTGGTTTTTTCTTGCCAAAGATACAGAAGTGGTTTGTCATTTCCTTCTCTAGTTCATTTTACAGATGAAGAAACTGAAGCAAGCAGGGTTAAGTGACTTGTCCAGGGTCACACAACTAGTAAGTGCCTAGATGCTTCTTGACTCCAGGCCCAGCATTCTATATACTGTGCACTGACCTTCACTAACTGAAAGTATGATACTAAAGGATCCTGCTTTGAAAAGAAGAGAGCCCAGCTGGAGGAAATGTTTTGCTTTTTGTTTGTGCTATAACTTTTTAAATTAAAAAAAGAAAAGTGTCCATCCACAATTAGCTTTAATGTGCAACATAACCAGAATTATGGCATGCATAGGCTTGAATTACTCTAGTTCAAAGAAGGAACTCTTCAGAGACTCCTAAGATGTGACAAAATGGTGTCAAAGGGACTTTCGGTTGTATAATGGACCCATAAGATAAACTCCCCAATTGGTTGTGGCACAAGTTATTGTAAGATAATGCACCATCATTACCGTGATTTACCATATATTTCCAATTGAGTTATCACAAGGGTATTGCAAAAAAAAAAAAGTCATAGGACTTGGCAGTAACTCAGTAAATAAAATTACAACTTTAATTGCTCTAGTGTAACAGGTTGATCATTATCAAGAAAGGTTTTGATATATTTTTTAATTAAAGGGTGACTTTGTTGATCGATTTTTCTGATAATCATGTAAACCACTTGCCTTCTCCACTTTTCTCTCCCTCAAAAATTTTATTCCATGAGTAAGGGTTATTGCATTAATGACTACATTTTTTTAGATAATAACAGAGCTTCACTTCATATTCATGTTATCTTTTGTCCAAGGAAGTCTGAGTAGTTTACAATTGTTCATTCTTAGTTTACGTACTAGTGCCTCCAAAGGTTTGTATGGATAAATGATAAGAATCCTATCCTTGGAGGTGGGGGAACTTTGGTAACTTTTTGGGTCTCTGATTACTCACCTATAAAATAGGGGTCACAGTCCCTGCAGTTTCCAAGGATATTGTGATGGTAACATGGGAAAGTAGGGTAGGAAGTTGAAGTTTTACTGAAAGTACAATCTGTAATTTCTAAGGAAATAGGTCATACAAAGATGTACCCTAAGCAAGGCAGGTTGAACTGTGTTCAGTCCATGATGTGAGAAATAAAATCCTCTCAATTTGAGGGCCAATGTTGTAGCCTAGGAAATTGTATTTTCTGCCTGGGCAGGAATAAATGAGTCAATGACCAAACTATCATACCAAGATACTTTGAAGAGAGAAAGGAGGAAGCTCCAACACTTTTCCATTAGGTCTAGAAAATTATTATTATATGTTTTAAAATGTTTTATTGAAGCCATTTGTTTTCATACCATAATCTTAGGCTAGTGCCTGGTACATATTAGGCACTATAAAAATGCTTATTTTCTTTGTCTTCATTTTTTCCCACCCCTGCCCACAGTCCACTGATCGAACCCTCCCTTGTAACAAAGGAGAATCACTAATCAAAAATGCCTAGCCAATAGGGGCAGTTAGATGGCACAGTGGATAAAGCACTGGCCCTGGATTCAGGAGGACCTGAGTTCAAATCCGACTTCAGATCCTTGACACTTGCTAGCTGTGTGACCCTGGTCAAGTCACTTAACCCTCATTGCCCCACCAAAAAATTTTTAAAAATGCCTAGCCAGTGACTATACCTAAAAATGTATGCACCTTCCAGGCATAGTATTTTTTGTTTGTTTGTTTTGGTTTTGTTTTGTTTTGTTTTGTTTTGTTTTGTTTTGTTTTTTTGGTGAGGCAATTGGGGTTAAGTGACTTGCCCAGGGTCACACAGCTAGTAAGTGTTAAGTGTCCGAGGCTGGATTTGAACTCAGGTCCTCCTGACTCCAGGGCTGGTGCTCTATCCACTGCGCCACCTAGCTGTCCCCCAGTCATAGTATTTACCCCCTGTCTCTGCTATGAGGGGGTTCTGTTTCATTATCTGTTCTTTGCAACTGTTATTGGCTTCTTAGTTATTCAGTTTAGATTCCTTTTAGTGATCTTTTGATTTATACTATTCTACTTATTTTATATGTTGTTCTTTTGGTTATTTTCACCTCGTTTTGCATCAGTTCACACAAATCTTCTCAGGTTTCTCTAAATTAAACATATTGTATTGTTTCTTACTGAACAATAATATGATACTGTATTCACATGCCATCATTTTTGTTCAACCTTTCGCTACATGATACATTGAGAAATACGTTATGAAGCAGGATAACTGAGGCAGGCAGACAAGTCCACAGAAAGGAGGAGAAACAGAGGTGGTAAGATTTGGAGGAATGGGGATTAGAAAAAAATTGTTGGGTGAGAAGAGTTTTTGATGAGCATTGCTCCCCAGGTCTGTAGATAGGTCACATTTCCCCAAACCCCTAAATACTAACCCATGTTCACAGAGAACTCTAAAATTTATGAAGATGATGATAAACAGGACTCAAAAGAGACAAACCATCCCAAAGCCATCACTCTCTGGATCTTCTTGGTCTCCTCTAGACCAGCACCGTTACTAGCCCTGAGTAATTATCTCATTGCCTTCCTTTGTACCTTGCACTGTTTAGCCTTGCTTAGATCCATTAAAGAGAAGATCCAGTTCTCACTTCTACATTGCAAGAATATAAAGAGCATTTTGATCTTTTCCTGGGTCAATGAGGACAGGGCTAAATTTAGATGTAGCAGGAGGAAAAATGGAAGAAGAGAGTAAAAATGAATCAGGACTAATGTTATGTGTCATAGAAAGCAGGAAACAGAATTATTTCTTAGCTATCTGAAGCATTCATGCAGCCTCCACTTAAACCTATCTTTTTGGTTATTACCCTTTTGGACATTGCAGAGAACTTTTCAGAAAACTAAACATTAAAACAATCAGAATACTTCATGAAGAATTAGAGCTTTCTCTTACAGGAGAAAAAAAGTCCCCTCAGGAGAGACTAAAAGCAACCTGAGTTCATCATTAACTTAAGGAACAACAAAAAAAAAAGACATAGAGGAAACCAATTAAGGCCACTAGAAACCAAGGCCAAGGGACAGTGAGAACAAGAAAGTCTTTTCCTTCGATCCTACTATACCTTCTACACAGGTAAGCCTCATATAGTGCATAGTTTCCTCCTCATGATATCTCCTTTGTGGCAGAAGGGAAAAGCATCATCCCCATTCCTGTTTTACAGATGAAGAAGCTAAGACACAGGTTTAGTAAGTTGCTCCAAACTACACAGCTATTCTGTCATTAATAAAATGAAGTAAATACATCCACAAGTATGTATATAATATATAAGTAAGTATATGTGTATTTATTAAAGACTTTGGGGAAATTGCATTTTTATGTACACACAAACATATGCATACTCAAATTTATATTTATATGTATAATATATATATATACACATACCCCACACACATACATACATACGTGTGTGTGCATCACTCATTTACAATAATTAACTTCTTTTAAACCTGGGACAATATAATAGTACCTTCATCTTCTACTCTAGGGAGTTTATATAAAATGAAAAGTCAGGAACACTGCTCTGAGCCCCCAGTTTAGAAAATTCCTAACATTTATGCAGAGGTTTGGCTTTCTGCCTTAATTTACATTTCTATTTCTCTCTTTCTAATTTCTGGCTTCTTTGTGGTTGTTCCAGGTTACCAGAAACCTTTCAGCAAAGAAACAGCAGAGTATATTTTAGCTTTTGCTAAGCACCAGGAAGGGAAGTCAGGAGAAAAAAAACAAAAAACAGAGCTTTTCATTGAAGTTTCCTCAGTCTTTTAGGAGATGGATACAACTGGCAGTCATCCTAAATCTGCTCTGAGAAGCCTCTAGGGCTAATGACCCTCCTGGATCTCTCCCTTCTTTGCCACTGCTCAGTCCTACTTGCTCTTTTATATTTTTGCTACTTGCCTGAGCTACCTATTCTTTCCCTTCTAGTGTCAGGCCCTCTAAATCTCTTCCTAGTTCTGAATAAACTCCTTCTTTTGTAGAGGCTTCAGGGTGTGACTGCATCCATCACCCAATCAGAATAGACTCTCTGGCCTACCTAATTGAAATGTCTTTGATTGATTCAAGGAGGTGTCCAAGCCTCTCAGACCTAGTGAGTAATGAAGCTGTATTTTCACCTGATAAATGTATCAGTGCTTAGCATCTTGTCACTTACTTTAAATGGGGTGGGGGTAGTTGATTGATTTAATCAAATCAACCCTAAGCCTTTTATATACACACATTTAACAATGATAAAGATATATGTTTCATTCTTTCTTTCATTAGGTATAATATGAATGTATTACTTCATACATGTATTATTTTATCTTATAACAGTCTATATTTATTATTTATAACTTGATATATTATAAATAATATGCATATGTACATATATACTTCTTTGTCTTTCTCTGTCTCTGTCTCTTTCTCTGCGTGTATGTGTGTGTATTTCATGGGTCATGTAAAAGTACCATAAACCAAAGATGTATCTCACTAAAAAAATGAGATTAATCACATACTAAGAACTTATGGATAGGCAACCTGAGTATTCCATTAAAAACAGAGGAAGGAATCTAATCCATTGGGTAGATCTTGAAGGGTATATAGAATGACATAGACAAGAATTTTATAGAATATGAATTCTTAGATTCATTCCAATATATCTAAGTGAAGAGTGTTTCCATTTCAATCCTATAGCCACTTTCCTCCACTCATACAACCAGCACTTTAGTTCAGGCCCTCATCATCATCTCTCACCTGGACAAATACAACTTCCCAACTGATCTCACTGCTTCAAAACTCCCACCACTCTACTCCATCCTATATACTGCTGCCAAAGTAAGTTTCCTTAAGCATAGATCTAATTATGTGACTCCCTCACTCAATCAACTTCAGTTGCTCCCCATTGACTCTAGGATAAAAATATAAATTCCTCCATTTAGCTTTCAAATCTCTATATAACCTAGCCCTGACCTATCTTTTCAGCTTTATTGGTCATTACTCCTATTCTCATCCTCTTCAATCTAGCCAAACTGGCCATCCTTCTGTTCTTCACACACTAGATTCTATCTTCCATCTCCATGTCTTTGCCATGGCTGTCCCACATACCACTAGTGCATTCTTTCCTCACCTCAACTTCATAGAAAATCTTCCTTTAATATGGACATTTATTATGCATGAAGTCTTTCCTAATTCTTTGGTCATTAGCAAGTACATACACACACACACACACACACACATATATATGTATATATGTGTGTGTATGTATTTGTATATACATACATTAAAGAATGAGAGGTAATAATTTAATTTCTGTGGAGATAATATTAGATTTGAAGTCCAGAAGACCTGTCCCTAATTTGCACTTTTTGACCAAGGGTGGGTTGATTAACCTCTCTATGCTTCAAGCCACTTACTAAGCCTCCATGTTATAGACAGATCATGAGTCTTGGTGGGAGACGCTCCCATATTGAAAGTTCCCTTACTGATAGACTCATAAGTCCTAGATGTACTCAAATACACACATCATATATTTTTATTAACAGAAGGTGCCAAACAGAGGAAAAAGGCATCCAGCCAAATGGAAAAATCTAGATAAAGTATTCAACCTAATTCTGTGGTATCTTAAATATGTCAGCCAATGACCCAACCTTTTACCTGTCATTTCACAAAGAAATACAAATAAATCTTGTCAAAATGAAATCGCTAGCCCTTTACCAAATTGGAATTATCTTGAAAGCTAATATTTTGTTAAGTGACATTTTTAAAAAAATTTTCATGGCTTGGCCTGTAAAAATAAGTCTCTGGGTATTGGGTACATGAACCATCTTAGGATTTATGGTATCTGGAAAAAGAAGAAAGAACCATAGATTTGTATAATTTTACTAGATAAGATGTATTGGACTGGTGGCAGCAGTAAAATGAAGGAAAAGCATGAAATTCTTCATAGTATTATATGAAAATTGTCAAGCTGTTGGGATATCCTCATCACCCATGAGTCAGCTCCAAATAAAGTGCATTTATATGAGAATTTTTCAGTTTCTTTGGACAGTAGCTTAGCTTTGTTGCAGTTTTAATGCTCCTCAAAATCATGTTTACTTTATCTTGTCAAAGAGTGTAGTAATAAAAGAATTGTAAATGCATCCTGTTTATCAGGATGTCTGTGTGTATTGGTTATCACTAGAGACATGGGTGGTTGTGTATTTTTCCCCCTAAAGAAATAGAAATGTCTTATTGCTACTTTTGATGAAAATACTAAGAATCATAAGTCAGCACAGGGGGATCTCCCTGCCACTTAGTACCATGTTTCTGATAAACAATGTTTTATGCCCCACAATTAAGGTATAGGTAATGGGCAATTATGCAGATGATGAATTAATTATATTTAAAACACAGGCCATTACAATCAATACTCCTCACATTTCAACTGCATTTTAGAATTAATAAATCTAATTAAAACTTTCAACAGGCAGTGATCTGTTGATACCACCTACCTGAAGAATCACAATTAACAGCTGTTTATGAATTACTCTGTTCTTGGGTGAGGATCATTTTCCGGTAAATGGTTGGGTAAATGGTTTATTAAGGAAACCTCTTTTTTAAGTCTTTATTTATGATAATATCCAGATTCACTATTTAATTCCCCACCCTGTATTTCTTCAAAAAGTGGTATATGCTAGATAGTTTAGACATGCCATGGCTTAAAAGGATTAGAATGATTGCTTCTAGGTTTCTAATGAAACTGCTTAGCTACCAAAGCTATGGTTTCTGGAGGTAGTACTTCTCTACATTTTCATGTTTGCAGACAGCTTTGTAAATGAAAAGAAACTGTAATCCTGCCAGTTGATTCTTAACTACTGCCACTATAAAAATAAAATACATTAAATTGACTAAGAAAATTTTATCAAATAGTTTTGATAAAAAAGTTTAAATTAAAAAACTTTAAAAACATTTTTAAAAATCAAGTATGATAAATAACTAATTCATGCCATGTATAATGTTGTAGACAGAATCAACACCCAAATATTCTGGAAAACAATTTTGAAATATGTAAGGAAGATCATTGAACTATTCATACCCTTTGACCCAGTCATCACAGTACTGTGCATTTAACCCATGGAGATCAATGACAGGAAGAAAGTTCCCATGTACAACAAAATATGCCTAGCAGTTCTCTCGGTAGCAAAGAACAAAATCAACCAACCAAAAACATACAATTAGACAGAAAGGGAGTACCCACTGAAGGGGGAATGGCCGAGCACATTGAGATATAGCTAAGTAATGGAATATATGGGAAAGTAACAGAATATAATGAAATACAAATATGAAAATCCTGAGAAACATAGAATGTCTTAGAATTTCCAGCTTCCTTTAAAGCTCAACTAAAGCGCCATTTCTAGTCTCTCTCTGCCTTTGCCTTTCCCTATGCCCCAACAAATTACTTTGTAATTAGAACCATAAAATCATCAAATCATAGATCCAGAGATAAAAGGGAATGCAGAGCCAATCTAATCTAGCTCCTCATTTTACAAATAAAAAAACTGAGGCACTGCAGGTTTAATGACTTATTCAAGGTCACACAAGTAGCAAGCATCAAAGGTGGGATTTTAACCTGTCTACTAAATATTATTTTGTATCTATTTTGAATATATGTATGTGTTTGTATACATATCTTCTTTGTCCCAATAGAACATAAGCCTTTTGAGCACAAAGATTGTTTTAATTTTTCATTTTTCTATCTAGTCCTTAGTATGGTATTTTGAGTATAGTAGGTTGATTCATTGCACTAATTGATGTAGAGTGAAGACAGCAGAACCAATACAACAATATACACAATGACTACAATAGTTGGCAAGATAACAATGCTAAAGTACAAAGTATTCCTCACCATGCCCCATCTTGGTCCCAGAGAGTAGAAGAGATATCATACATACCTTCCTTCTTTCCATATAGAGATGGAGGACCAAGAGTATGGCATGATGTTCATACTATCAGATGTGATCATTGTATCAATTGGGTTTTGTTCAAATGTTTGTTAGTAGCAGAAATAAGTAGGGGATGGAGCCTACTAGAAAATGATTCTGAAGTTTTAAAAGGGGGTGGGGAGAAGAAATTAGCATTTTTTAAAAAAAGAAACCAGCCAGTTGGAGGATTCTCATTGGCCATCTGGGGTTCCCAATCCTGACTCTGAGGACTATGAAGACTGATCCAAATGCTCCAATTTGGGGAATGTCATGAACTAGGAATCAGAAAAGCTAGGTTTTGGTCCTTGCCTTCTTTCCTCCTCTCTGTCAACCTTGTGCTCCTTTCATTCTCAGTTTAAGGGTAATCCCCTGGAAGCTTTTCCGATCTATTGCTGCTAGTGTTCTTCCCCTCCCCCCTCCAAATCACTTTTTATTAGACTTTTTAAAATTAAATTTCTCATTAATTCATCATGTGATCTTAAGCAAGTGAATTTGGTTTCCTGGATTTGGTTTCCAAATCCATCAAATGAGAAGGCTGGACCAAATGACCTCCAAAGTACCTTCTACCTCTAACATATTTTGATTTTATGAACACTCAATTGGACCCCAAAACACTCAGGTTCAAGACTAGTTTTGGTTATAAGTAGGGAAATGAAAGCTATGGACATGAGGAAATAGAGTGTGGGGACTGATTGGCCTGATCTACCCACAAATAATTTGCTAATGGATAAATGATTTAACTGTGAAAGGGGGATGACTCCTAGAATGCATAATTATTGTCTTAATCACATGGCTATAAGGGAGTTCATTTATTAAGCAAAATCCAATCTTCCTGCTAGGCTTGTCTGATACTAGTAGGTTTCCCATTTCTTCTATGATTTAGTTCATCTATGAGATATTAAAGTATCAGGATCATGTTTTTTGTTTATTTTGTTTTTTCTTGACAACTAGGTTAATACTTGAGGTTACATTTTCAAGAACATATTACCAATGTGGTTATATATCAAAAAGTTCGATCAAGGCTTTCACTGGAAAAAACAACAACAACAACAACAACAATTCCTGCTATCTCATTTTGGTTCAGATATAAAAAGACCTTGTTCATTTGTAGATAGCAGTCCCATAGGATAGGGGTCTTGTTCATTTGTTCTGAATTTATTTAGTGCCTACTAAGTTTCCAGCCCTGTTCTAGGTTTTATAGGGAATACGAAGAGGATAAAGACCTGACCCCTGTCCTTTAGGAGTTTACAATAGAATTTTCTGCTGTGTGGAGCACTTAATTCAGGGTTACAATCAATGACTGTTAAGTATTATGTCACAGTGTATTTTTAGCGTTCTCATTCAGGAGAAAATGGAAAACAAAATGCATTCCAGTAAGCCTGAAAAATATCTCCTGATCTCTGATTTCTTAGAACTTTCATAACGCTTAGTTAGTAAGGCACATGACACAGAATTAGGTGCTAGTCTGTCCTTTGGTGTATCTTAAGTTTCTCACTAGTGAATCTTTTCTCTTCCTAGGTAGATTGTCATTGAACAGCCTTTTGCTAGGTGTTCTAGTGAATAGAAAACAGGGTAACATAATCACAAAGTCAGAGTGGAAAGAGACTTCAGAGGACATTTAGTCCAAATGGTGTTTGAATAAGAATATATAATATACCAGACAAACCCTCAAAGGGGGAGAGGGGGAGTGCTATAGAGGGGAAAACAATGGATTTGGAATCACTAAGACCTGGGTTTGAATTCCATTTTGGACTCATAATAGCTATTCGATCCTAGACAATTACCTTCACCTTGCTTAGCCTCAGTCTCTTCATCTATATGGTGTGGATTGTAGTGAAGATAAAGGAGATAAAGTGCTTCACAACATTACATTGCTTTAAATAGCAGTAATTCTTTTTCGTCTTCATGAAGTCATGCTCTTAGTGATCTCATTTACTTTTTGTTTGTTTGTTTTTTTGTGTTTTTTCCGGGCAATGAGGATTAAGTGTCTTGCCCATGGTCACACAGCTAGTAACTGTCAAGTGTCTGAGGCCTGATTTGAACTCAGGTCCTCCTGAATTCAGGGCTGGCGCTTTATCCACTGTGCCACTTAGCTGCAACTCTGACCTCATTTGCTTTTTAAAAATGTTCATTACCTATTGTTTTGATAATTTGAAATGTTAGAATTTGGCCAGAAATTGAAATCAAGCTCCCCGGCCAATAGTTGCAGATCATTATCTTACTTATTTTGAAAACTAGGATATTTGACTTCTAGTCCTTTAGTAGTTGTCTTGTTCTCTATGATCTTAGCACAGTGCCTGACTCCAAGTAGGAGCTTAATAAACATTGATTGACTGATTGATCTTTCAAGTCATGGACAGTGGTTCATTTGTTATATGTGTGGCTGCTTCAGCACCCTGGGATGGAGTTGATATGGGGCTTTTGAACTTATCAAGGGCAGCTTATTACCTATCTTGGGTACAGTGGCACATAGAAGGTCCTTAGTAAATGCTTGTTGATTGATTGTGTGTAATTTAAGATTCTAAATGTGGATTCTAATCTGTTCCCCCAGTTTTGGGGGAAACTGACTAAAATCACTGATAAAACGAGTTTACGTTTTTAAGGGTTTATTGGAAAATAGAAAGAAAAAGATTGAGAACAGAATTCCAACAGCCTGGTATTCCTATCTTTCCTCAAATTTCCTGTGAAGTCCTCTGCCGCCACCACCACCAAGTCAGGAACCCAAAAGGGCAAGAGCTCTCTGCACAGGCTCCCTCTCCTCCTTCCTGTCTCCTCCCAGAAAATAGGATGCTCCTCAAGTTGATTGGCTGGTAGCCTTGATAGATAGCACCCATGAGCTAACGTCATTTCCTGACGCCAAGGAAAAGCCACAATGCCTCTGAGGCATTTTCCTCATGGTGAAGCTTTCCCACAGCAAGTCTCCAGTAGGTGGCATCATTCCAATCATTACAATTGTATGTTAACTCCCTTTTAGCCCCTTAGTTCCTTTTATCAACCAAAGATGATTGTTCTTGGAAGAAAAAAAATAGAAGAAAAAATCCATAGAGTAGTTCTGACCTCTCTTTGTTGATCATTACCATGATTCCATTCACCCTAAGCAGTAGCTCTCTCCCTTCATTGAACCTCCTTCTTTACCCCTAACATACCTTAGTAGACAAAAGAAAACAAAAATTATTTTTGTTGCCATTAGCATTTTGAGACAGACTCAAACTTTAGAGTTCCTAAGACTCTCCACAGGATTATGCCACCATTTATGTATTCAGCCTCCAGTTTTAAAATTCTTCTTTTCATCTTTTCTCCTTGATTTTTAAAATGTCTAACTTGGCCAATGAGTTGCTTTGAAGTCGTAGCAGTCTTTTCAGACAACTCTCCTTTTTCTTCCTCAGGATAACTGTTTCTTTTTTGCCTTAGAAATTTCAGTCTTGAGAACTTCTCGTTCCTCCTGGTCTGATTTCCTCTGTAGAATTTTATTCTGTAGAATCCTACACATTCCTTCCTTGAACTCTTTTAAATATGGTCTCTCCAAATCTTGGGCAAATACCTATCAATGACAGGATTTTCTCACCTCCATCAGAAATTTGAAGATGGAGTGCTCCCATCCCTCTGCTTCACCTGCCACCCCCTGTCAAGATTCCTATTTTTTTCTCACCAGCAACTATTGGTGAGAATCAGATACAGAACAGAATTTTCTGTCATTGGTTCCTCCACCTTTCAAAACATGAAATTATCAGTAAAGCAAATTAATAGATTATAAGATGTTTTGCTTTGGGCAGAGAAATAATAGTCTGGCCAACTGAAGTCCATCATTACTCTTTGTTAAGTCTCTGTGTCAAACATCTGATCTGATTCCCAAATTCCCTTGGGTATTTACACTTTCCAGGCAGTATGCTTTATACACCAAATGACAACATTGCTTCTGTTCTAACTTCCATTCATTTTCAGCCAAATGTTCTCCATCACACTTCCTTGTTCTGATCCTGAATTTATAACACACACACAAACACACGTATACATATACACATATATACACATGTATACATACACATATATGAAGAAATATATTTAAATATATATTTGTATATGTATATATATAGCAAAATGAACCAAAATAACATTATATATATATGTATATGTGTGTATATATAAATGTATTTATATAATGTGATTTTGGTTCTCCTTCTAGCTTCTCTTTTTTTTTTTTTTGAATAAGGTAAACCCTTAAGAAACCATATTATAGTCATGGATCTTACCCCACAAACTCACAGTTATACCTTCTTACCTTAGGTTCTCTAGCTTACCTTGTCTGTTCACCCTACTTTGTACATTAGCATCTTGACATCTGAGTCCATGGGTCTTCTTGCTACTCTTTTCTTGGATTTTTTTTTCTTTTCTGAATTTTTGGGCATTTCTACTGCTATTTTTATGTTATAGCTAATCTCTAAGGTATCCAGCTTGGCAGATCTAAGTAGGCAGTCTTCTCCCCCTCTCCTTTTCAGTTAATAACCCTTTTGATCAGATTTGCAAGATTGCAAGCAAATATATCCTTTTTTTGTTTTTATATAACTTCATTTCTGATTATACTCTTATCATTGCCCCTCTTCTCCATTCTTCTGTCTAGAAAACCTTCTCTTATAACAAAGAATTTCTTAGAAGAATGGGAATAAGCTTGGTCTTAATAATTAATTGGCCGCCATAAAGCACAATGGATAGAACTTTGGGCCTAGACTCAGGAAAATCTGGGTTCAAATCTGACATCAGACACTTATTACCTGTGTGACCTTGAGCAAATCACTTAATCTCTATTTGACTTGGCTTCTTCAACTATAAAATGGGGATAATAATAGTGCCTACCTCCAAGAATTATTGTGAGAGTGTAATGAGATAATAATTGTAAAATGATCAACACAGTGCCAGGCACATAACAAGTACTATATAAATATTAGCTATTATTATGATTAATTACCCAGAGTTCAAATTTGATTGTTTTATTGTTGTTCTTTCACTAATATAGTTGTAGTCATTGTTTACATTTTTTATTTGTTCTACTTCTCTCTGTATTAGTCTATACATCTTATTCTTCTCTAAATTCTTCATATTCATTATTTGTTATAATATACCAATATTCTGTTATATGTATGTACTATGAATTATTTATTCCCCAATAAATGGGCAGCTGCTTTCTTTGAAGATTTTTGTTAGAACAAAATGTGCTGCTATTAATATTTTGGTCTTTGTGAGACCTTTTCTTTCTGTATTTGATCTTTTTAGGAGTATATGCTAAGTAGTTGCATCTCTGGGTCAAAGAATATCATCATTTTAAAGCATAATTCCAAACTGCTTTCAAGAGTGGTGAGACCCTGATAGGTCTATATCCCAAAGAGATCATTAAAAAGGGAAAAGGACCCACATGTACAAAAAAATATTTATAGCTACTCTTTTTGTGGTAGCAAAGAATGGAAAATGGAGGGGATGCCCATTAATTGGGGGAATGGATAAACAAGTTGTGGTATATGAATGTAATAGAATACTATTGAGCTATAAGAAATGATAAGTAGATGGATTTCAGAAGAACCTGGAAAGACTTATGCAGATTGATGCTGAGTGAAATGAGCAGAACCAAGAGAACATTGTACATAGTATCAACAACATTTTGTAATGATCACCTGTGATAGACTTAACTCTTCTCAGCAATACAAGGATCCAAGACAATGTCAAAAGACCCATGGTGGAAAATGCTGTCCAAATTCAGAAAAAGTACCATGGAGTCTGAATGCCGATTGAAGCATACTATTTTCACTTTTGTTGTTGCTTTTTTGTTATTGTTTTTGTTTATTCTTTCTTGCATTTTTCCCTTCTGTTCTGATAAGTGTGGAAATATTTTTAACTTGATTGTAACGTATAACCTGTATCAAATTGCTTGCTAACCTTGGGAAGAGGGATGGAAGACAGGGTGGGAGAAAAATTTAGAACTTGAAAAATATCTTTACATGTAATTGAGAAAAATTTAAAATAAAATTTAAAAAAGAATGGTGAAACCAATTCATAGTTCTACCAAGAGTATATACCTACATCTCTCTTTGTGCAGTCCCTCCAACATTTACTATATGCTTTTTTCATCCTTCATTATTTCCTAGATATGAGGTGAAACTTCAGAGACATTTTGATTTCCATTTCTATATTAGTGATGTAGAGCAGAGTTTCATACATTTGCTAATACTGTGCAATTTTTCTTTTGAGAACTATTTGTTCATATGCTTCAATTATTTGTCCATTGGAAAATGTTCTCATTTTAAGGTTTATGTTAATTCTTTGTATATCTTGCCTCTCAGAACCTGATCAGAGATATTTGGTACAAATATTTTTCCTTCTCAATAGCTTTCCTTTGTATTATCCTATCTGCATTGCTTTCTTGATTCATGTAATTAAGCTTATCTATTCTATCTTTTATGACTCAGGAAAATGAATTTTTTTTTCTTCTTTCTTTCTTTTTTCTTTTTTGCAGAGCAATGGGGCTTAAGTGACTTGCCCAGGGTCACACAGCTAGTAAGTGTCAAGTGTCTGAGGCCACATTTGAACTCAGGTCCTCCTGAATCCAGGGCCGGTGCTTTATCTACTGTCCCACCTAGCTGCCCTGAAAATGAATTTTTACTAGCCCTTGTTAGCCTATTTCATCATTGGCCAACAGTTCTGGTCATTCCTACATTTTAAACTTTGGTTCAGAAACTAAAACGTGTCGACAGAGACACCTTCTTTTTGATCAGCTATCTTTCTTTTTGGATGATCTTGACTTTGACTAGTAACAATGATGAAAACACTGCCTATGCTCCTAAGTTTTATAGTGCTTGATTTTGTTCAACACTTTACAATATTAGCCCTTGCTCAAAAAACTTTGTAGTCTAGTTGAAGAAATAATATCTTATCTGAATTGAAGACTGAAAATTTTTGAAAAAAAAGATAATAAAAACCAAGTCAGCATAGTATAAACTGTGAGTTCTATAAGAATCTAAAGAAAGAACAATCAACATATAGTGGAAGAGTTAGGGAAACATTCATAGAAGGGGTTGAACTTAAGCCATGCCTTGAAAAATGAGCAGTATTGGTTAGAGAGAACAGAATGTGGGGTAGCTATCACCTCTTCATAAACAAAAAGAATATCATTGCTCCATCCACTGATGGAGCACTGATTTTACTGATCAAATGACAAATTGCCCTGATAAATCTAGACACATAATGGCCATAGCATGGAACAGAGCATGCTCCCCCCAAAAATGAAATATCAGCTACTTAATAGAAAAATACTAATGAATTGCCTTCCTCACCCCCGGTATATTAAACAACCAACAAAGAGACCACTGGGAAAGTACCAGCTACAGAATTTTTTCCTCCAAGTTTGCTTGTATATTTCTTTACAAGTTCCATCTTGGTTCCAAAAGCAACCCTTCTTGAAAAATAGAAAGTCTTGATTTTTTTCCCCTTAGCCAAGTGCTACAATCTTGTTCTGGGCGTATGTTTAAATGAAAAGAACGGGTCAGGAATAACACAAAGTAATTTAAAGGCCTTGCACCACAATATGTGGGATTGCCCACAGCTACACCTTGCAATCACCCAATTCATATTTTAGGTCCTGACATGAGAGTTCATAGTATTTTACAATTCTATGTTCCATGTCAGTGGCTGACTGTGGAGCTGAATATCAGTCCTATTTAAATCTGCAAGAAAATAGCTTCAGGTGACATAACCTTTCATGTAGTACCACTGTGTACATATACAAATAATTGAGGCTCTTGACCCTGTCTATGCACATACAACTGTAAGTACAAACTTGACATTTTGATTCTGCTTGTAGCCTTTCTCGTTGTTATTTTCTGTTTCAATAATCCATTGCAGGTAGAAAAATGAAGGAAGGAAGCATGAATGATTAATGCTGTCAAGCTAAAATAATGTATTTAGAAAAATCTATAAATCTGTTATTTGTGGCATTTTAAAACCGAACACGACGGTCCTCGGTGCCAGTCAGACTATTTTACAGTAGATAAATGTAAGCGCTTCACAGCAGAATGGCAGGAGAACCTCCTGACCCCCCATCGGCTGGGCCCGGGACTTAGAGGGTCAGTGGGAACTTTCAGCTACAAATGAATATTTAGCACAAGTCAAATATTCATGAGTGCTTATGAATATTTATTGTCAGTCTATAAATATTACAAGGTGTAGTTGATTCATTTCAGGGGGTGGGGTGGGGAAAGGAAAGGGCTTGTTTTGCATCTCAATATTTTGATTTCTCCACCAACTGGGCTCTCCAAGGTGCCAGGGAGGCCAGTTCCTGGCCACCTGGCTGGCTGCCTCTTACTCTAGGCTGGGACTTATTGCATTTGGCCCTGCTGTGGAGTTGTAACTTTATAAAATTTGATTCAGTGGGAGCTTTCTCTTGCAACTCTCTATCACCTGTGCATGCTGATCCATTGAACACAACAGACTAAGGATAGAGAGATGGGATGACATCTTTTTCCCCTATGAAAAATGCAAGGGTTATTTATTAAGAGCTCCCTCTAGAAGTGTGTAGTAAGGTAGTGTTCTGACTTACCTGATCTCCATTTTCACCTTCTACCCCCCACCCCACCCCCGCGGATGACAATCAAGTGGTCATTACAAACTCATGCTTATCAACAAAACATTCTCTTTAAAATCACCAAAGGACCATTCATGTCAAAAAGTTGTTTTCTCACCTGAATGGCATATGGACTACATCCCATTGCTTTACTATATCACCACCAATATCTATACCATTTTACTTAAAGTCAGCCCAGTTGGTAGTCATGTATTGAGCAGACATTCAAGTCACCTGGAATTCAACTGAATTAATCAGATATCAATGCAATTGTTTCACTGTTTCTGTAAAACCTACATTGGGAGCACTGCTATCAAATTTCTACTGATAAGAAAATCATGTAAATGATCACGGGTGTTTGCAGATTAAAAAATAATTAGAGCCTGATCCATGGCAGCAGCAAATGCCACCCGAAATCACAGGTTTGGAGTGTTTGGGGTAATGCATATTGTGAGTGTCTGTGCCCTGGGAGAGGTGTGAGTTCACAGTTTTAGGAGAAAGTTGGCTTATCAGGAAGATGGAGCTCAATTATGGTGAAGAGATATCATTTGCTTACAATATTTTCAGTCTCTCTCAATGTCCTAGAGGTTATGAGATCACAGTTCCATGCTGTCACTCAGGGGGAAGAAGTCTCCTCTGTTTCCCAATACTCAGAG
This sequence comes from Dromiciops gliroides, assembly GCF_019393635.1. Classification (NCBI taxonomy): domain Eukaryota; kingdom Metazoa; phylum Chordata; class Mammalia; order Microbiotheria; family Microbiotheriidae; genus Dromiciops; species Dromiciops gliroides. The sequence continues at coordinate 414,068,814 of NC_057862.1, read as the reverse complement.
AAAATATACTGAGTTTCAACCACAGAAATAACCATTGGTTAGTTAAGAAAGATTGTGGTTGCTTTGTGGCATTGAGAAGCATTGATATAAACCATATTCCCTCTATTCTTAAAGTCTGGAGTAATGACCATCCCAGAAGTTAGAGCTCATCATATTACAGTGAATCTACAGTATTTTCATCTCTGCTCCTACCAACATCCCCTGCCTTTTTCTGCCCCAATCTATACTTGGGACTGTTTTGTAATTATAGTGCCTAACACATAGTAGACACTTAAATATTTTATTGGGGAAAAAAGGAATTGGGAAAGTTTGTCTTTGGATTGTTCTACTGCTTCCTTTTTAGTGCCTCAATTCCCTCTCCTCTGATCCCTTGTCCCAGATACTTATCTGTCTTATTCCCAGATGGTCTTGAAATTCAATAGATATTATATATGTATATGTATGTGTATATATGTGTGTATGTGTATATATGTATATACATACACACACATACATACACACACACACACACACACACACACACACACACATATATATATATATATATATATATATATATATATATATATATATATATAATATATAAACTGGAGATGAGGGGAGTGGCTCTTCAATATCCTCCCATTGTATCCCAGAAGTAATCATTGTTAACAAAACTGGTCCAGCTCTCTGAATTAAATTAGGTCAATTTTACCTTTCTATTTCCTTCCTTCTTACATTTTCTTCATTCTACTAATTCCCATTCTCCTTTCCCCTCCCCTCTCCTCTTTCTCTTCCCTACTTCCTCTACCATTTTATTTTATTCTTTGTTTTTTCCTTTTCTCTTCCACCAGGACATTTTTTAATTCCTTCCCAAGGTCTTTTGCATGAGAAGTTTCTTGCGTGTTAGGCTGGGCAGATGGTTCTTTACTCTTCTACTAACCCAATTCAATTATTCTTTATATACATGACTCCCTCTGAATAACAGGTGAGCACCAAAATCATCACAATATCATATATATGAATCTGGGCAAAAAAGAGAAAATGGATTCTAATCCAGTTTGTATTTTTCCATTAGTAAAAGCCTACAGACATCCAATTGGTTTGAAGATGTTTCTTTCACTCAGGTACCCAGCTTGAATAATTTAAAATTAACTCAACTTCTTTAGCATAAAAAGTAATGGCTCTGTCAGAGCCAAAGTGCAGAATACTAATTTAGGATTTTAAATACTAATTCTAAATAAATGGAGGTGCCATTAAGAGAAAGGGTTTTTATAATAATTATTATTTTTCTGAGCTAGAGAAGGTATACCTTGAATTAGTGGGAATCATTAAAGTTACTTCTTCAGTGAACTTGGCCTTAGAGATGCCACAATCCAAAAAGAGCTTGAAAAACAGTGTTTTTGTAGGAACTCATCTGTGGAGAGCTAACATGTTCCTACTGAAAAGTTTATAAAAGACATGTTTTCTCCCTTTGCAAATTCTTACTCATTGTTAGGACCATATATCTCCCAGGCTGATTTGGGCTAGGTTTGTGAGTATTACTGCAGAATTCTGGTGAGCCCATGCTCACCTATTCAAGGCTTTAGGAAATTAGGTCTTAAAGAAACCAGGAGGTTGAAAGACTATAGCCACCTAGCCCCTTTTTATGTTGAGTATTTATGGGAGAATCATAATTTTTAATTTTTAAAAATAAATTATTATTTATTTATTTTAACATTCTTTTCTTTTTAAATGGTGTTCCAATTTCTTTCCCTTCCTGTAAACCTTCCACTACCCACTGAGCAGGCAAGAAAAATAGTCTCAATTATACATGTGAAATCTAAAAAATCATTTCCATATTAGCCATAATCACACAAAAATAAAGTGAGGAAATTATACTTCAATTTACATTCAGAGTTCATTAGTTCTCTCTCTAGAGGTAGATTGGATTTTTTCATCATGATTCTTTTGGAATTGTCTTGGATCATTGAATTGATCAGAGTAGCCAAGTCTTTCACAGTTGATTATCATTACAACATTGCTTTTAAAGTGCATAGTGATCTCCTGGTTCTTTTCATTTAACTTTGCATCAGTTGATATGTTTTGCCATGTTTTTTCCAAAACCACTGTCCTCATAATTTCCCATATACTAGTATTCCATCACAATCATATGCCAAAACTTGTTCAGTCATTCCTCAATGATCATACCATCAATTTCCAATTCTCTGTCACTACAAAAAGAACTGCTAAAATATATTTTGTACATACAAGTCCTTTTTCCTTTTTCTGTGATCTCTAGGTACAGACCTAGTACTGGTGTTACTGGGTAAAGGGTATGTATACACAGTTTTATAACCCTTTGGGTACATTTGCAAATTGTTCTCCTGAAGACACAACTCCACCAACAATTTCTTGGTATAATTATTTTTCCCTCATCTCCTCCTGCATTTGTCATTTCTGTTGTGTGAAGTGGTACTTCAGAGTTATTTTAAGTTGTATTTCACTAATAAATGGTGATTCAGAGAATTTTTTAATATGACTATAGATAGGTTTGATTTCTTATTCTGAAAATTGTCTTCTTATACCCTTTGCCCATTCATCAATTGGGGAATGGCTGTTATTTTATAAATTTGACTCGGTTTCCTATATATTTGAGAAATGAAACCTATATCATAGAAATTTTCTGTAAACACTTTTGATATTACTTCATTGTCTATGGTAACTTTTAGCAAAATGAAGTTTCCCTGGTGATCTTTTAAAATTAGACCTGTTTTTGCTTTTGCTTTGTTTGAGACCATGATTGCTACCTCTGCCTTTTTTTTTTTTACTTCAGCTGGAGCATAATAGAGTTTGCTCTAGACCTTTATTTTAACCCTGTGTGCATCCTTCTGTTTCATGTGGGTTGTAATCCAATATGCTATCTACTCCCATTATATGACTGAGCTCATTCCATTCACATTCACAGTTATGATTACTGTGTATTTACCTCTATCCTATTTTTTTCTGTTTCTCCTCTCTCTTTTTATCCTATCCCTTTTCAAAAGTCTGTTTTGCTTCTGACCATTACCTCCCTTAATAACCACTTTCCCTTTTATCATTGCTCCCCCATATCTCTTATTGCTCCTCCCTTCCTGTTTCCCTTTTGGACAAGACAGATTTCTACACCCAACTGTGTGTGTGTGTGTGTGTATTCTTCCTTCTTTGAACCAATTCCAATGAGTGTGAGGTTCAAGTATTGCCCTCCCCTCTCCTTTATTTCTTCCTCCAGTATAAAAGCTTTTCTTTGTTCACTTAATTAATGTGAGAAAAATTTTCCCATTTTACTTCTCCTAGTGCATTTCTCTTTCCCACACCTTTTTTTCAAGATCACCCCAACATAATCTACTCACAGTCATGCCCTCTGTCTATATAAACTCCTTCTAACTGCCCTAATGATGATAATGTTTTTTTAGGAGTTACTTGTGTCATTTTCCCATAAAGGAATACAAACAGTTTAACTATGTTAAATTCCTTATATTATTCTTTCATGTTTATTTATTTATTCTTCTCTTAAGTTTTTTGTTTAAATGTCAATTAGCTCTGGTCTTTTCATCAGGAATATTTGGAAGTCCTCTATTTCTTTAAATGTCTATTTTTTCCCCTGAAGGATTAAACTCAGTTTTGCTGGGTAGGTTATTCCTGGTTGTAATCCTAACTCCTTTGCCTTCTAGAAAATTATATTCCAAGAATTATGTTCGTTTAACACAGAAGCTGCTAAATATTATGTGATCCTGACTGTGCCTCCACTATATTTGAATTGTTTCTTTTTGGCTATTTGCAATATTTTCTCCTTGCCCTGGGAGAACTGGAATATGGCTACAATATTCCTGGGAATTTTTATTTTGGTATTTCTTTCAAAAGGTCATCATTGAATTCTTTCACTTTTTATTTTACTCTCTGGATCTAAAATATTGGGATAGTTTTCCTTGATATATTTTTTTTAAATATGACATCTAGGCTCTTTTGATCATGGGTTTCAGGTAGTCCAATAATTCTTAAATTCTCTCTCAACCTATTTACAGATAAGTTGTTGGGTTTTTTAATAATCTATTTCATGTTTTCTTCTAATTTTTTTGTTCTTCTGATTTTGTTATATTTTTTTTTGTGACATTTCATGGAGTTATAAGTTTCCATGTGGCCAATTCTAATTTTTAAAGGATCATTTTTTTCAGTGAGCTTTTGTGCCTCTTTTACAGTTAGATCAATTCTGTTTTGTTTTGTTTTGTTTGGGGGTTTTTTGGCCATAGAGGATAGACTTTATCGTACTCACACCAGCAGCCTGTGTTTCTTCAGCACTTTTGTGTATTTGTGTATTTTGCCTTTCATATTCTTCTCAGCTTGTTTGTGTACTTTTGTGAGCTTCTTTTTCTTTCTATAATGGATCTTAGCTTTCTCCTTCCTCTTCTCTTCCAAAGTAGTAGTTACTGCCTGATACTTCCAGCCAACCTCATGGGCCAGGTGCCCCAGATAAGCAAACTTTCTTGTTGACTTCAGTCTGACCATGTTGAGAACAGCTGGGACAACCATATATTTCTTCTTGTCATAGGGTGGGGGAATGCCATCAAACACCTTAAGGCATTACAAGGCAGCCTGACCATGCTTGGTCTTGTGGGGAAGCATCCCTCTAACAGTCCTCCAGAAAATGTGGCTGGGGGCCAGGTATTTCAGCTTGTTCTGGTAGAAGTTTCCCGAGATGTTGATGCCTTCACAGTGAACCACAACCACCTTCCACCCCAGGAAGACGTGCTTGGCCACAATGGCTGCCAAATGGCCCAGGAGATGGCCCCGCCCATTGATCACCAGGAGTTGGCCATGGCCAACTCTGCCCAGGAAAAGAAGCAATTCTTTTTTAAGGTATTATTTTCTTCAGTATTCTTTGTGCCTCTTTTACCAAGCTGCTAATTCTCTTTTCATAATTTTCTTGCATTACACTCATTTCTTTTCCCAATTTTTCCTCTACCACTCTTGTTTTTTTAACACTTCCAAAATTTCTTGTTGGGCTTAGAGTCAATTAGAATTTGTCTTTGATGCTTTGTTTGTAGCCATTTTCACATTGTCTTCTGAGTTTATGTCTTGGTCTTTCCTGCCACCATAGTAGTTTTTGTGGAAAAATTCTTTTTGTTATTGTTGGCATTGTTTGCTCCTTTTTTTTAGCCTATTTCTTGACTTTGAAATTTTTGTTAAAGTTGGGTGGGGAGGCACTGTCCCAAGCTTCAGGTTCGTTTGTGTTTTTTTAAATTTGTTTTGTTTTGTTTTGTGCTGCTATTTTCAGAGTTTGTTCTGGGGGTCTACACATTTTTTGGTGTTTCCAAGGTGAAGTGATCTGGGGAGAAGTATGATCACTGTGCTTCTGGGATCCTGGTCTTTACTCATCAAGGGCCCCTCCTCCCATGCAGCTACAAGAACTAGTGCTTCTCTTTTGCCTGGAACTGTGACCTGGAACAACTTATGCACAACTGAGTTGCTAATCAGCATCAGCTGCACCTAGTGCCAACAAGTTTCCTTTTCATATGTGGTAAAAAAGTGAAAGTTTTTTAACAGTCGGTTAGCGATAACTGAAAGATGCCAGTTTTTCAAAGGACCACCCTTTCGGGGAGGAGACTGTGACGAACCACCAGTCCGTCTGCTAAGCACTCCACTTCCGGGGTACGAGCTTAAAAGGCAAGGAGAGAACGGAAGTGAGGTCTTTTTCCACTCTCCTGGCCCGCTGGTTTGCTCTGCACACACAGACACTGACTGAGGTTCGATTTGGCCCGGTTCTCCGTAACAGCACGTGCTTGACACGGCTCTCAGCCTCAGAGGTAGCCTTGGGTTTTTGGTGAGTTCTATACAGGTTTTTGGTGAGTTCTATACAGGTTTTTGGTGAGTTCTATACGGAATATAGACTAAGCTTAGATCTAAGACTATTTGGTTGTATTTCTACTTTCCTATCTCTCTAATCAACATCACATTGTAATTCCCAAACAATAAAAGCTCTAACTAAAGATCAGAGGCTTCTTCCACTTACTGGTCTGGGAAATAAATAAGGGGAAGGTTAAAGGGGAGTTTAATGCTCTCGTATCCAATTTTAAATCTCACACATAACTTTCTTACCAGTTGTCCAGCCCCTTTATGGTCTCTGGGTTGAGGGTTCCTGAAGCTATTCCTGCTGCTGCCATCACTGATGTGGTGGCCTTCAAAGCCTACTGCTGGTGCTGCTTCTGTGCTTTGGGCTGAGCTCTCATCCAGGTGTTGCAAACTTTTCAAATATAGTAGAGGCACAGTCAGGATTACACAAGATATAGAAGCTTCTGTGTTAAAGGAACATAATTCTTGGAATATAATATTCTGGGTTTTTTTGTTTTGTTTTGTTTTGTTTTGTGGGGCAATGGGGGTTAAGTGACTTGCCCAGGGTCACACAGCTAGTAAGTGTCAAGTGTCTGAGGCCGGATTTGAACTCAGGTACTCCTGAATCCAGGGCCGGTGCTTTATCCACTGCGCCACCTAGCTGCCCCTGAATATAATATTCTGGAAGGCAAAGGAGTTAGGATTATAACCAGGAATAATTTACCCAGCAAAACTGTGTAATCCTTCACGGGAAAAAGTAGATATTTAAAGAAATAGAGGACTTCCAATATTTACACTGACCTTTTGTTGGTTCTGCTGCTCCAAAGTTTTATTTGAGGAGTGATTTTTATTTATTTATTTACTTATTTTTTTACAGGGCAATGAGGGTTAAGTAACTTGCCCATGGTCACACAGCTAGTAAGTGTCAAGTGTCTGAGGCCAGATTTGAACTCAGGTCCTTCTTAATCCAGGGCTGGTGCTTTATCCACTGTGCCACCTAGCTGCCCCTTTGATGAGTGATTTTAAAGTTGTTTGGAGGGGAATGTTGAGAGAGTTTCTAGCTATCCTTTGCCATCTTGGCTCTCTACTGAGACCCAGCTCTAAAATCCAAGCAATCCTCACTCTAAATCCTCAGGTACCCCATGTAAAATTTTGCAAAAGTTCCTCTAGCCTCAGTCTTCTGCTCTTTGCACCCCAGCTCATTCCTTTTTCCATCTATCCATCCATTACTTATTAAATACCTGCTCTCTGTTAGGCACTGTGCTTGGCACCAGGGATACAAAGACAAATAAAATAGAACATTCTCTAAGTGATCTTATATTCTATTGTGGGAAACAATTTTTGTTGTTCAGACATTTCGGTTATGTCCTACTCTTTGTGACCCTATTTGGAATTTTCTTGGTAAAGATCCTGAAGTGGTTAGCCATTTCCTTCTCTAAATCATTTAACACATGAAGAAACTGAGGTGAACAAGGTTAAGTGACTTGCCCAGGGTCATGTAGCTAATAAGTATCTAAGGCCAAATTTGAACTCAGGAAGACGAGCCTTCCTAAGTCTAGTCCTGGAACTTTATCCACTGCTCTGCATAGCTGTCCATAACAACAACAACAATATTTTTATGTTCTTTTATACTTAACTATGAGAATATGTAAATATACATAAAATAAATACAGGTTAATTTGGGGATGGTGGGGATGCTACAAGTGAATGCTGGACAATCTGCAAAGGCATCATGTAGAAGGTGATATTCGTGATGAACTTTGAAAGGAACCAGAGATTCTAAGAGACAGAAATGCATTCCAGGCATGGAGAATGCAAAGGCAGAGGGATGGGAGATAGAGCATCATGTATGAGGAATAGAAAGAAAGCCAGTGTGGCAGAATTTATAGTATGTGAAGGAGATTCATTTAATGAGTCTGTAAAGCGATTTTGGGGTCAAATTCTGTAGGGTTTGGAAAGCCACAGCAGAGGCCCTTGCATTTGACAGAATGTAAGTTCCTAAAGATCAGGGATAATTTTTTTTGTTTTTGTATCTACAGGGCCTAGAACAATTTTTGGCACATATATAGCACGTGCTTAATAAATGCTTGTTGATAGATTGATCCTTGAGGTAATAAGAAGCTGCTTGAGTTTAGTGAACAAGGGAGTAACTTGGTCAGATCCGTGCCTTAGGAGGCACACTGAGATAGCAGTGGAGAGGTGAATAATAGCAAAGGGGAGAGACTAGAAGTAGGAGGACCAGATAGGAGACTATTATAAGAATACAGGAAAGAGATGATGGGAAAGGTGATGGTTATATGAGTAGAGACAGTGGGGCAGATGTAAGAGATAGAATTGACAAGGCTTGGCAACTGGTTGGCTATGTGGGGTAAGGGAAAATGAGAAGTCAAATCTATGGCTAAGATTTTGAACCTGAGTGTATGGAAGGATAATTGTTACAAGTAAAGAGACTTGGAATACTAATTTCTAGTGTTAGTTTCAGGTCAGTCACTTACTATTCATGTATCCTTAGGAAGCCACCTAATCCTTATGACCTTTACCCTCTCGAGTCCTTTAGGGCAGGCACTTAAAAAAATTATCATTGTATCACCAGATTTTTTTTTAGTGAGGCAATGAGGGTTAAGTGACTTGCCCAGGGTCACACAGCTAGTAAGTGTTAAGTGTCTGAGGCCGGATTTGAACTCAGGTACTCCTGACTCCAGGGCCGGTGCTCTATCCACTGTGTATCACCAGATTTGAAATCAGAAAAGACCTAGGTTTGAATGGCACACTGGATAGAGTATCAGGTCTACATTCAGGAAGACTCATCTTCTTGAGTTCAAATCTGGCCTCAGACTCTTACTAGCTGTGCAACCCTGGGCAAGTCACTTAACCCTGTTTGCCTTAGTTTCCTAATCCGCAAAATGAGCTGGAGAAGAAAATAGCAAACAACTGTAGTATTTTTTGGTGAGGCAATTGGGGTTAAGTGACTTGCCCAGGGTCACACAGCTAGCAAGTGTTAAATGTCTGAGGCCGGATTTGAACTCAGGTCCTCCTGACTCTAGGACTGGTAATCTATCCAGTGCACCACCTAGCTGCCCCCACTGTAGTATTTTTGTCAAGAAACTCCAAATAAGGTCACAAAGAGTTGGCCACTACCTAAAATGAATGAATAACAAATATATGTACTATGCATAAGCTATATACACAATAGTATGTGTTAAATACATGTCATATGCATGATATATGATGTACACATAACCCATACATTCACATAATATATGCACATATATACACCTATATATAGTGTGTCATACAATATGCATGTATGTGCATTTATATGCAATGCACATGTATGTGCAATATATTCACAATATATGCATATATACACTATATTGTGTGCATGCACATGTGTATATATGCATATGCCTATGTGCATACACAGCTATAATACATATTACTTGAAGGTTTCACACACTTTATACGCCTTATCTCATTTGATCTTCACCCCCCATGAAGTAGGCTTTATAGGCATTACTAAACCCATTTTATAGATAAGGAAGCATTATGCCCTTGTGCAAAGCACCTTCATTCTAGTGTCACAGGATTTGGGCTCAGATTCCATCTCTGACACTACCTATGAGCCCTTGGGCACTCTTCCTTGGCCTCAGTTTCCTCCTCTGTAAAATGAAGAGGTTGAACTTGATGACCTGTGAGGTTCCTTCCAGCACTAGATCTATGATTGGGTTGGAAGTGCATTACTGTCTGAGATGCTAAAAAACTTACCTCTTCTTAAACAATTTTCTGTAAAATGGAGATAATAACATCTATCTCCCAGCCTCAAATTGTGAGACTCAAATGAGATTGTCTATATAAAGCATTTTGTAAAACTCAAAGTGCCATACAAATGTTAACAATTATTATGATTCTTATTATTACTCCTGGCATTTCTAATACTAAATTGCAGAGCTGCAATAGTAGAGTAAGTCTTCTCATTGGAGAGCTTCTTATACAGATGAAATCACAAATGCAAACAAAAATAATGAATATTTGTAAAAAAATTAGCATGTTTCATGGGCATTTGCCTCCTTTTAAAAAAAATTAGGTCTCCTCATCTTGCCCAGGCTGGGGCAATAGTCCCCCTTCTCCCACCTCCAACTCATTCACATACTCTGACCTAAACGTTCATTTTTATTAAAAAAAAAATGAAAACTCAAAATGCATGCTTCCCTATGTGCCTTGCTACCACCAATCACACACTCACCTCCTTTAAAATAAATCTAAAAATGTACGTGTGACTGCACCCAAACACCCATTGGCAGGGCTGGCGTTAAAGGAATTGTGACTGGAGAACAAGGTTATGTATGTTACTTTTTGGAATCAATGCCACAAGTTTGAAATGATGTATGGAGTGAAAAATGTCTGCCCTGTGTACAGAGAATACAAACCATTCTGTGCAGGGAGCTCCGAGCTGGGCTGGGCTACTTGCTGTTGTTGACTGCTGTCAGATATAATAAAACAAAATAAATCTCCAGGAACAAAAAAAAATTAAAGGACCTAAATGTGCTATTGTTTTTGATTCAGTCCCCAGCTCATAAAATTGCACTCCCCCTTCCACTTCTTCCCAAGTGGTCAGATAAATAAATTAACTATAAAATATAAAAGCCAAACATATCCACAGGAAAATGTTCTTCAGGGACAGAAATTGCTCTCACTTCCCTGCCCCCTCCTTTCCTGATCCCCTTCCATCTTTCCTCTGCAAGTTCCTCTGTGCACTGCCTTGTTGGCTTCTGCCCAGGGGTAGGGAAAGTATTTTCTTAATATTTACATATGGTTAAGAAAAAAAAATTCTCACTGAAGGGCCTGGGACACTTCCATGGGAATAGTAGAGGACAAGAATCATCTGCCCATAGAACTTGGAAATAATAGTTGAAGGAAGAGCCAACCCATACGCTGTCCTTGGCTGTAGAGGGAGTCTGTCCTTTCAACACAGGCAATGAAAGGGGAGTGAGAGGCTGACCATTAGGGCCACAGAATCAGAACCAGAAAAGATCTTCAATGTGGGAGCAAAACCTTTCTCTGGAAGGGACAGCTGGGCTCAGGGAGGAAGCTGTGAAGGCCTATTGTCTGGGCCTGGTGCTGCAGGGTCAGTGTCAGTGTAGGACAGGGCTGAATAAGCACCAGAAACACCCAGTCACAGTAATCTACTTAAGGATTTGCTTTAGTCAATCTATCACTTATCCAGCATTTGTTAAACATCTGTAGGCTAGGCCTTGTGGGGATACAAAAAAGTGAAAAGGTCTCGGCCCTCAAAGATCTTACATTATTAGGAGAGAGGCATCATGAATTTCTGTATATATAGCTATATCTATATATCATGTATGTGTGCGTGTATACACATGATATATGATACACATCTGCACACAAATGTATAATATATACAAAACGAATATAAGCCTGTTTTGGGAGGTAGGGCACTGAAAATGGGGGTTATCTGGAGGTGGAGTAGAATCAAGAATGGCTTCATGTAAATAGGGGTGCTTAAACTGAGACTTGAAGGTAGCAAGACATTCTAAGAAGTGGAGGCGAAGAGGAGATATATCCTAGGAATGGGGAACCAGCTAATGCAAAGGCATGGAGGCAGAGGATAGAGTGTGCAACACAACAGGCCAGGATGGCTGGATCTCAGAATACAAAGAGCTCACCTCTTTGCAAAGTGTAAAAAGATCAGAAAGGTAGGAAGGGTCCAGGTGATTAAGAGATTTAGGGGGCAGCTGGGCAGCGCAGTGGATAAAACACCTGCCCTGGATTCAGGAGGACCTCAGTTCAAATCTGGCCTCAGACACTCAGATACTTACTAGCTGTGTGACCTTGGGCAAGTCACTTAACCCTCATAGCCCTACCAAAAAAAGAGAGAGATTTAAATGGTAAACAAAGGAGTTTATATATGATCCTAGAAAAAATAGGGCATCACTAAAAGTTTAATGAGAAGGAAAATATCTGATGTGATTAGACATGTTCATCAGGAATAGAGATAGCAGGATAGAAGGGAGAGAGAGAGAGAGAGAAGGAGAGAAAAACAGAGAGAGAGGGACAGAGACTGAGAGAGACAGAGAGAAAGAGATGAGAGAGAGAAGGGGGAGGTACAGGGGGGTGCGAAGATTTTTAGGATACAGAAGGAGTTGAGAGGCTAAAGAGGATGAATTAAAACTTGGAAGATAAATGAACTTTGTGTGTCAGTGTATTTTTGTATGGGATAGGGGTTGGATGGGGAGGTAGGACTGGGGGCAGGGAAGAAGTGGCAGGATATCTTCAGGTCCATGGTTAGTAGGTCTAGTGAAATCTGAAACAAGCATGCACTCCAATGTAGTAAAAAGGTTCTTGTCCCAGGCCCTAGAATCCACTAGTCAGAGCTAAAGTCGAAGGTCAGCAGCTTCTGGAAGACTGACATAAACCAGCTTTGCCTCATCTGGTTCTCCTAGCTGATGGACTTAATGGACATTCTGCAGATAAGATGTGGCAAAAAGGAAGAGCAAACTAAGCTAAGCATGGCTATAGTTGACATTGAGGGTATGTAGACAGTGTGATAGACTGGACAAAGCATTGAACTTGGAACCAGCAAGACCTGTGTTCTAATCCTAACACAGTCACTTTCTTAACTATATGACTCCAGTCAAATCACTTATTCTCTCTGGAACTCAGTTTCTTCAACTGTAACCTAGGTATAATAATAGCACCTACCTCACAGGATTTTGGGGAGGAACAAATGAGAAACTTGCAAAGCATTTGATACAGCACCTTGTACTTAGTAGTCACTTAATAAATGTTTCTTTCCTTGCCTCCTTTCTCTTCCCTTCCCTTCCCTTCCCTCCCCTTCCTCATCTATAAAATGAAGTTGGATTCAATGACTTTACGTGACTTCTCCCAGCTCTAAATTTGTGATCCCTGTAAGCTCTTCATTTCCCCCATATTTTGTTATTGTATTATCCCTCCATCAATGCTTCCCTTTAATTTGTAGTGGTAAGCAAACAGCATCAACCAGGCCTGCAGTTTTCAGTGAGAAATGAAGATGACTCTCCCATAGACCTAAGTGGGGTTCTATAACAACACAGGAAATAGGAGGGGTGGGAAGAGTTGGAAAAAAAAAACAAACAGACTGGTAGAGTGACCCCCTGAGCTAAGTCCCTTTGGCTTGCTGGACATGTGGAGCAGAAGAGACCAGCCCTCCCTGAAAGTGCCCTGACATCTTAAGGCTTGAGGAGGAACTCCTGGATCAAAAGTAAAAAGATAGACCAGGTCCTTAGGAAGTTGAAGGAAGACTTTTAATATTTGGAGACACAAAGGGATAGCTTTGTCTCCATAGGCCTTCTTTCACCCTTCTCTTCTTATTAAACAAACTCACTCCTCCTTTACTCCCCAATTCCATAGAAGGGGAGAAATGAGAATGAGCAGAGCTGGCCCTTGGCAAAGGTCTTCAAAAGTCACCTCTTTGGTGCTGCTAGCTCCCCTTTTCATCCTTAGATTATCTTTGCCACACATTTTGAGAGAATTTTAAGCCACTGTGTGATACTTGCCCCTCATTGCCCTCCCCTTTCAAGGTGTAGGACTTGATAAATCCATACTAGGGTCTTGGACCTTACTGTGAGAACCCTACTAGAGGTACTTCCATCTTATAAAATGAGTCTGTATTGCAGGATTGCAGAATTTCAGAACTGAATGGAACCAGAGATCATCTAGTATTCTGCTTCCCACAACTTATTGAGGATCTCCTCTAGAGCACACCAGGCATAGTGGTCTTTTAGCCTTTGTCTGATGATATCTAGAGAAGGAAAAATTCATAGCTTATAGTTTATGAAATTGAGTTTTTAACCCACTTTTAATACTTGACACTTTTCCCTATTTATTCTTCTTGCATTTGATCCACTGTTCTAGCTAATAGAGATCCTTTTGGAGCCTAACACCAACATCCGATATGTTCACTCTCCCTTCTAGCTTGATGTTCCTTGTAAATTTGATAAGCAGACCCCTTCTGCCTTTTTCCAAGGATAAGATTGCCTAAGTTTGAGGTATTTTACTTCCCTGAATTACCCTATCATATGGGGGTGAGCAGCCTCTTTTGATTGGCTGCATAGCGGAACAACTGGAATACTATCCAAACTGAGCTAGTCTTTATCTTTCTTGCTGTGTCCAGAGGATCAGGATCCCAGTTCACTTACAGTATGGGTGACATGAACAGAACCAAGAGGGAAGATACAGATTGCCTACTTCTCTTTTACCCCAGTTTTGATAAATTGGTCTGGGGGTGTTTGTTTCTGTTCTGTGTCATTTGTCCTCAGTTTGATGTGCAAGAGATGATCTCTGCACTGGCCCTGGGAGTTGGAGCCATGGTGACCTTGGAGACAGTATTATAGGCTGGATGGGTGAAGCCAGCCTACCCAGTGAGAAACCAGGAGAAACCAAGATGTCTGGGACTCAAGATCTGAGATGGGGAGAGATACAGGGGAAAGTTAGATTTGAAACTGGGACTGTGGTCTCCAGGAACCAAACTGAACAATAAACCTGATCCCCAGAGACTGATATGGTACAAACAGGGAGAAGATACCTTTTAAAATAAATATTTCTTTTTATAAACTAATCTGACAGTTTGCAGTTAAATGGGACTGTAGTGCAGGAGATCTACTCCTACACTTGGGGGTAACATCATTGGTGCGGGGATAGAAAGCCTACATACCCCCCAAACACCGCAAGGATCCTGAAGAACCCTGGGAAAGATGGAAGATGTTACATATCTGACATTCAGATGGTGGGGGCTCACATTCGTCAGTGTTAGACTAGTCTTTCATAAAAACATTCAATATCACATGGTCAAGCATAGATTCCAGTGGTAATGCACCAGAGATTAACTTCATACTTCAATGATATTGTACCATGAGCGACTATTCTTTAGGCTCTGACTCTACCCTGCACGAACCCATATTTCTACATCTTGTACACAAGAAAAATATGATAGATATAGACATAAAATAATAAAGAAATAGATAAAAATATGAGAATTTGTTGAATAAACTTTTTATATAGATATAAATAATGATACATTTATAGATATAGATGTAGATATTATAGATATAGATAAAGAGAGAGAAAGAAAGAGATTTAGATAGAGATAGATACAGCATTTGCCTAATCTACCCATCTAATAATCAGTCCAGTCTGAAGAAGAGAAGGGTTTAGATTACAGAGGCAGCGTAAGATAATAGCTTTAGAGTAAGGAAGATCTGACTGAGTTCAAGGCCTAACTTTAACATGAGCTGTGTGTGATTGTGGGCAAGGAACTTCATTTTTAAACCTCAGTTTCTTCACCTATAAAATGGAGTTGATAATAAAACCTTCAGTACCTACTTTACAAAGTTGTTGAAAGACTCAAATAAGATCATGTATAAAAAGCACTTTGCAAACACGAAGCATTATATAATTTTCAGCTAGTATTGTTATTCTTTAATGATCTATTCTCATTGATTCAGTACTGGCTTTTTTTTGTAGTCACTAATTGATTTTTCAGGCATTCACTAACCATCTTTTGAATAACACATCATAGGATTTTACCATGAATTAAAGTTAAGATCACTGGCCCAGACTCTTCCCTTAAAAAAATAGTTTCGATGTTTGGCCTTTTCCAGTCTTGTGGCACCTTTCTTGATTCTCCATGGTCCTGGGGGGAAAAACTTACTGACATTGACTCCATTTTTATAATAGCAATTCGTTGAGTATTGAGCAATGTAGTTTATTAGGGCCTGCAGAGTTTAATTTATCCTGGACAACTAGGTGAATGACTAATTGACCAACTGATTGAATGTATGAGTATGAAGAGCTTACTAAGTGCCAGTCACTGTGCTAAATGCTAAGGATAGAAATACAAAGAATTGAGAAAGTCCCTGTTCTCCAGGAAGTCATGCTTTTATGGGAGATGTTGTTGTTGTTATTAATCAGTCATGTCTTCCTCTTCGTGACCCCATTTGGGGTTTTCTTGGAAAGAGACTAGAGTGGTTTACCTTTTCCTTCTCCAGCTCATTTTACATATGAGGAAACTGAGGCAAATTGGATTAAGTGACTTGCCCAGGGTCACACAGCTGGTAAGTATCTAAGGCCAGATTTGAACTCAGATCTTCCTGATTCCAGGCCCAGTACTCTGTCTACTGCACCACCTCATTGCCCCTCTTATGGGAAAAGACAACATATAAAGATATGTTAGATGGCAAAGATATACACCCAATAGCATGGTTTGGAAATGGCCAAGAACTGATATGGAGAACTGGTGCTGGATATTTTCTGTCTCTCTACCTATCTTATATATTGATTCCCTAATTTATTTCATTTATTTATTTGTTTGTTTGTTTATTTATTTGTGGGGCAATGAGGGTTGAGTGACTTGCCCGGGATCACACATCTAGTAAATGTCAAGTGTCTGAGGTCAGATTTGAACTCAGGTTCTCCTGAATCCAGGGCCAGTGCATTATCCACTGTGCCACCTAGCTGCCTTGTTGATTCCCTATTAACCATTTTTCCCCTCTCAAGTCCAAAAGCAGTTCTTCTTGGTGGAAAAATACAGGAGGAAAACAAGGATGGGGCAGTTCTGTATTCTCTCTGTTGAATGAATAAGTGAATGAATGAATGAATGAACAAATGAATGAAACATTTATTAAATGTTTTCAAAATGCCAGTAACTGTGGTAAGTGCTTGCAAAACAAAAGCAAAAGCTAATAAAATCCTTGTCCTCAGGGAAATGAACATTCTAATGGTTGGAGGAATAAGGAGAAGGAAGTGGTGAATAGGAAAAGGTATTTTGATTAGTAAAGTAACCTGTGCTAGTGAATGGAACCATAGTGAGTGGACATATCCTTCCAGTAGCAGTAACAGTAGCAGTTTCTCAAACAGGAAATTAGGGGTGGGAAAGGGGGGTAATGGTATTTGCTACATGTACAGCTGCAAAGCAGCTGTGGAGAAGATGGTAGATGAGGAGAGTGAAATGTGGCTGGAGTAGCCAGCCTGATAAAGAGAGCTGCACAGGAGGCACTCGCCAATCAGGACCTTGGGGGCCCTAGGGCAGCCATTCCAGAACTTAGAGAGTTAAATCCTCAAAGGCATGGTCTTTGCTCTGGGCAACAGGGTAGCTGGGGAGAAAATGAGGAAGTAGTAACATAAAATACAGTGTCATGAAGTAAGATCAATTGAAAAAAAAGTGGAGTACTGTTCATTATCATTATGCCCTCCTCTCTCCCCTGATATAGTTCAAAATAAAACAATTTTGGTTGACCTTTTCATTGCCAAGCATCTTTAGTACGCTGGGTACCATACGCACAGTACTCCACCAGAGTCTCATATTCATCTTCCATCATCTGCCCTTACTTTCCATCTTCTAGACTTTTTTGTCTGATTTGGTCAATGAGTTTCTTGTAAATCCACATTGGCATCTTCAGACAACTCCACACTTCCTTCCTCACTGGATCCCCTTCTCTTTGTTTCTTTAGAACTTCTTTCATGAAAGCAACCTCTCCTATCTGGTCTGACTTCCCCCTTGGAATTTTTGTCCATGGATTCTTGCCTAACCTTTCTCTCCATCCTTTGAAATCTGCTCTCCCCAAATCAAGGGCACATGCCATACTAGGACTGGCTTTGCACTCCTTCTTTAATGCAGATTCTAAGATGGAGTGTTCACTCACAGTCTACCCAATCTTTCTCCAAGGTTTCCATAATTCTCATGACAGCACCTAGTTTTTTTCCTGCTGGTCAGATTCAGATACATGACAGCTTTTCCCTTCATTGTTCCTCCACCTTTTAAAGGATGAAATTACATTTGAAGCAAGACAAGATCTGATTTTGTCAAAGAGAAGATTCCATTAGATATCTAGATCATTCAAGTCCCCCATCACTATTATATCATGCCAGTGTGGCAGGCTTATGATCTGTTTCCTAAATTCCTCATTTATTTCCTCTCTGTCCTAGCGGTCTGTAGAATATTACAATTCTGTTTCTTTCTCTGTTACTCTTCAGATATTCCCCATCTTTCTCCCTCCTTCTGGTTCCTGTATTTTTTCATACAAGCAAATCCTCATAATAAATATTTATTATTTAAATAATAATAAAATTATAGGATAATAGGACAGAATATTATAATAATAAAATGCAAAATAAATAAATATAATGTTAATTCCCCTCTTCCCTACATTTTACTTTTCTTGATTCTTCTGAATAAGGTCTACCCTTCCAAAAACTATATCCCAGTTCATGCATTCCACCAAAGCTCAGTAAAACCCATGATATCAAATTTGCATTAGGGTTTCTAGTTAATTTATAATGAGGAGAAGAAATACTGAAAGAAGAAATATTTAACACATAGGAATGAAATACTAATGGCATATTTCCTAAAAGCATCATGGATTTTTTAAAAAATTGGGTGCCATTAGGGAGATGTCAATCATAAAATTTCAGAGCCAGAAATGATTGCTAAAGCG
The DNA here is from genome assembly GCF_019393635.1 of Dromiciops gliroides. NCBI lineage: Eukaryota > Metazoa > Chordata > Mammalia > Microbiotheria > Microbiotheriidae > Dromiciops > Dromiciops gliroides. The sequence continues at coordinate 414,050,500 of NC_057862.1, read as the reverse complement.
CAGAGAGGGTAATTGCTTACCCAAGATTACATATTTATGACATATTTAGTGTGTCACCTCCCAGGATAGGACTCGAATTCTGATCTTTGGACTCATAGGCTTTTGTTCTCTCCCTTACATTGCACTGATTTTCTGCCTTCCTGTTGTTCCTCACATCATATCCTGTAGGCAGTTGGCCGTTTCCATTGCCAAAGCACAATGCCTCCAAAACACATGATTAAAGACAAGGCCTATCATACCCAGCCTTCAGCAGTTCCTGCTTGCTTTTTGTTATTCTGTTGGCTCCTGTGTTTGGAAAGGCTGAAGCATCCCATTGGTTCAACAGTATTACTTTAGGCATCTACCTGGCTTCCTTGGAAGCTCATCAGACAAGCAGCATTTATGAAGGCAGGGGAGAAGGCATGGAATTGGTGCACATGAGAGAAAGGGATGGATTTACAGCTAGAAAATGGGCAGTAGACTCAGGGACAGAAGCTCTTCCAGGGGTTTCATCTGCCCCAAACATCATTCCCTTACTCCATAATCCCCAGCCTTGGAGAAAGCACTCTACCACAATATATTCTTTCAAAGGTATAACTGTCCAATAAAATACAGATAAAACATTCAGCACGATGAGCCTGCTTCTTTCTCCTAGAAAATACATGTGAATCCTGACTTTTACCCACTTCTACACCTAGCTGCCTCTGTCACTTAATAAGTGTCAGATGGTTGATTAGTAAGAAGGACTTATACCCTAATTGCATTGGCCCTGAAGAAAGAGAACCTGATTTTGAATTCTGCCTCGGAACAAGCTGTTTTTAACCTGTCGGTGCCTCAAAGTCCTTCTTTGTAAGGGCAGCTATGTGACACAGTGGATAGAGTTCTGGGCTTGGAGTCAGGAAGACTCAACTTCATGAATTCAAATCTGACTTCAGACTAGCTGTGTGATGCTGGGTAAGTTACTTAACCCTGTTTGCCTGTTTCCTCATCTAGACAATGAACTGAAGAATGAAACAACAAACTACTTCAGTATCTTTGCCAAGAAAACCCCAAATGGGGGTCACAAAGAGTCAGATATGACTAAAATTACTAAAGAACAACAAATCCTTTTTTTGTAAATCATACGGCCTTTATTAGACAACCTGTAAGGACCCTCATAGCTATAAATCTTATGAAAATACTAACTTATAATTTCCTCTGACCAAATCATAGAAGGAAGGTATATCCTTAGAGTAATAATATGGAGATATCTTGCTTTGTGACCTAAGGTGAATTCCTTTTCTGGTCTTTTTCTCTTCTCCCTATCACTAAAAGTATAGACCTTAAGCCCTAAGCATAAGCAGTTCTCAAAACTCAGATATTTCAGAATATTTCACTGACGGCCCAATCTACCTGCTGTCATCTTATCTTGAGGTACCCATGATCTCTACATATAGTCTCTTTTTTCAACTTCTAGGGAACTCACCTCCCTTTCAGACTACCAAGATGAAAATTCTACTTCAAGTTTCTAGCAATTTAGCAGCAATTTCTAGAGGGAGAATTTGAGACCCTCCCTTTTTATTGCTTTGCGATCCTTTCAAATGAAGAATAGTTGAAGGAACTAAGGATGGTTTGCCCAGATAAGAGAAAACTCACACAGTACATAATTTCTTTAAGTATTTGAAGAACTGTCCTATGGAAGAGGGATTTGTTTTGCTTGGTTCCAGAGGGCAAAACCATCAGGAACAATGAAGGGAAGGGAGGTCAAGGGGAAGCAAATTTAGGTCATGTATAAAGAAAAGCTTCCTAACAACCAGAGCTTCACCCTTCAAGATGCTCTTGTGAATTGCATTGAATTGTCTGTTTGCTGACTGACTTTGGGCGAGATTATTTTCTGAAGGAGACTCTCTCTTTTTTTTTTTTTGTGGGGCAACGAGGGTTAAGTGACTTACTCAGGGTCACACAGCTAGTAAGTGTCAAGTGTCTGAAGCCAGATCTGAACTCAGGTCCTCCTGAATCCAGGGCTGGTGCTTTATCCACTGTGCCACCTAGCTGCCCCCTATTTTTTTTTTTCAGAGGGAGACTCTCAAAGAAGGTGCTTGGCTGAGCTCTGCTCCCTACTCCTGCCCACAGTAGTTCAGACGCCATTTGTCACTGCTATCTTTGCCCTCACTGAACAGAGGTCTCTGAGCTACAACTGTATGTATGTATGTATGTATGTGTATGAGTGTGCATACATGAGTGTATGCATGTGTGTGTATGTGTGTATGTGTGTATGTGTGTATGTGTGTAGGGATGTGATGTCAATATGAGCTACTCATTCTTATTGGCCAGAGGGGAGCCTTCCAAGGAAGCTGAGCACCTCCAGGTTTATCCACCGCCCTCTTCTCTCCCTTGGCAATGGGCTAGTTTCTGCCCTGCCTGTCATTTCCAGAGAGCCCCATAATTGCTTGATTTGCATCTTAAAAACCTCTGATAACTTATAACAGCAAATAAATAACTAATGAACCATCTTGTAGTTTCTCTCTGGATGCTCAACCACCCCACATTTAGGTTGACACTGCCATATGGGGTGAGCTGCTCTCTAAAGCTGAGCAATTTGGACCCCCAAGTAGGTAGAGAGGATGTGAACAATTGACTTGTTATTTCTAGGAATACTTCAATTTCTCTCCTCAATCAATATGGTATTATAGCAGAAGGAGCACTAGAGTTCCAGTTAAGGGCGACCTTCCTTCAAATCCCACCTCTGACACAAGCTATGTAGCCATGAACAAATCACTTACCTTCCATAGGTCTCAGTTTGTTCATCCATGAAATGGAAAGAAAAACATTGACAGTGTCTATCTCACAGGGTTATTATGAGGTTCCACTGAGATAATGTATATAATGTGCTTTGTAAATAAACATTAAATGTGTTTAGATAGGTTAGGTCTTATAATTAGGGTAACCTTTCCTTGATTTTCTGTAAAAGATATAGGAACAAAGGTCATAGGCTAATTTGATCCTCCATTCCCATGAAGCCTTTCATTAATCTCCCAACCCAGGAAGAATTCTGCCTCAGTTTCCCACAGGGAGAGAAAAACAGAGTGAAAGATGGTTTCAATTTGCCTTTGGACCAGCACCATTTCAGATTTTCTTTTTTGCTCTTGTGCTTAAGGGTTTTAATTCTTTTGTTTATGTCTGGTTCCAGTGACAGAAACTTCTGACAGATACTACTTATGATGGGTTTCAAAGAAAAAAAATGGTAGGAGTATGTGGGGGGAGCCCTTAGCTACTGAAGCTTTGAAATTGACTCACATCCTGAAAACTACATTATTTTATATCCACTCTGAAAGGGTAATATCAAACTTATGAAATATTTACTAACTCGGCGGCATAAACAACAAATCACCTCTTTTGCATTAAATATTTTTGTGAAAGATATTTTAGTAAAATACTGCAGCTTGCAATTTAATTACAATGAGTAATTAAAACTTAGAGCATAATCATTTTTGGCAAAAAGTCAGTTTTTGTTAGAATTTTAAGATAGAAAAAAGATGCATATTACGACCATAATACTGTTAGTAATTAAGATAAATGCATCAATTATTAAAGATGCAAACATGTCAAGCAAGCATAACTAATTATTTGAGCATGTTAACAGTTGTTTAATGTTAACAAGCAGTGAATTATTAAAGACCCCATGTGTCACATTTTGGACTGCATAAAATATAATGTTCTGGAATGTTTTATGATTTTCAAGTTTCTCTTAGATCTTCACCGGATTAGCTATAAAGTTAAGATAACTTGCCTTTAAACTGTACTTCTAAAATAATTAGCTGTGATCCTGCCTGGAGAGGCTGCATTTCTGAGTTGGGGTTGCCTTGATGTGATGTGGGGGTGGGGGTTCGCAGTCCACTCTGTGCTGTGCTTCAGCCACAGTCACACAGTCTAGGAAGACAACTGTTGTTTTGGGGCGGGGTGAGTCTCCTGTTACGGGGTCCATCCAACATGGAGGCTAAAACTAACGAAAGCAGGATTAGAACCAAACAAGAAGATAAAACTTCATTTTTTTCTCACTCTACCAAGAGCTTTGTATACCCTGCACAGCTGTATAGCTCTGTTTTTTTCTATTTAGAGATACACCTAGCAAACAGCACTTCACGCAATCATATAATCAAGATGCCAATTAAGACACTTGTATAAATCACTTGCATAGCGATGGTCGGATTATTTTTGACTGTCAAACTGCAAATCAACACCGGCAACTCTCTTCTTGGGATTTAACCAGAGCTGAGTTTCAGCTCCCCCCTCCCTACCCAATGAAACAGAATGGGCCCCCTTGGGAACGAATCTGAAGCCAATCATGTCACCAGGGAAATGGCTTTGAAACTGTTTGTGTCCCAGAAAGTCCTACCTTTTGAATCCATACATTTCTCCTTTCTGTCCCCTAACCAAGCAGAGGTATGGATGGGGACAGAGAGTGGGTTATGGGCTTGGGAAGTTAAGGTAAGACTGACAAAGACTATTTGGGTAGAGGTCATGTCTTTTGTAGAGCACAGAGAGTCAAAAAAGGAGATAGGAAATTACATTATCAGATTCCATTCAGCAGCAGGCAAAGGAACTGACTTGACATGGTGAACACTCCAAGGCTGGCTAGCACCCTATTTCAGCTAGTTCTCTATCCATTTCTCTCTTCCCATTCTCAACTAAACTCCTTGAAAAAGCCATCTATACTCAGATCCTTCATTTCCTCTCTTCTGAACCCTCTGCAATCTGGCTTACAATCTTATCATTCAAGAGTATTGCTCTCTCCAAAATTATGGATCTTTTAAAATGTAAATTCTAATTATCTTTTGTTATGCAATGCACATTTCTCATTGTATCCCTCTCCTCACTTTTTACCAGAGATCTATCCCTTTTAATAAAAGAAAAAAAAGGTCTATAAAACTAAACAACATATTGAAGAAGCCCATTGTTATATGCTGTATTCCATACCCACAGTCCTCTACTTTATAAGAGAGCAGCATTGGGGGAAATAATCTTGGTCATTATAATTTCACAGCATTACATTTTGATTGTTTTTTTAATGTTTTTCCTCTTTATATTTTTGGAAATATTATAGATTTTTTTCCTGGTTCTGTTTACTTTGCTTTTCCTCAGTCCATGTAATTCTTGTCATACTTCTCTGTATTCATGCTCCTTATTTCTTAAAGCACAGTAATAGTCTCTTACATTCATGTACCACATTGTTTCTCCAATCCCCAGCCAATGGGCATCTACTTTTAATTCTTTGCTAAGAATATTAATAAGTAGCATACTTTCCATTTTTTTATCTGATCCTCAAAACAATCCTGTAAGGTCTATTATTATCATCATTTTCCAGATGAGGAAATGGAGGCTTCGTGAAATTAAGTGACTTGACTGAGGTAACAAAACAAGTAGCTGAAGCAATATTTGAACTTGAGCCTTCCAGTCTCCAAGTCCAATATTTTATTCACTGCACAGCCTACCTGCCACAGAAAATTCTGTTGTAACTACATGGGACTTTTCATTTTATCAATGATCACTTAAAATTCTAGAATCTTTGGATCAAAGGATATGGACATATTACTCACTTTCTTTGCATAATTCCAAATAGCTTTACAGAATTATTGGACCAGTTCAAAGCTTTACCAACCAAGCATCAGTATCTCCAACATTGACTCTTCCCATTTTTGTCACCTTTGTCAGTTTTCTTGCTATGAGATTGTTTTGATTTTCAATGCTCTTATCATTAGTTATTTGAAGCATTTGTTCATGTGATTGTTGATAGTTTGTAATTCTTTGGAAAGCTGTCTGTTCTTATCCTTTGACCACTTATCTTTGAGAACATGGAATTTGGTCTTGCATATTTCTGTTAATTGTCTATGTATCTTGCATATCAGATCCTCAACAGAAATATTTGATAGCAAGATATTTTCCCCAGTCAACTGCTTCATTTCCTATCTTAGCTACATTAATTTTTTTCTTGTAAAATCTTTTCAACCTTGCCCTTTTTCCATCTATAAAATATTTTCACATATTTATTTTAAATTATATATATATATTTCTCTTTATATCACATTTATTTTCAGATACATTCCCACTTTGCCTTACCCCTACTCAGTGAACCATGTCTTATAACAAAGACAAAAAAGTAAAAAAAAATATAGCAGATCAAGAAAACAATGAACACATAAACCATATCTGACAGTGTATGAAATATTCTATACAAAATAGTTTCCCAGCTCATACATTTTCTCAATTCTTCTCGGGACCAACCTTAGTATTAAAATCATAGAATTTTCCGTTTTGTTTTTATTGTTATTACTATTTATCTTGTTGTAGTTGTTGTATATCTTATTTTCCTAGTTCTGCTTGCTTACTCTTCTTCAGTTCATACAAGTCTTTCCCTGTTTCTTTGAATTCTTCCTATTTGTTTATTCTTATGACACAATAATATTCCATTGCATTCATATCCTGCAATGTGTTTAGCCAGTTCACAATTAATAGCTAATATCTTTGATACCACATCAGTTGTGCTGCTAGTCTCACCAAGTTTTATGGAAAACACTGTGTAGACATGAAAATACTATATAGATGGTGGGGATGATGATGATGGTGCTTGTCATCGTTGATATTGTTGTTGCTATTGAGACAGCTGTCTAACAGAAGACAGACCTGATAGATGATGTAGTGAGTGTCACAAGTAGTGATTTTCATGCCTAGTAAAAGCAATGCAATTTTTACCTCCCAGACAATCACTGTGAAAAGATGCTCAGAAATCAAGTTTGTAATTTTTCATGGGGAGAAAAGGCAAGAAATAATTAAGAAAAGTACACTTAAGGGAGATGGTGTTACTTAAAAGCTGCTGGAGGAATGTATATGTTAAAACTTTTGCAATTTCTAAGTTTCAGTACTGAGGAGCAAAGCCTGGGACTCCGCCCCATCCCCACCCCAATTCTGTCTATGAAAGTAATCATTAAGCCTTACAGGAGCAATTCTATTCCATTCAACATTTACTAAGTACCCCTATCTTCAGGGAGGACACTGTGAACTATTGACAGAGATATGGTCGCACCTTCTTGTCAAAGAGTGTGTGATTCAAGGAAAACTACTTTCTTATTGTCCTCACAAGCAACTGGAGGCCTAAGGTGCTTTGAGAAGATTTGACATATATCTATCCTCTCCAGTTTCTTTTTTTCAATCTTTGATTAAAGGGAAAAACTCAGAGTATTGGTCTAAAAAAATGACTTGTATTGACTTCATTTGTTTCATTTAGCATTAAAAAAAATTGTTTTTAAATTCAGAACTTAACAAATGTATAAAAAGGAACCTTTCTACACAAAGTAGAACAGAAAAAAAGGATTACATGTGAAACTGAAAATTTCTATTCTGTTCATCTCTCTTTTTAAAAAGTATATAATAAATTCAATATGTGATTTTCAAAACTGCCTTGCCTGTCTGTTTCTTTCTGAACTCCCTTATCTTCCAGGCACTTAAAAGAATCTTATTAGCCCCCCCCCCTTTTTTTCTTTCTTTTCTTCTATTTTTTTTTTGAGGAGGCATACACTTTTCCTAGCTCTTTTCCCCTCTAAGCCCTCCCAGAATTTATTTTCCATGGTTAGAATATCTCCACCCACCCGTTGCCCCAATAATTACCTAGTGCTATAAATAATACATATTTGTGTATTATCCACCCCCATAGACAGGACCAAATAAATTTATTTTGAACCATGGGCCTCCCTTCTATCCCTGTTCAGAAAACACTAGAATGTTAGAAGAGAGCTTAGAGATCTCTTTAATTCATATTCAACAAACCTAGAACTGGTCAATTGTTTCTGCTATAGAATCAATTCTACTGCCATTTTATTATATCAACCTTGTTCACCAAACAAACAGAAAACCGCAATAGCATTTCCTAGACATCTCCTTTCTGAGAACAGGGTGTGCATACACTGGATCTCAAACTTCATTGAGAAACAACCTGGCTGCAAGAAGATACACATTGCTTCTTATTCACTGCATAACTTAAAGCATGTTACTCTCTCTGTGCCTCAATTTCCTAAACTATAAAATTATGGGTTTGGAGTAATTCATCTTAAAGGCCCCTTCCAGCTCATTCAGCCTATGCCCAAGAGTAGAAAGAGAAGGGATAAACAGGGCCCTGTTCTTTCCCCAGTAAATCAAGTCACCTGAGAAAGACCTAAATAATGGAAAATTCTAGTCTTTTTATCAATGGAGCAGCTGAGAGGAACTTCAAGGAGATCAAAAGGCCATACAAGTCCTCAGCTTTACACTTTAACCAACCCACATTGAAGGTATTAGAGGAAACCAAGATGGTGCCTTATTTTCAGAGAGGGAAGCTTTTTCCTTCAGAGAAATATGATTCTCAGAGAGGTTAATTACTACGCCTTAGATCATACATCCCAGAACTGCCAGACCCAAGATTAAGCTAGCCAGGGTCCCATTAACTCTCAACCAGTCTTATAATCCTGAACTATGCTACCTTTTAGTTGGATGCCTATTTTCCCTTCCATCTACAGTCACTGGTGTAAGCAAAATTAAAAAAAAATAGAGGAGTCCAGGAAAGCTTTAGGGAGGTTGGCAATTCTCCACCATTGTTTTCATAGGTCATTTGTCAGGATCCAGAAATGTGTTTGATGATAGTAATGTGGAGAGTCCTTTGAATATGTAGAACTTCCAAACATGCAGGAAGGAACCGTTAGAATGTTCCGCAGGGTTCTAAATCCCAGAGCTCTCTGGAGTTCCAGATCCTGAAATTGTGGGTCTCCCATCTCCAGTGCGAGCACTGGCGGCTGAATTAGAGTGTACCGCTGGCTCCACTCCAAATGCATTCCTTCATGTGTCAGCCCTGAATCTCTTCATATGTTAGGGTGAGCTGCAAGTACAGGAGTTTCTTCACTTCCAAGGCAGTTTCACCATCTGTTTCTATTATGGGAGTTTATGGCACAGAATACCTCAGACACTAGAGTCTCCATTTTTTTCCTGGCTTGCAGTTACAGCACTTTATGAACAGAATGATTAAAAGGTAGGGGCCTCCTTCATCCCCCCCCCATTTTTCTTGGCACATTATGGAATTCCAAAGGATTTTTACAGTTCATTTTATGAAGATGAAAGGTGATTTGAAAGAAAATTAAGAAATTATCGGGGAATGTAAATGTGACTACAACTCAGCTTTTAAAAATCCTTTAATCTTGTCATGATTAAAAGGATTTTCCCCCCTACATTGTTTCCTTTTTGGACATGTATAAGGAGACAAAAGTTGAATTTATGTCTTAAAATTTGCAAATAATTTTGGAATTTGATTTTATGGATTCATATGGTAGCTCCATATTTTTAATACCTGCACTAAGGCCGATACATTGTGGGGTTTTTAGTCCAAGGATTTCCCCATAACAGTCTTAAGACCATACACAAAAGATCAAGCTAATTATCTCCCCAGGCACTGAATCTATGAAGGTATTTTTAGAAATTCAGAATTCAGAGAGTCATAGAGCTGGATGATAGAGCTTTTAGAGCTGGAAGAAATTCCAGAGACCATCTGGCCCAACATCCTCATTTTACTAACCAATCAATCAATCAGTCAGTCAATTAATCAAGCAAGCAAGCAAAAGACCTTTATTAAATGCCTACTATTCTCTTTATTAAATGTCTACTATTCTCTCTATTCTACTGTTCTCTACTATGCTAAGCTAATATAAAGTGAACCGATACAAACAAATCCAAAGTAGTTAAAATAAAAAATAAAAGATAACTTAAGTGACTTGTTCAAAGTCACACAAGGTGGTAAATAGCGGAGCTAGTATTTGAACTCAGCTTCTCTGACTCCAAATATAGTCCTCTTCTTAAGGAGGAAAAATGTTTTTAAATCTCTACACCTCCACTACAATTTGATGAAACCATTCTCTTTATCCAGAATAACTCAAAAAGCTCAGAACAACCATGACACAAGCAAATTGATACTACAGATCTAATGCTGTCTCCAGGCATCTGATCAGGTAGAATGCTGGGACACTAGAAATACTTAGAGAAGGTGAACAAATGGCTTGTACTGCTCTAGGACTCATCAGCTATATGACAGCCGGACACCACAGGCCTTTCAGTAGATTTGCATATGGGCAGGACAAAGAAATCAGATGTCACCCGAGAGATCCAATTTTATCTATGAAAGGACTAATCCCATGAGGAAGAGGGGGAGGGGGGATTTGAGTGGAGGATCCTTCAGCGATGTGCCAGCAAGGGCCACACTTTCCTTTTCCATGGTAAATTAGTTTCTCATTTTAACTACTCCATAGAAATGATAAAAAAGACAAAAGCCACATGGCACAGACTCCCATTCACTCCCTTTTCTGGCATTTCTTCATGGATTTTTTTTTTCTTCTTTCATTGTGAAAAAGAAAGTAATGTGTGATTTAAAGTGTATTTGATAAAATGACAATTAAAGATAAACCTCAGAGCTTAGAGGGTCTGGGAGATGGGAGGGCTGGCAAAGAATTGTATGTTTGATAGCTAATTATTTCTACCACCTATCCACCATAAGTACTTTGGGAGATTTTTATTTTTCTTTTAAAATTTTCTTAATATTTGCTTTCATATAGGCACTCGTGATAAATGAATATAGTCAAGGAAACCAAATCAACATTTTGGCCACATCTGAAAATATAAGGCATCTGAAATTCTCAGTGCCATTTTAAGCTTTAATATCTTCAAAAGCATAAAAGCTACAAACTTACCAAAATATCATTTAGAAGCTACTTATATTTCATTTACACCTACTTAACTTTGTGAATTTTGAGTAATACATTTTAATTTTAATTTAAACAAGTCAAGGCTCCCTTTTATTATGTATTGCTTGTGTGAGACTTTCTAGTAGACATTTTCTCAAATTGGTGAAGTAAACCAGGCCCTCTTACTTGGACACCTCAGTCACCTGATCTATCTCCATTAGACTTTTTCTTCTGGAATCCCGTCAAAACTGTCATGTCAAAACCTCATTTTTTGGATGATCTTAAGGACAGGACTACAAATGAAATCCTTTCAATCATTGAGAAGCAGCTGATAAAAATTTTTACAAAGTTTGAAAATCAACCAGAGCGATGTATAGCCAAGACGGTGGTTATGTTAAATTTTAATAAGAAATGCATCAATATTTTAAACTTTTAAATAATTAACTTTTCAAAGGTTTTTTTTTCTAAGTTTGTAGCATTTACACTTCTCAAGTGTAAAATTGCACTAAAACTTTGGGGAATATATATACACACACATATAAATATATACACATATATATGTACATATACTTTATACATACATATATGTGTATGCATATATGTGTGTATTTGTGTGTGTGTGTTTCATAAGCAGTCTTCTAAAATCCTGATAAGTCACTGAGTTGATCAAAATTTTAAAGTTTTTAAAAGTTGTTTTCCTGGGATAGGTACTTATTTTTGAAAGTTTTAATGTTGGTCCAATGTGGTTTTACCTTCAGAATTCTCTCACCTGAGAATCTAGACTTGGGATCAAGTGCTCTGAATCCTAAACATAATTCTGTCACTAAGTAACTTAGGTAAATCACTTGAGATTGTAGACAAGTCCTGCCCCTCCCTCCCATGCTGTTTCTTCCACCATAGAAAATGGAGGTTGGATTAAATGATGTCTATAGCTCCTTTCAGTTCTGAGATTCAGAACTGACCTTATATTCACATGTCTCTTATGTTTAAAGACAGAGGGTGGATAAAAACAGACAAATATATTTAGGGACAAGTACACTCTTCTTCGAAGTGTCTAGTGATCCATACACACATTTAACTAACATAACTTCCCTTGACCAATAACAGATTGCATGCTTTTTTGGCATAGCTCCTAGAAATGAGTGATCTCAATCCACTGCCCTCACTTCTCAGCAGAACTAATACTGTGTTATCAGAGTGGCGGATTGGCTGATGATACCATGGCATCCAGGCAAGGTCTGTCCCTTCTCTTGGAGGCAACACTATGGTATATCAAAGTCACACTCCTCTCGCAGTTTCAACACTCTTCCTCTACATTTCAACACTGAATACCTAGCCATCATGGGTTGAGGTTGGTTAAACATGAAAGACCTAGGAGCCATACATAAGTAGCTTTTTAGTTACTAAGATGTAGCCTAAAATCAGGTTCCAAAAAACTCTGTGTGTGTGTGTTTGTGTATGTGCATGTGACTATGTATCATCATTATGTCCAAAACTCTGTATATATGTCATGTGTAAAAAAAAGTATGTGGGGAATCATCAGATTAGTAGATTACGCTTCTGTTGGCACTTCAATTCTCAATCTGATGGCTTTTTATTTCACTGTTTCTCAGTTCACTGTTCATCGTATGCATGCTTTTCTGTTTTTATTTTTTAGAAAAGCAAAATGTTAGCCTTGAGGACCAAGGAATAAAATCAAGCACAATTGGTCATTTCCCTATGTTTAGCAAACACTATTTTCTTCTACTCATCTCAACCATTGCTGGCAGCAGAAGCTACTGCAGAGCTCAAAGATTTGATGATTATTGATGAAGTTAGCCAACGCATGTATCAAGAAGAAAAAGGGAAAGGGAGTATCATGGCTCTCATCTCATAAAATGATATCCCTAGAAAAGTCAGCGGACTGGGACCATACAGAATTCTTCATGCAGTTGAACCCAATAAATTGTCATTACTCACAAAAACTATGTTCCTTGAAAGGGTCATGTAGCCATTTTTAGATGCCCCAGACCTGTGATCAACTTCTCACCTTTCTTTTTCCCTGCATAGTGTCTTTCTCACTGTGTTGGGGTTTTGTCTTGATAATTTTCTGAAAGTATGAATTAAACTCTGTACTATGGGTGGCAGATGTCCCTCCATGAACAGGTCAGGGTACAGGAAATGGTAGGCCTACCCATTCTAAGAATATTGCCAGTATCAGAATCCCATCATGCTTCCCCAACCACCCTCAGTCTTATAAACCTAGATCCTCTCTCAAGAGACCAAAGTGTGCCTTTGCGGCAACTTCCCTTCCTCATATAGATATGAAAGGGACATTTTTAATATCTTTCAAGATGTATGGGCAGTTCTTTTCAGACAAGAGTCAGGCCCTGATTTTTAAGGGATTTTTAGTAATTTGGGGGACTTGCAACATAGGCAAAGGATCAGAAGATCTAACCTCTTGTTTTTGTGCTACGGAGTCTATGAATTCCTTCTCAGAATGTTTTTAAATGCATCAAAAATAAAGGAAATCAATTATATCAAAATAGTTATTAAAATACTTTAAATTCCAAATTTACAGACCCCTATGATTGGTGGGCCTTTAAAAGGTCAGTAGAAACTAAGTTAAGAATCCCTATATGACAAGATGAACATGCTTTGTTTCAATAGTGTTAGAAAAAGGGAGGGAAGAAGGAAGTCAGTGTGTTTTTTTAGCTATTAAAACTGGATAACATTGTAAGATTTGAGAGAGAGGCAAGACTCAGTTGCTGTGTATAGCCATACAAGTGAATAAAGTGATCAGAAGCCTAATTTTAATTTTGAAGGGGTGGGGGGAGGCAGGTTCCACAAACATATCTTAATGTGATTCTCCTTTATTCCCTTCTAAAGGACAAATCCATTTACTTTAACTTCCTTAGTCAGCAAAATGTAGTCAGAATTCCAGTTTGGAAGATGAAACAGAAATCTGAAGTGGGGTGGGGTAACCAAGCCAAGCCTCGGGATTCCCTAAGAGCCTACATCAAAATATAACCAGTTTTAAATTCAGATCAATTCTTCCAATAATAAAAAACAAATGTACCTCAGTAATATTATTCTCCCTGCAAATGATCACCCTCCACCTTTATACTTGTCCTGGTTTATGTCTTGCAATCATGTCAGAAACATTTTGCCTTTCCCCCCCCTTTTTGGGAAGGAAGGTAATGTTTCTTGGGACTGGAATTTACATCATAGCCAGTGGATAAACATGTTTTGCCATTCCTCTAGCCCTGATACTATTTCATGCAAACAAGAGTAAAGGCAGGAGGTTCCCTTGTGCTGTCTGGACTTCATTCACTCTGGCCCCAGAGAGCATCCAATCACAGGCATCCAAGGTTCAAAGAGTTAAATGAACCAACACTGTCCCTTCTTGATGCTCACCCCTGAGCCCCTTCTTCTCCTCTCCTCTCTTCTCCATGGGCTTGGGGTGATTAATTGTGTGATCCATTCCTGTAGGGAGTTGACAGTCACTCTCATTTTCTTGTATTTTTTCCCCTCTCACTGCCAAGGTCACAAGTGAGAAGGCCCCTCCAAGTTCTCTCCACTCGTCCTCCTTCACCCTCGCTCTGCCACGGCCTCATGAATCATTCCGTCTGCACATTGAACTCCTGATGCTTCTCTTGCACCAAACTGCCCGACTTCCGCAATTTTTCTTCATTCTCACTAACAATTTGGTAATGAAATATTGATTTTTAGTTAGATTCAAATAGATGTTATTAAGTTTGCATTGATAAATCGTTCCTTTTCTCGGGCTGGAAGTACCTCAGTCAAATTCTAACTGCGCTTTCATACCTGGTGATGTATTAATTTGACATATTTGTCACCCAGGCTGCTGGGTTCAGTGTTGGAGGAGGGCGTCTGTCCTAATTGCTGTTATTTCACAGAGAAGGTGTAATTCTAGCTGATGTGTTTTAAGGATTTTAGCCCTAAAATCGGGTTGGGTAAACATTTCCTCTGGGGCTTTTATTTTATTTTTTTCCAAATTGCACCATTTCTCCAGTGAGCCTGGTTTCCATTTGGGAGGAAAGGGTGGCCCACTAATTTGATTTTTTCCCCATGCATTTTGTTAATTAAATACATAACATCCTGGCAGCATTATAAAATATTGAAGCAAATTGACAAGTGTGTACCATTTCTCTTCCTAATATTTTTGGAGTAAAATTCAGTGCCCGCGGGCAAAAGGCAGAAGCTGTAGCAACCTTATACTTGGAAAGAGGAAACTGGGCACATTCCACCCCAAATGCAGAACTCAGCCTATAGAATCATGTATTTTGATGAGAGTGAATGGGAGTGTGTTGGAGAAACTGGGGTTATGATTCCCTACATGCCATTAAGTACTGAGACTTGTCTACTCCTTCCCAACCAAACCTTTACCAAGTATCCATGGGAGATATTACCCTGTTCCAGACTCTATAAACAGTTTATTGATTTGAGGGTAGACATAGTACTGTCCTCAGATGGAAGTGAAAGACAGTCCTGGGAGAGTTGGATCTTTTAAGATGGTCTTGCTCATTGTCTGATTCAGAACATGTAGTAGCAAATGATGCCAATTTAGAAGGTAACAAAAATAGTGAAAAAAATAATACTTTTTACACAAAGACCTAAGGCCAAGGTAAATGTTGCTAATTCAGAGACAAAATATCAGTGGCAATAATGTAGAAGTGGTTTCCTCCTTTTCAACTTCCTGGGTTCTATGAGCAGAGTTCCTGAACTGCTATAACTGAAGGTAGGACTGGTTTTCCATGCCCAGATGTCCTGGGCTATGAGTGCAAAGCAGGGGACCGCGTAGTGTGACTTTAGAACCACAAATTGAGCTCTTAGAGCCTGATTGTGCATATAACTCTCAGGTCTTATAGTACCATCCCTGAGCTAAAAGAGAATTTGAGAGATTATTTAGCTTATTTTATTTGAGGGAAGCAAGAGCACCAAACCAACTCAGAAAAATATTAATCATAATGATTCATCTAATCTGTCTTTACAACAAGGGTTCTTAACATAGGGTCTCTGATTTTTTTAATATGTTGATAACTTTTTTCCTTTCTAAATAAGTTTTTTATTGATATCTTTTCATATCACCAGAATTTCTCTGAGTATTCCTCCCTCTCCTCCTCCTAGAAAGCCATACCATATAACAAATAGTATTTTTAGGCAGAAAAGAAAATGAAAAAAAAAATCAACATAGATGATAAACATATCCAAAAAAGACTGAATAATGGACAATACTTGCTGTCTTCCCACCTCTATAAAGGCATAGGGCATGAGTGTGTTCTTTTATCTCTTCTTTTGAGTCCTGCTTATCATTTATAATTTTGCAACATTCAGTTTTGATTTGTGTGTGTGTGTGTGTGTGTGTGTGTGTGTGTGGTTGTTCTTATTAACTTTGCTGTAGTCATTGTATGTATGTTATAGGTTTTTTTTCTCTAGTTATTGATTTTTTGGGGGGTAGCAGGGCAATGGGGGTTAAGTGACTTGCCCAGGGTCACACAGTTAGCAAGTGTCAAGTATCTGAGGTCAGATTTGAACTCAGGTCCTCCTGAATCCAAGGCCAGTGTTTTATCCACTGCACCACCTAGCTGCCCCTTCTCTACTTATTTTACTCTGCATCAATTTATGTAGATCTTTCCATACTTCTCTGAATTTATCTCACTGGTCAGTCATAGCACAATAGTAACCCATTACAATCGTTTAGTCATTCCCCAATCAATGGGTAACCACTTTGTTTCTAATTCTTTTCTATCACAAAAAGTTCTGCTATATATTGTGTTTGTTGTTGTTGAATTGTTTTATTCATGTTGAATTCTAGGTGATCTTATCTGGAGTTTTCTTGGCAAAGATACTGGAGTAATTTACCATTTCCTTCTCCAGTTCATTTTACATACGAGGAAACTGTGGCAAACAGAGCTTTAGAGACTTGTCCAAAGTCATGCAGCTAGTAAATGTCTGAGGCTGGATTTGAACTCTATCTACTATGCCATCTAGCTAGTACTGATAAAAATATATTGATGTATATTGGGAACTTTCTCCTTATCAATGGTTTCCTTAGGATAGAAGTTTAGTAATGAAATCTCTGGGTCAAAGGACATAAATATTTTAGTCACTTTCTTTACATAATTCCAAAATTACTTTCCAAAATGGTTATACTGACTCACAGCTCCACCAATGATCTACTCATATGTCTTGATGACTGTATTTAAATATAATTAATTTTTGTAATGTAATGTGTTTTATTTTATGCATTTTAAAATGCTATTCTGAGATGTCCATAGGCTTTCATGGGACCACCAAAGAAGTCTGTAACATATATAATGACTAAGAATTCCTTATCTATATTGATCAAAGAATTTCTCTTTTTCACTCTGAGATACCTCAATGAAGAAGCTGCGGGTATTTTAGTGCATAGTTAAACCAGTGTTATTGGGTGGCCCAAACAAGTTAGAAAAGAAAATGAAATCAGCTTTCTCCACTAGACCACTCACCTTCAGAGTTTCCAGACTTTGTAATTCACTTCAAAGAAGACCAAATATCAAGAAAACTTGAGAAACTTTAGTACTAGTACAATCATTCCATTGCCACATTCTTCATAATTTCCCCCCAAAGAAAGGAAAACTTAGTTCAAAGTGATTAATGCCAAAGTTGCCGATATCCAACTTTTTCTGTCTTTATTTGAGCAGTTAGGTGTAATAGATAAAGTGCTAAACTTTCAATCAGGAAGACTTGAATTAAAATCCTTCCTCTGTCATTTACATGCTTTGTGATCCTGGACAGAGCTCTTCTCTGTGCATGTCAGACTCTAGGATTTTTCTACTAAGTCAAAGTTAATTTGTGATCTGCTCAGTGGAGGAATTTCCAACAATGGGCATTCCCTTCACTGATGAACTTATAGCTAGTTACTGTATTTGAATACTGTAGGCAGTGTCTTCATCATCTTTTTGTTTGTTTGTTTGTTTCCCTACTTTAGGCATGTATCAATTACTGTGAAGACAATACTCTTAACATCTCCATTGGGAAGATTTCATTACATCTAATCCATATACAACCTAAAAGTCACCTTTGGCTCTTCAACAACACTTATCCCCTTCCCCTGTCTAATTAGTTGCCAAGTCTGTTAAGTCTAGTAACTATATACCTTAAAAATCTATGCTATTCTTGTCAATCACATGGTCAACACCCTACTCAAGCCCTCATCATTACTTGCTTAGACTATTTCCACATGGCCTCCCTGCATCCAGCTTCTCCTCTTTCTAATCCTGCCTCTAGTCAGCTGCCAAATTGATATTCCTAAAGAAAGAGTTGGGACTATGAGAGGCATTTCACCATCCATTTCTTGAAGCTTCACTCGATCTCCATTGCCCTTAGGATAAAATAAAAACTCCTTGGTTTGCAATTTAAAACCCTTCACAATCTGGCTCCAACAAGGTTGATCACACATTCCTCACCTCACATACTTCTTTGTGTCAGAAAACTGACTTCCCTGATGTTTTCCACATGCAACATTCCATCTCCTCTTTTCAATTCTTTGCCTAGGCTGTCCTTCATGCCTAGAATGCTGACATCCCTCATGGAGTCCTAGTATCCTTTAAGGCTCAATAACTATTTTCTAATTGAGTCCTATTCTGATTCTCCCAGTTAATTGTGGTTTCACTCAAAATTACTTTGTATTTTTTTTGCCTCTCCATGTTTGTATATGTGTATAGACATATATTATATATGTATGTGTGTGTGTGTTTGTATTATATATGCATATATAATATTATATTTGTATAAAATACAGTTTATATTCACATTAGAATGTAAGCTTCTTGAGGGTAGGGACTGTTTTGTTTTTGTGTTTTTATCTTTATTACCCAACATAATGCCTGTAACATAATAATTGCTTATTGAATTGAGTTGAATAGAATTGAAATTAATTTAATTAAATGGAGTTGCTGGTGCTATCTATAAACTGAAGGCCCCTTATTTCCTAAGCCACAAAGTCAAACTCGGGCTGGACCAAACTGGATAGAACTCTTAGCTTCAATTCTTCCTGACTGGACTCCTGTGGAAGTAGTGAGTTTAGTCCATATCTGATTGATTTTATCTGTGAAATGAGCTGAAAACTCTTCACAGCGAGAAGTGCTTGACTCCACTCCTCAGTTCAGACATTCCAGATTAATCAAATTGTCCACTGCTCAAACATTTGCATGGAGTAGGATTTCTACAGATATGAGGGTTAATGTTAATGGGAAAGAGAGGAGAGAGAGGGAAGAGCCAGACAGAGAGAAAGAAAGAGATAGAGAGACATGGCTAGAGAGAGACAAAGAGAATAGGAAGGATTTTTCTTCTCTAGAACCCAGTCAAAGCAGATAATTATAATAACTTACATTATATAACATTTCAAGATTTGCAAAGTATACTTGCCACATCAGAGTGGCAAATATAACAAAAAAAAGGAAAATATTGAATGTTGGAGGGGAAGTGGGAAAACTGGGATACTAACCCACTGTTAATGGAGTTGTGAATGGATCCAGCCATTCTGGAGAGCAATTTGGAACTATAGCCCAAAGGGCTATAAAACTGTACATACCCTGTGATCTAGTAATACCACTACTAGGTTCATATTCCACAGACATCCCAAAAAAGAGAATCTACAAAAATATTTATATCTGTTTTTTTTTTTTTGTGGTGGCTAATAATTGGAAATCAAAGGAATGCCCATCAACTGGGGAAGAGCTAAACAAGTTGTGGTGATGGAATATTATTGTGATAAAAGAAATGACAAGCAGGATGAGTTCAGAAAGGCCTAGAAAGACTTATATGAATTGATGTATAGTGAACTGAGCAGAATCAGGAGAATGTTGTACACAGAGACAGCTATACTGTTTGATGAAGAATGTGAATACTTTAATATACTCAGCAACACAACTATCCAAGACAATCCCAAAGGACAAATATTGATGAATACTATCCACCTTCAAAGAAAGAACTGATATTGATTGAACACAGACTGAAGTGTGTTCCAGACAAGGTATTAAGGAGTATCACAGAAAAGAAAATTCAGTCCCTTCCCTTAAGAAATTAAATCTTATTATGTAACCAAATGTGAGGTTGAAGATTAACATCATAGTCAGTAGGATCACAGAATCTGAGAGGTCAAAGTTATCTCAGCAGCTAATTAGGCCAATCCTTACACAAAAGAAATCCTTATCATAATGAGGAATCCTCACTGGGTTATAACTCATTTTACATCCTGGAAGAGAACAATTCTGATTGAAAGTAAGAGAAAGTTTAGCAACTTAAATTGTCTGGCCTTCTCCTCAAACCAACCACCTCACCAAATGATGGAGCTAAGAAGTTATGTATATCTAGAAAGCTTTTGTACCTCCTTTTCCATTTGGCCAATTTGACTTTTCAAGGCATTCTTTTCCTCATTGGCTTTTTGAACCTCTTTTACCATTTGGCCCAGTCTATTTTTTAAAGTGTTATTTTCTTCAATATTTTGTTGTGTCTCCTTTACCAAGCTGTTGACTTTTTTCATGATTTTCTTGCATCACTCTCATTTCTCTTTCTATTTTTCTTCTACCTCTCTTACTTTGTTTTCAAGGTCCTCTTTGAATGCTTCTATGGTCTGAGACCAATTCATATTTTTCTTGGAAGCTTTGGATGTAGGAGCTTTGACTTTGTTATCTTCTTCTGAGGGTATATTTTGATCTTCCTCGTCACCATAGAAACTTTTTATGATTAGCATTTTTTTTTCTGTTTGCTCATTTTCCCAGCCTATTTCTTGACTTTTAACTATTTGTTAAAGTGGGGTACTGCTTCCAGAAGGGAGGGCACACTGTCCCAAGCTTCAGGGGGTTTGAGCAGCTGTTGTCCAAGATACTTCTAGGAACTTGTAAGTCCTTAGTTCTTACAAGGTGGTATGATTTAAGGAAAGATATGTTTACTACTCTCCTGGCCTGTTCTCTGGTCTTCAAGAAACAACAGGCCTGCTTTTCTGCCTTGGAACTATGAACAGAGACCCTTTCCACTGTGGCTGTAAGCTCTAGTGTGCTTGTGCTCCTCCCTTGCCTGGGACCACCACCCAAGATTGTGACCTAGATCCAAGTATGGGCAAAACAATAGAGTCCTTCCTCAGTGCTAGCAAAGAGACTCCTGTAATATCCTTCTGGAGTTGTTCATCCCCTTTACCATCTGTTGGCTTAGTTCTGTGCTGATTCAGAGGCTCCCAAGGCCTGGTCCTGGTTTGCTGGGCCTTTAGCTGGGTATATGCTGGGGTTGGATCTGGGCTGCCATGGCCTGCCCTGGGCTGCACTCCACTCTCACCCAGGTATAACAGACCTTTTCTTCCAATCTTCTAAGTTGTCATTGGATGGATATTGATTTTACCCTGTCCTGCAGAATTGACAAGAAGGTGTTTTGTTAAAATTCCTGTGGAAACAAAATATAATTTCATAAGGAGATAATGGATGGAGAAGAGAAAACATACAGAAGGTGTGAGGGCCCAGATGCTATGTATGTGAAATTGATATCTTCTGATGGTCATGAATTTATTGTAAAAAGGGAGCATGCTTTAACATCAGGAACAATAAAAGCCATGTTAAGTGGCCCTGTCATTTCAGTCCTCTCCAACTATTCCTGGCAAAGATGCTGAAGTGGTATGCCAATTCCTTCTTCAGATCATTTTACAGATGAGAAACTGAGGCAAACAGGGTTAAGTGACTTGCCCAGGATCACACAGCTGGCCAGTTTGCTGAAAATGAAACCAATGAGGTTAATTTTAGAGAAATTCTATCACATGTGTTATCAAAAGTATGCATGTATTTTACCTATAAGGTTCGCTACACTAACAGCTCTACAGAGATTCCTGAATTCCCAATTGCACCTGAAATTGCACTGGAATTTCTGATGGCTGCAAACTTCCTAGACTGTTAAATAAAATAAATTATAATAAAAATATACTTTAACATGGTCATCTTAGAGTCACTTAATTAAGTTGATGTGGGTTGTTAATATCCAATTACTACAACATAATATGAAAATGACAGAGTAGAAAATCCCATGATTATATCAATAGATTCAGAAGAAAAGAAAATCTTTGACAAAATGTAGCATTCCTTTATTCATTCATATAAAAACCCTACAAATATGAATAAATGAACCTTCTCAATATAATAAACAGTATCAAAAGGCTGCAATTTTTAAAAGAAAAACACTAGAAGCTTTTCCAATAAGATCAGGAGTAAGACAAGCATGTTCATTGTGACTCTCATTACTTTCAAGGCAAGGGGTAAGCATTGATATAGTACCTATTGAGTATCAGGCACTATAGTAAGCTCTTTTTACAAATATCTCATTTGGTTCTCACAACCCTGGGAGGTAGGTGCTATCAATATCCTCATTTTACAGTTGAGAAAACTGAGGTGAATATAATTCAAGGACTTGCCCAGGGTCACACAGCTAAAAAAACATTTAAGGGTAGATTTAAACTATCTTCCTGATTCCAGAACAAGGGTTCAGTCCACTGAGTCACTAGCTGCCACATATAGTTTTTGAAATGTTAGATGTAATAATTATTAAAGAAAAAGAAATTGAGTAAATAAAAGTTGGTAGAGACATGATCTTTATTTGCTTACATGATGATTTAATCCTAAGTATTCAACAAAAATATTAATTGAAACTAATTAGTAACTTAGTAAATATCAGGATATAAAATAAATTCACAGCAATCATCACCCTATTTATTTGTTACTAACAAAACTCATAACTGGAGAAGGAAATGGCAAATCACTCCAGTATCTTTGCAAAGAAAACCCAGGTTAATCATACTACAAAGTAGATAGTGGCTGATTTTGTCAAGCATATAGAATAAGACAAAATGATAATAAAATTTACATGGAGGAATAAAAGGTTAAGAACTTCCAGGGAAATGAAAAAAGGCCTAGATTATGGGGGGGGGGGATTGTTTTGTTTTTTGGTGAGGGAATGAGGGTCAAGTGACTTGCCCAGGATCACACAGCTAGTAAGTGTCAAGTGTCTGAGGCTGGATTTGAACTCAGGTCCTCCTGAATCCAGGGTCAGTGCTTTATCCACTGCTCCACCTAGCTGCCCCCTAGAATTATGTTTTAAAGGTAAACTATGTAGCATTGATTATCAAAACTATTTGGTATTAGTTAAAAACAGAGAAGTTAAACAATAGAATAGACTACATAGGCAAGCTCAACCCAGAAACTGTTGAACAAAGTAATTTAGTGTTTGATAAACTCAAGAACACCCACCACTGGGACAAAGACTTTGTATTTGACAAAAACTGCTGGGAGAACTAGAACTCAGTCAGACAGAAATCAGATTTAGAACATCTTACGCCATATACCGCAATAAACTCTAAATTGATACATGACCAAATGGATCCATAAATAGCCACATCAGTTTAAAAATAGAGAATATAAAGAGTTACCTTAAACAACTATGGATATGGTATAATTCTTATTTAATAAGAGATAGAAGTGATCAGAGAAGTTTAATAATTTGATTGTTTAAATTTAAAACCTTTTGCACCAAAATATCAATGCATCTAAAATTAGAAGATGATGAAAAATATTTGCAAATAACTCTGAAAAGGGTCTAAGAATCAAAATACATAGGGAATTGATACAAACATGTAAAATAAGAGGCATTTTCTAACATATCATTGATCAAAGGATATGAACAGACAATTTCATCAGAACCATTGAAAAACATTTTGGAAAAACACAGGACCATAGATAGATCCTTGGGACATTGCCAAAGATTACCTTCCAAATTGAAATATATTCATTAATGACTACTTATGAGGGTTGGTCAGTCATCATTTATTTTTACTTATTATTATTTAGAATTTTATTTTTCCTAATTACATGTAAAACCAAATTTTGACATCAATTTTTTTAAAACTTTGTGTTCCAATTTCTCTTCCTCCCTCCCTCCCCACACCCCCCAAGAACTCAAGCAATTCAATTTAAGTTATACATGAGTAGTCATGCAAATCATCTCCACATTAGCCAGGTTGTGAAAGAAAACAGACAAAAAAAAAAAACTTCAGGTTAAATAACTATCAAAAAATTATGTTTCAATCTGTTTTCAGGTATCATCAGTTCTTTCTCTGTAGATAGATTGCAATTTTTGTAAGTCTTTCAGAGTTATCTTGCTTCACTGCATTGCTGAGAATAACTAAGTCATTCACAGCAGATCATCTTACATTATTGCTATTATTTTGTATACAATACATTATACTCTGCATCAGTTCATGTAGGTATTTCCAGGTTTTTCTGTTAGCATCCTGTTCATATTTGTTTTTTGGTTTGTTTCTGATAAAGTAACTAACAAAACAAATTGTGTTTCAATCTGTATTCAAATACCATCAGTTCTCTCTCTGTAGATGGATTGCATTTTTCATAAGACCTTCAGAGTTTTCTTGGATCATTGCATTGCTGAAAATAACCAAGTCATTCACAGCAGATCATCTCACAATGTTATTGTTATTTTGTATATAGTAGATTTCACTTTGCATCAGCTCATACAGGTCCCTCCAAATCTTTCTGATAGTATCCTGCTCATCATTTTTTTATAGTAAACTACATTTATGTAGTACTTTAAAGAGAGATTTCCTTACAATAAGTCATCAGTTCTAAATTCACCTTGTACTACTAGCTACCTCATATCTCACTATCTCGTCTACAAAAATATAAGAAACTTTTCCCCCAAATTCCTTGCTGAAATTCCATGATGAAAGATTCATTCCTTTGATCTGGAGGGCCATTAGGTGTCCAAGAATATCCTATTAAAATATAAACATTCTTGGGAGGGAGAACTTATCAGCTATACCTTTAGAGATGATGAATTGACAATTAGCCAAGAGCAAGACCATGAGAGAATGGAAAATAGAACTGGATTATAATATAAGTGAGTTCCATGCAGAAGTACCGAAAATGATTTGTGGAAGATACAAGATAACCTTGACACCTTTATAATCTTCATAAGGAGAAGAGCACTGGACTGTGAAATTAGACACAAGACCTGGGTTCAAGTCCCATCTCCTGACAATAGCCATATGTCCTTGGACAAAGCACTTAAAGGCTCTGGCTGGAGTTCCCTCTTCTGAAAAAAAAAAAAAAAAACACATGAATACTCATGCCTATATCACATAAGGTTTTGTAGAAAGACCTTTATAAACTATAAGGTGTTATATTCTTTTTAAAAAATCTGTAGATCAACTGACTTTATTGTTTTTGCCTAGATCCGGAGACACCTATGGGTCCTTAAACTAAATTGGATGGTTGTTTCATAATATAGCCCACTTAATTAGAGGGGTGGAGTTTTTCCCTTGTTCTGGGTTTCACCACCAGATAGCAGACCATGCTGATGAATCTCCAGGTACTAATGGTGTTGGTCTGGCATGTAGGAGGAAGGAAGGTAGCAGAGAGACTGGAAAGCTAAATCGAGTATTTGCCTCTAGGTTAGGGTCGAGGTCAGGGGCAGGGCAAGATGAGGAAGTACCTCCATGTCAGCCTGCATTGTATCCAGGCCTACAAATAAATGGAATAATTCAGTTTCCAGGACTCTTAACCTTTTTTCTTGGCATAAATTGTGTTCACCCAAATAAATACAAGCAAATCACATTAAAATATATATCTATATACGGAGCTAGTTTATTCAAGATGTTAGCTTGATTATGAAAAATACCTGACTCCTACCATGACAAAAGAAAGCAGGATCTAAATTCATGTGTATCTGTCTATTAAATGTTCTTAATAGTATTAGGATCATGGTGTTTTGATTTTTTTTAATGGCCTCTAATGACCTAACAATCCCAGTGCAGACAGTTCAAAGGTCAAAGAAACCATTTTATCCCCCTCAGTCACAAATTGGCAGAGAGAGAGAGAGAGAGAGAGAGATGTATGAAAAGATTTCAGTGCTGTGCCCTGAATGTTTGAAGAATAATCAATTGCAAATTATGTCTTATCAAGTTAAGAGTCAAATTGAGGGGGCTGTGGCTGAATATTTTATTGAAGCAATTTAATAAGAATGTAAATGACCATAAACCTAAGTTTTTTAAGCATTTGGAGGAATGAGACCTTCAAGACAGCCCCCTTGAACCACATTACTTTTCCCAAAAGAATGCAATGAGCTCATTCAATTCAATTAAAAAACATTAAGCATCTCCTGCGTACAAGGCACTGTGCTAGATGCTAAAGATATAGAGATACAAATAAAACAAGCCCTGTTTTCAAGGGGATTACATTCTACTGGAGATACAACATACACAAATGAGTAAAAACCAAAGAATTTTCAGGAGGGAAAAGGAATTGGGCATTTAATCAAGTAACTACAGCATAAGAAAATCTGAAAAGAGAGAACACCAGCCACTGAGATCAGGGAAGACTTCATGGAGGAGTTGGCATTGGAGCTGACCCTTGAAGAAAGAAAAGGATTTTCAAAAGCAGAGGTACGGAGGGAATGCATG
Source organism: Dromiciops gliroides (assembly GCF_019393635.1). Classification (NCBI taxonomy): domain Eukaryota; kingdom Metazoa; phylum Chordata; class Mammalia; order Microbiotheria; family Microbiotheriidae; genus Dromiciops; species Dromiciops gliroides. Next base: position 414,024,298 of record NC_057862.1, on the reverse strand, counting down.
ACAGATTCGAGGGATAGCTGTATAAATGCAAGAAGGCAGGAGATGGAATGTTGCATTCTGAGCCCAGCTAGCTGTCCAATGTGACTGGAACATGGAGTTGGTGAAGAGGGGTGGTATAAGATAAGGCTAGAAGAGTGGGGTAGGGGATAACCAGAAGGTTTTGTGCAGAGATTGTAGCATCAAACTAGGGAATTAATATTTTATTCAATAAGCAATTGAGAGCCACTGAATATTTTTGAGCAGTGGAGGACCTAGTCACACCTCGGATTATCGAAGGTTATTTTGGTCACTGTGTGGATGATTTATTTGGGGGCTATTGAAGTAGTCTAAGAAAGAGGTGGATTATTCCTAGGGGGGTTGTGAGCCCCTAGTAGTGAGAATGGGACAGATATAAATGATGTTAGGGTGGTAGAATCAATAAATCAATCAATAAAACTTAACAAGTGATTGAATGTGGGAGAGGGGTATACATGGATGGTGGATACATGACATTGGGGTAAAATCATCCTTGTGTCATTCATCTCTGCATTTTCAGTGTAACAATAGATGCTTTGTCTTCCTGATTTGGGTGGGGGGAGTTGGCACTGTTATTAATATGTTTGTCTCTGCCCTACCCTTAAAGAGAATAGACAAGGACACTTCTCACTCCTGAAGGTCACCAAGAGCTCTCCAGAAAGCTTTGCAATGATAAGGTCTTTTTCATGCATTTTTTGCACTTGCAATTGCTTTCTATTCCTCTGTCAGCTGGATGAAAAGGGAGTATAACGGAAGGGATTCTGTGAGCTCACATTATAGAAAGTTCAGCCCTTCGAAAAGAAGTTGCATTTAAAAAGACAAATCCCAGGCCTTTCCAACATGAAGTGCCTATGGCTCTCAAAATATTTTTAGTGACAATTATTGGTCTTAATTGGGCAGCTAGGTGGTGCAGTGGATAGAGTGCCAGGAGTGAAGTCAGGAAAACTCCTCTTCCTGAGTTCAAATCTGTCCTTAGATTCTTACCAGTTATGTGAGCCTGGGCAAGTTACTTAACCCTGTTTGCCTCTGTTTCCTCATCTGTAAAATGAGCTGGAGAAGAAATGGCAAACCCCTCTATCTTTGCCAACAAAACCCCAAATATGGTCATGAAGAATTGGACAGAACTGAAAAACAACTAAACAATAAAAAAAAGTTGATCTTAACTATGTTTACATATCTTTTATTGTGGGAAGTACTCACATATTTCAGAGGATTGGAACAGTAATATCACAATTTGATTCAGTTCAACAAATTGAATAATTTATTATTAATCTACTATATGTTAGGCATTGGGCTAGGTACCAGAAAGACAAAATAGCCCCTGTCCTCTGAGAGTTTATAGTCTATTTTATAGTCTATTGAGGGGACACAGCATGCATTCAGATGAGGAATCACAAAATATATGCAAATCAAGAGGGAAAGAACACTAACACCTAGTAAGTTCAAGAAAGGCTTTATATTAGATGGGGCACTTGATGTGCTTTGAAGGAAGCTAGGACAGTGTTAATGTAAATAAACAAACAAATATATATATATATATACACACATACATATATATTGCATCATCATCCCATACTTTTCATTTAAACAATTCATTAAAATGATTTTCTTAGTTGATATTTTGTTTAAATAAAGATAAGAATTTGTTATATATGTATTTATTCATATTTAAACAAAATTTGAAAAAAAGGCCTAAAAATGCATTATACCTCTGATAATTACTATCTGCATGACTTTGGACTTAAACCTCCTTATACCTCAGTTTTGTTATCTGTAAAAAGAAAAGACCTCAGAGGACCTCTTGAGCTATAGATTTATAATTCTATTGTGATCCTTTGATCTTCATGTAAAGACTATGAAAAAAATGCAAATAATTGCTGCACTTCATTCACAGTTAAGACTGTAGATTTAGAGATGGAAGATATATCAAAGTCCTTCCAGTCCAAGACACTTATTTTAATATGTGTTATAAATTATATGTCTATCTATCTATATATACTTACTTATAGAATATATCATGTTATATATGAATATAGGTGTGCATATATATGTACATGTGTACATGTACATATAAAGTGTGTTTGTGTATACACATATGTGTGTACTTATACATAAATATGTATATATGTAGTATGTGTATTCATCAGGATGGACTATATATATAGTGCACATGTGTATGTGTATACATATATGTGTGTGTGTATATATTATATAGTATGTGTGTGTGTATTCATCAGGAGATTCCCTAATCAAGTTGATTAATTTCCCCAATAAACTTGATGGCATTAGTGTACATAGATCTTGCCACAGGCATCTGAAGGGCATCTCTCCTGGAGGTAGACTGGCCTATCAGCTCCTTACTGATTGGATTTCAGAGACTAAGGTTGGTTCCAAATGATTATTTGATAGAGGCCCAAGAACAGAAACTCCAGTCAGCAGAGATGCTTCCTCTGTGTGGTTTGTAAAAGAGAATTGTGAAATGGCTCACCTTTTTCCCTTTCTTGATCTTTCTTCCCCTTGGACTTCCAGGTTGGAGTCCTGCTTTAAAGCAGAGGGATTTCTTCATCCCTCCTATCTCCCAGCAGCAGAAAATGGCATATTTACTGGAGAAGCACATGTCGAGTTGTCTGGGCTTGCCTAGATAAGTCTGAGAGGGGACTTCCTGGTCCTTCAGTTCCAAGATGCTGTCTGCCTTTCTCTTTTTTTTTTCTAAAACTATCAATCCTGACACTGGAAATGTCCAGCCTTGGCTGGGTTAGGTGAAGGGGGTTTCTTTGAGGCTAATATCAAGTTCAAGAATTCCCAACCAGTCAGGCATTGGTATCATAGAGGGAGAAGATTTTCTTAGTATGCTTCTCGGCAAAGAAGAGAACCTCTGAAGAGGACTGCCTGAGAATTGGAGGACTAATTCCATGCCATGAGGGCCTGGTATATCTGGACTTGCTACACCTCCATTATATGGCTACAAAGTACTCCAGTAATGCAGGTATGAGGTAAATGGGTGCAACAGTTCTACAACATGCAATTTACTTTGTTTGTTTGTTGTTGTTGTCATTTGTTTGTTTGTTTGGGTGAGGCAATTGGGGTTAAGTGATTTGCCCAGGATCACACAGCTAGTAAGCGTCAAGTGTATTTGAGGCCGGATTTGAACTGAGGTCCTCCTGAATCCAGGGCCGGTGCTCTATCCACTGTGCCACCTAGCTGCCCCATACTTTACTTTGTCTCAGAGGAGGGAATCTAAAGAATCTAATAGACAATTACAGTGCTTTATTTTTCTGCATCTGTTTTTGGAGCATTGTAAGTCCTTCTCATCTCAGGCAATTTCTCTGGTAGGTAAATAAAAGCTTTTCCATCTCTGTTACCCATATTGTACATTGAGTCCTATGTAAGATTTGGGAACCCTGTTACTTGTGAAAATCTTGACTCAAACTAGTCCCCTGGTAATTTAGGTTCAATTTTGGATCAAATTGAGATACTTATGATCCATGAGCTTATTTGCTTTTTTATTTTTGTTGGTTTTTTTGTTTGTTTGTTCGTTTTTAGTGAGGCAATTGGGGTTAAGTGACTTGCCCAGGGTCACACACCTAGTAAGTGTTAAGTGTCTGAGGCTAGATTTGAACTCAGGTACTCCTGACTCCAGGGCCGGTGCTCTATCCACTGTTCTACCTAGCTGCTCCTGCTTTTTTATTTTTAAAGATTTATTGGTTATGATGGGGTGCAGATATTCAGCAAGGGTATATAGTAAGGATATCCTGTTGATTCAGCTGAGTGCAGCTTTCTCAGTTTTGGTCATGCTGTTGGACCAAGCTTGTTAAAACCTCTTGAACTTCTGCTGACTTGTGTACTCTCATGACCAGGAAGTAATGTCAGCAACCTAGCCTTAGTTTCCTGAGGCAATCAAGTGTTTCAAAACCTTTTAGGGAAAAGAACTAATCTAACCTAAATGTGCTATGGCTTTGAGAAAAGTGATCCCTGCTTACATGGCAGAGTGCTAGGACATATTTCTTCTGTCATATGCCATAACTAAGAGTTTCCCAAATTTGCACAGAATCTTATTCTGAGTTAGAGGTACCAAGCCAGGAATCTAATATTCCCTTGTGCTCTGACCCCTGGGATCACACAATGCTGGTTCCTATGAGTAGAGAGTCTTCAAGGCCCTGCACTATAGTTCACATACAAATGAGGAAATACAAACCCAGAGATGAGCTATCCAGTGCCACAAAAGGAGAGGCAGAGCCAAGAGAGATCGGTAAAGACAGGGACTCACCTGAGCTCTCCAAAATTCTCCTCTATATAACTTAACAATAATGCTTCAAAATGAATTCAGAACATCCGAATGGTTCGGAAATGGTTCAGGCTAAAACAATTTTCCAGCCCAAACCAACCTAAAAGGTTGGCAGGAAAGGTCTGTCTCACTGGGGTGAGAATGGGAGCATACTGCATTGCAAGCCATGCCCAGGAAAGCCAGCAGCAGATGTTGGGGGTAGCTATATTTACAGGAATGGATTTAGGAGTTCTCAGCCCACAGACAGTAAAGGGGTTGGACAACTGGTCAAAGAGAGATTACAGGGGTCCTTTTGGTGCTACTAGGTTCAGGACTTTGTTGCATTACCCAAATGTGGTTCTGGGTTGCGATCCTCAGGCAAGGAGGAACACTAGCACACTAGCAGCATGAAGAACACTGACCTTGGTCACAGTTCCAGAGTGGAAAAGTGCTTATGATATCTTGCAGACCAGAGCATGGGCCATAAGAGCAATGACCACACCTCTCCTTAAATCTTACCACCTTGGAAGAACTGAAAGCTTACAGATTACCCAGAAATAGCTCTGAAAACAGTAAAGCTAAAACTTGGGACATTGCCCCTGCCTCACCAGAAGCAGAGTCCAACTTTAACACAAGGTTAAAAGTCAAGAAATAAGCTGGAAAAATGAGCAAACAACAATAAAAATAACCTGACTATAGAAAGTTGCTGTGACAGGAAAGATCAAGACAGAAACTCAGAAGAAGACAATGAAGTCAAAGCAGCTACATGCGAATCCTCAAAGAAACATATGAATTGGTCACAATCCCCAAAAGAATTCCTGAAAGGGCTTAAAAGGCTTTAAAAACTTAAATGAGAGAGTTTGGGTAAACTGGGGAAAGAAATGAGAGTGATGCAAGGAAATTGTCAAAAGTGAGTCAACAGCTTGGGGGAAGAGATATAAAAATATTGAAATAAATAACAGCTTCAAAATTAGAATTAACCAAATGGTAAAAGCAGCAAAAAAAAAATTTGAAGAGAAGAACACCTTAAAAAGCAGAATTGGTCAAATGGAAAAAAAGAAGTACAAAAATTCATTGAAGAAAAGAACTTAAAAAATAGAATTGGCCAAATGGAAAAAGAGATAAAACAAAGTTCACTGAAAAAAATAATTCCTTAAAAATTAGAATTGGTCAACTGGGAGCTAATGACTCCATGAGACATCAAGAAACAATAAAATCAAATCAAAAGAATGAAAAAAATTAAAGAAAGCAATATAACTCATTGGAAAAACAATTGACATGGAAAATTGATTGAGGAGAAATAATTTTAAGATTATTAGATGATTATTATTTTTACTGGAAAGACATGATAAAAAAGAGCCTAGATATAATATGCCCTGAAATCCTAGAACCAGAAGGTAAATAGAAATTGAAAGAATGAATCAATCACCTCCTGAGAGAGATCCCAACATGAAAACTCCAAGGAATATTGTAGCTAAATTCCAGAGCTCCTAGCTCAAGGACAAATATTGCAAGCAGCAAGAAAGAAATACTTCAAATATCATGGAGTCACAGTCAGGGATAACCCAATATTTAGCTTCTACATTAAGGGATCTCAGGGCTTGGAATATGATATTCCAGAGGGTAATTAAAACCAAGAATAACCTAGCCATTCAAACTAATTATAATCCTTTAAGGGGAAAAATGGGTATTTAATTAAATAGAGAACTTTCAAGTATTCCTGATGAAAACACCAGAACTGAATAGAAAACATGACTTTTAAATATAAGATTCAAGAGAAGCATAGAAAGGTAAACAGGAAAGAGAAATCATAAGGGATTCAATAAAATTAAACTATTTACATTTTTACATGGGAAGATGATACTTGTAACTCCTAAGAACAGTATAACTTTTAAGGCAGTTAGAAGGAGTAGACATAGACAGATGACATAGGTGTGAGTTGATTATGGCAGAATGTTTTTAAAAAATTAAATTAAGGAATGAGAAAGAGAGATATGCTGGGAAAAGGGGGAAGGGATAAACAGAATGGAATAAATTATCTCACATAAAAGAGGTATGAAATGAAGATCTTTTACAGTGGAGGGAAAGTTGGAGTGGAGCAGTGTGGTGATGAGCAATGCTTGAATCTTACTTTCATTGTTATTGACTCAAAGAAGGAATAAGATATACACTCAGTCAAGGGTAAAGATCTATCTTGCCCTACAGAGAAGTAGGAGGGGAGGTGAGGAAGGGGTGGGGGGGATATAGAAGGGAGAGTAGATTGATCAGAAGCAATGGCAAAAAAGGAGTAAGTGTTAAAGCCAGAATTTGAATTCACTTGTAAACCCTATTTACAAAATGGGGGGTTCGACTAGAAGAACCTTCAAATTTTCATCTGATCTAGCAATTAACAAATAACACATATAATCAATGTGCATTCATTAAACACCTACTGTATACCAGGCACTGGTCAAAGCATTTAAAAGATCACATCCATAAATCCTAAAGCCTCTATAATCAAATGCACTAGATATCTGGGACTAAAGAGTGGAGAAAAAATGAGACTGTAGACCATAGTCATGGAGCCAAATGGGGCAACAGCCACCATATTTCAGCTCTGTCTGGTCTAGCCTCTGATTCAACTATGGGAACCTCCTTTACTTTTGGGCAGGGAGGCCCCAGACTGGGGTACACTTAGTGCCCATCTTAGTGCCTGATCATTAGGGTACCTTCATAGGCCATGTAAATGAGGGTAGTATGGTTCCAGATCTACCTACTGCAGATGGGGACTGATGGTGGGATATCCTATAGTATCAAGTTTTCTTGTCAATATTTTTGTTTACTCTTGTCCTTTTATCCAAGGTTCCAAATACATTGGAAGTTTTCCCCCCAAGATAGTACCATTCTCTACTGAAAATTAATCTTTGTTACTATTCCTACATTCATCTGATGATATCCTTTATTGTGATTCCCCTTTGTAATTAATTATTTGTTGGACCCAACATATGCCTATTCACAAAGTACTACTTCACTGCCTGACCATGGCATAGAAGGGATACTGGGTTGCTGAAGGTTGTGGCAGGGAAATGCAAGCCCCTACAGATTCTGTCATGCTAGAAAATCTTCAGGTATGATCTCAACAACAGATTGAGTTTCCTTTATAGGGATCACTTAGGTCATACATAAGAGACCTACCACCAGTAAGCTGGCAAAGTGGGGATGAATTATTTATCTACGGCAATTTATTAGATAAGTAGTCATTTTTTAATATAAGGAGATTATTTACCCACCATTAGTAAGAGAAATGGGTATACTGAGAAGATCATGTATTTATGATATGACTGGATGAAATTAGAGTCAGCCTATAGAAAGAAATAAAAACAGAAACAGTTTATCATTATGGGGATTGAATTCCTAGGATTCTAGGCATGTTTTTTGTTTGGTTTGGTTTTGATTTTTTGCAGGGCAATGAGGGTTAAGTAAGTTGCCCAGGGTCACACAGCTAGTAAGTGTCAAATGTCTGAGGCTGGATTTGAACTCAGGTCCTCCTGAATCCAGGGCCAATGTTTTATCCACTGTGCCACCTAGCTGCCCCTTAGGCATTCCTTTTAATAGGAAGATTATGCTATTGTTCCTCCCAGCTCTCACCAGCAAAGTACAAGTTATGAGGTTTTCCATTAGTAGCCTGATATTGGCTAGTCTGCCTGACTTCATGCCCAATGTCTCCTATAACCAGCGACATACATTTGCATGACAGCCTCCAAGCGTTGCCAACTTCATCCATGAAACAGCAAAACTAGCTAATACATTCAGGGAGTAATCTCACACCTCCTGGTCTGCCAAGTTCAATAGCCAGTATGTGGTTGGATAAATGAGAAGTTTAGAGATTTGTCAATGTCCCACAATTTTCCTTTCCCATGTGTAGACATGCTCTCTGGAATCACAGAGGGAAGGCAGCATAGCAGAGCATAATGGTCACTGAGAGTTAGAAAACTTGGTTCTGAATTATAGTAATGCTGTTTATTAACTGTGTGACCCCAGACCCTTCTCTGAATCTCCATATCCTCATTTACGAAGTGATCTCCCACATTTCTTCCTGATCTGTCAATCAACAACTCAACCAATCAATCAATCAATGACCATCCACTAAGCACCTTTTCTTTATCAGTCACTGAACTGGGTACTAGGAATACAAAGATAAAAAATTAACAGTCCCTTCCCTCAAGTAGCTTACATTGTATTGGGGAGATATGTTCATAAATAGCCACACACAATATACTTAAGAACCATTTTGAATGCCTTCCCCCTTGTAATCCTGACCTCTCAAATTTACCATGTATTTGTTTCATAAATATATTTACATACATATATATACATATATGTGTCTATGAACATACATTTCATATAATTGTATATGTGTGTTTCCTATGTAAATATGAAAAAATACCAAATGAAATTAGGATTGTCAACATTAAAACGTGGAAGGCATTCAAAATGGAGGTATCACTTCTATGAATCTATGAATCTGAATCTATGATCTGGATTCAAATCCTGCCTCTGAAAATTCCTAATTGGGTAATATTGGGCAAGTCCCTTCCCCTCTCTGGCTCTCATTTCCTCATATGTGAAATGAGGCTGCTGGATTAGATGACCTCTAGAGTAGTCCCCTCCATCTCTATGTCCTATACTCTGATTAATTGATTGATTGATTGGTTGATTGATTGATTGATTGATTGATTGATTGATTTTTCAGCCCTCCTTCCATCCTGGTCCCTGATTTTCTCTTGAAACAGAGAGAGGAGATCTGGGCAGATAGCAAAAGTTTTAAATCTGTGGCAAATTTGATGGCTGATTGATAATCAACCTAGAAGCCATAGTTGGAAGTGAATTCCCTTTTTATTGCCTCTAGCCAACCATCGCCAGCTTGCACCCTGAATCGCTATGGTTCTTTAGAAGCACAAACGGCTAGGGCCATGCTGTTTCCTCCAACTCTTTCTCCTCCTTGGTCCCTAGCTTCTTTTCCTAGCACCAGATTCCCTGGGGCCCTGAATCTTCCTGCTACACAGTCCCCTCCTCCAACTTTACCTAGTTCTCTGTCCTGTCCTTGGGCCTGGGGAAAAAAAAAAGGGGTGGGGGTGTGAAATCCTTACCTCTGGGTTTTAATTATGTCAGAGTGCAGCGTCTGCTGAATGATCACTTCTCTTTTTCTAAGCGCCCCCCTCTTTTTTTCTAGAGCATTTTCTTTATGTTATTAGAGCTGTCTATAAAATATGAATCCCAATTCCATGATCGTCATAAAAACCATAAAATTCTATGCCTGCCATGAAAATATTACATGATTTATTTTTGTGTGGAGTACATATTAAATCTCAGGGCTGGAATCGTCATTTGGCTCTTCAGCATCAAGAACTTTTAATAACACACACTTTGCCCTAAATTGCTATTATTTTAGGTTCTTTTCTTCATTTTACAATAACTCTCATTTCAAAATAGGATCAGAAAGTAGGACTGGTCCTATTTATAGGTAAGAATTAATATTCTTCCCAGCTGTGGGTTTTTTTTCACCTTTTATGGTTTTTCTTTTTTTGTTGTTGTTTTATATATGATATGATTTGTGCATTTGATATGGTTTGGTTTATGTCAAGTGCCTTTGGTGAAATAGCAGATGAATAGGCAAAGCTGATCAGAGTATGCATCTGACATGCGACCTGCTGGGTCATGGCCTAGATTGGCATAAACTCATGGCAGACAGAAATCCTCTGCTCAGATTCAAAAGGCAGGAGGTGTGTATGTGGGGGGAGGAGGGGAAGAGGGACACTTAGCGTGAGATAAAGGAAAGAGAAGATAGAAGCAATATTCTCTGCCTTTCTCCAGTTGTCACGTTAATTGAGTCTACTGAAAACCTGCTAGCTGTGAGACCTCAGACAAGTCACTCCACTTCTCTTTTTTTGATCATCTGCAAAAATGGAAAAGGGGCAGGGGAGGGTTATATTAGATAACCTGTAAGGTCTTTTGGATATTGAAATCAAGGATCTTATAATGTGTAAAATGGAGGGACTGGAATTGATCTCTAAGGCTCATTCTGACTCTATGCCTTATTTTTTTTTTTTACTGTAAATAGCCCTATGCTGGGATTTTTTTTTTAAAGTGAGGCAATTGGGGTTAAGTGACTTGCCCAGGGTCACACAGCTAGTAAGTGTTAAGTGTCTGAGGCCAGATTTGAACTCAGGTACTCCTGACTCCAGGGCCAGTGCTCTATCCACTGTGCTACCTAGCTGCCCCTCCTATGCTGAGATTTAATCCATGCCCTTGGTAGGCTTGACTTCTGATTGAGAAAGAAGTATGCTGTACCTGGATGGTAGCTAACCTTGGAGTCATGTGACCTTGTACAAGTCTCCTTCCAATCCTGAGCTTCAAATTATTCCAACCATCAGGTTGTACTACATAATTCCTCAAGGTCAGTTTTACTCCCTTCCCACTATAATATGCTGTGATGGTCATAAATAAGACCGAGACAGTGGGAAGAATGCAAGACAGCAGATGATTAGGTGCTACATTATAATACAATCAATTGAAGCTCAGTGAAGAAAGAGACCAGTGAACATGAAGCAATCTGAGAAAGTTTCACTGAGGATATGTAAACTCAGCTGTTATATACAATCTGAATAGACAGTGGAGAAAACAGAGCCAATTCTAGGCAAGGGTAATATAGTAACCAGAGGAATGGACACAGGAATGGAAATATTCATGAGACATGCTTTTGAAGGACTACTCAGGCCTGACTAGGTTTGATGGGAGCCAATGGGAATACGGAAAATGTTAGCTACTATAGGGTGGAGACAGGCAAAGGAGATCACACTTGAAGTTGGGAACCTTTGAAGTACTGTGAGCAATAAGAATAACTCATGTTTATCTGCTATACTTTATGGCTTGCAAAATATTTTCCTTAAAATAGTCCTGTGAGGTGGGTATTATGATGTATACCCATTAAACAGCTGAGAACATCGAGGTTCTGAGAGTTGAAGGGACTTTTTCAGAGGCAGTATGGTGAAATGACAAATGCATTGGACTTGGCATCTGAAAATAATCTTATCGCAGACAATTACTAGCTGAGTGACTATGAGCAAATCACTCAATCCCTCTGAAACTCAGTTTCCTCTTTTGTTAAATGGGAAGATAGGCCCATTATTATTGCCCCTACCATATAGGGATGCTACAAGGATCATATGAGATAATGTATGAGAAATGCTTGGCAAACCTTCAAGCCTTACATACTTGGGAGCTATTACAGAGCCAATAACTGTCTCCGCTGGTTTCCAGCTTCTCTGGCCCTAAGTCCTGTGCTCTTTCTCCTATGCCATGCCATTCTCTCAGTTCATGATTCTCTATGACATTTGGAATGAGTTTAGTCTGATCCAGGACATTTTCATCTCAAAAGACATTTAAAACGATGTGTCGATGGGGTGTTACACACACCTCATCGGCGTTGGAGTTCAAAGCCTGGAAGGGGGTTGTGTCTGGTCTAGGACTGTCCAAGGTGGGGAGCAGATGTGTACAAAGCAATCAATGGCTGAAGGGTTCTATTCAGTCTGGCTTTTAGCACCCTCTATCTGACAGCCCACAGAGGTGCAGCAAGGTGTCCCTTCTAGGTACAGCAATCAGAGCCCAGAATTCTGATTTAGTTATAAAGAGAATATTATAACAGATACCTTTACTAACTCTATATCTTACCTTACCTTCATCAAAATAAAATAAGGACCTTGGAGTAATCTGTACTAAGGGTTTTTCCAATGGGTTCTGAGCTAGCAGAGGTTTATTGGCCCTTGTCTTTCAAATGCTCCCTGTACTTGAACTTGAACCTTTTCTCATCATATCCTACAATTGGATTTCAAAGACTCTGAACACCACCACATACAATACTCTTCCCTCTCAAATTCTAAGGAGGTTGAAATATTTGTGTTTTGTTTTGTTTTACAAGACGCTGTACTTTGCAAGATCTTTTGAGGAAATCATATAATTCTGTGTCTCAGAATGGCTTTTCCAAGTCTGGTTAGTCCAGATTTAAGATGCTTAGACCCTTCTCTTTAGAGCAGCCCAATGACATAGCTAACTATAGACCTTCTTTGCATGGGATAGAGAAAGGTCAAAAGTCTCTTAAAGTTCTTAAGACTAATGTGGAAATGTTTTACATGACTACACATTTATAACATATATTGAATTCGTTGTGTTCTTGAGGGGGGTTGGGAGGGAAGGAGGAAGAGAATTTGGAACACAAAGTTTGAAAAATCGACATTAAAAATTGTTTTTCCGTGTAATTTTGGAAAAGAATAAAATTCTAAATAAAGGGGAAAACATAGGGAAAAAAAGAAGTTTCTTAAGGCTAAAAAAGGGTGGAATTGCATGGAATAACTCTTTGGAAGAATAAAAGCCTGTGTGAGATAGCTGGAAAATCAGTTGACCTAAGGTCAGAAAGACTAGGTTCATATCATGGGTCTCTCTGACACTTAGTAGTCTTGTGACTGTGCAAGTCACCACACTTGTATGAGACTCTTTTTTTTCTTCTGCAAAATGAGCACAATATTACTTAAGAACAAAGAAGGGATATAGTTCTTTGGTCATATAGTTCAACTCCCTAATTTTACAGATGACAAAACTGAGGTCCTGGAACAAAAGACACCTTGGACAAGGTTGCATAGATAAGCATCAGAGGTCAGATTTGAACCCAGGTCCTCCAGATAAGGCTCTTTCCACTGCACCAGGTTGCCTATAAGGTTGTAAAGAAAGCACTTTTTAGATTTTACAGTACTAAAGAAGCATTTATTATCACTGTAATTAGTATAATGCCAAATATTGTATTAAAAAAGTCTGATTACCGCCCCTTTTTTTAAACATTACATTAGTTTCCAGATAAAGTAAACCTATTCCATCCACACCCACCCACCCCAACTCCATGCATTTTTATTAGCTTTCCCTAATCCCTGGAATTCTTTCTTTTTATCCCCATCTCAATTGTATCTTTTATTCCTGTCTCTTTGTATCTTTAGTGCTTAGCACAGTGCCTTGTCCAAAGTAGGTGTTTAATAAATATTTATTGATTGAATGAATGGCTGACTAAAACTCCACTGAACAATAAACATAGCTAAGGAAGACCCAATGGCACAGGAATGTGTAGGGAAAATTCGGAGGCCATAGTCCTCCCTTTACCTGTCTGCCAGAAGGAAAGGAGGGACATTTGATCATCTGTGCTTTGGGACCAGTAACTTTCTTTGAGTGTTATTTTCATATACAGTATCTTAATCATTGAGTATATTATTCTCTGGTTCCTGTGTACCTCACTGATCATCAGTTTCTATAAGTTAGATGGGGCATTCTGCTGACAGTCCCCAGCATCACTGAATTTGGTCTATAAAAATCCACCCAACTGCTTTCACAAATGGGAAGAAAAAACTCCAATTATAAAGCATATGCCTATCAAACAAATAATTTTTTTTGAAAGAACATGTAGCAAAAAGCTAAATGAGCCTTTTGTAGTCCTACCGAATGGAGACATGTTGGGAATAGTGCTAATGAAGTTAAAATAACAGCACCAAACAGCAGCAACAGCAACAGTATAGAAATCATCCTAGGAATCAGTACCATGAGGCATTGTGCTAGCATGTTACTCATTTGCCTATCTCTAAAGGGGCTTCATTAGGTGACTGACAGTGGGGAAGAAGATCTCTGAACAAAAGGTAGGAACCATCCAGAAAAATATTAAGGGTTTCATGAAAGAAAATCAATCAAGGAAGATGCACAAACCTGATTAGGAAAAAAAAATCGTATGTTATAATATATAGAGTGGCCTGTTAACGGGTGGCTGGTTCCTATAAGATTAAAGAAAATAACCTAAGGTGAGCCCCTCCTTTCAGTTCCTACACTCACATCCAACAAACTGGAAGCTTCTTCCCCCCTGGCTTCGAGCAATTTGCTGAGAAAGAATATTTTTGCAGCTAAACGATCTCACTCCCCAGTGGCTCCTGTACTCACTGTCTTTGAAACAAACTATCTTACCAGGGGACTGATGGATTGCAGTGCCTGGCTTTCCTGAGTCCCTTTCTCTTTGCTTGTACCCAGCACCCCACACTCCCAACACTTTCATTTTATTTGGTGTACTGAAACAATGCTTGTAGTGCTGGTTCTGAGAGAGAATATTATGGCTAGCAGAGAGGTTCTTCTGTTCATCATCTTCAGCCCTTCCCTTAGAATCAAAGGGTAGATTTACACATGAAAAGGGATTTAGTTTATCTCCAACTTCATACTCTTTTTTTTAGAAATGAGGAAACTGAGTCAAAGAAAAAAATGAAGTGACTTTCCTGTAGGTCGTTGTGAAAGTAGCAGAGCAGGGATTTGAACCTAAATGAGGGTTTTCTACTATGCCAAAAGAGGTATAGTTGGACATTTACAGGTGGTAGGGAGTTGTATCATATTCAGCTCATCACTGGAATTGATGGAACATTTACTATGTTTTAGCCTTTCAGTGAAAAGAATTCCTCCCTCTTGTCTGCCCCAGATTCCATGATTCAGGTCTCACAATTTGAGGGACCAGTTGAACAGACATCAGCATTTTCCATCAGCTTCCCACATCTACTTGGGCTTTTTGGGGGGTGGGAGATGGGGTGGGGTGGTCATCAATGCATCTGGGAGAATAGCAAGGCAAATAATCTTACTGTTTGATTTCAATAGTCTTGTTATTAGTACTCCTTTACTCCATGGATGGTGGTCCCTACTTGTCTTCCTAAGTATGAATTACCCAGAAATGAATGCACCACTGAGGTTGGCTGGAATTGTCTGGTAATTACTATAGCACGGACATCGTCAGAGACATCAGCAAAGTGCCTCTTACTATCACAGTAAATTAAATGCACTTAAAAATATTCTCCCCTACATTTATCATAACAAGAATTTACATTTATGTCTTTCCCTCTTTTTAAGTGGGAATAAAGATCTCATATACATTTTCTAATTTATTGTCTAGTATTTATTATAGGAAGAGAGTTTGTCTAATCACAACTCATTAAAACCCCATATTATTCACAATAACCCACCGCTAAAGACTCATCACGTTAGCAGGAAAAAATCAAAAAGTGTTTTAAAAAAATGAAACTTCATTTTAAGCTATTCTCCTTGGAGGCCATCCAACCTGTTAAAAAAAAAAAAAGAGTTGAGAATGGTGAGACGTGTAATAAAATACCTTGGCAAGATAAACTCCCCAGAAAAATGAAAGAGGAAATAATTACCAAAGAAAACCCCAAAGCCTTGCAAATTATTAAATGGAAACTCTAGGCTGAAGTAAATGTGCTTTGTTTTTTAACTGTAATCTAATGGAGAGAAAAGCAGGCCCAGAAATAAACCTCTTGGTTCCTTTTCTTAAAACTGCTTGGCCTTTTCAGTGTAAGAATACGACCGTAACTCAATATTCTGTTAGTTTCATTGAAGACTTTTCTTCCTTTACATCATGGCTGGAATTCATTTTCATATGATTTTTACTTTTTTAATAAAATTTTTATTGATGTCTTTTTTAACCTTGCCTCTACTTCACACTGTAACCCTCCTTCCTTCTCCCTTGCAGAAAACCATCCCTTATGATTTGTCTTTTAAATGAGGAAGAAAAAAATGTTCAATAAATCTAATCATCATATCATAAATAAGTATTGTATTATATGCAGTGATCTACACCCATAGTCCTCCACTTCTGCAAAGAAACAGGGAGAAGTATCTTTTCATAAAAAGTGTTTTCTTTTTAAATGATCCAAGCAGGCACCAGTCTAACATATTCACTCCCCATAAATGCTGTTCCTCTCCAAAAAAGGCCATCAGAATTAGGGCCATGGCCACTTGGTTAGCTGAGTGACATTCTGTTGGCTTCAGATATGTGGCATTTTCCACATGTTTAGAAGGAAAACAGACATTAGTTTGGACTCCACGCTTCTGTGTACTTTTTTAATGCAATAAAATTGACAGATGACTTCTTTTTGCAACAGGTTCAGTAGAAGGAAAGGTTGTGCTTTTCCTCCCCCCAGGCCCCCCACCTTTACTTGATGGCTATTTAGACAGCAGTCTTAAAAAATGGCAAGTCACTAAAATTCCTCATGCTCATTTCATATTGTGTTGATTCATATTAAATTCATGACAACAAAAAAGCAACTTGAGGCACTTTTGGAAATGACCGCTCTTTAGTGCTTTTCTCCTCCAGGCTCGATAGGCCCAGAGTCCATAAAGCTACCTGCTGTCTGGTGTCATGAAAAGAAACAGCTTTGCCTGGGAATGCCATTACTGTGTAATGAGGCATGCAGCAAAATATACCTTCAGCAGCCACTTGATGAAGGCTTGCTGACACACCAGACCAGACAGAAATGTTTTTTTGTATGTTCTTCCTTATTTTGTCCATCAATCACATCATTAGTCAAAGCAGACAAGCCTGTCAGCTGGGCCCAGATGCAGAGTGGCAAGCGATCAGTGGACAGGTGTTCGAGCTTTCCCAAAACAAGATCTTGAAATGAGAAAAGGAGCAAAGACCTTGTTTCAAGGGCTGGGATGTCAATAAAAAGAAGGAAGGAAGGAAGGAAGGAAGGAAGGAAGGAAGGAAGGAAGGAAGGAAGGAAGGAAGGAAGGAAGGAAGGAAGGAAGGAAGGAAGGAAGGAAGGAAGGAAGGATGGAAGGAAGGATAGAAGGAAGGAAAGAAGGAAGGAAGGAAGGATAGAAGGAAGGAAGGAAGGAAGGAAGGAAGGAATGAAGGAAGGAAGGAAGGAAGGAAGGAAGGAAGGAAGGAAGGAAGGAAGGAAGGAAGGAAGGAAGGAAGGAGAAAGTGGGAGGGAAAGAGAAAGGAAACCAGAGGGGAAAATTTCAGAGGAGGTGTGAAGAGCAATTTGAAAAAAAAAATTAAAGGAAACTCCTTACTCCTTGAGGGAAAATGACTATATTAATCAAGCTTTGGGTAATGAAGGCAGCAAGGGGCCAGTTTGTTGCTGGGGATGGGCAAACCCTATTCAAGTCAGGACTATGTGTCCCTTTTGACCATGGGTGGATCTAAATTTCCTTTCAAATTTAATCTACAATTCAATTACAAATTGAAATTTAATATACAAGAGAGCTGGATAAAAGGTTTTGACTGCTTTGCCACCCAAATACTTAAATGAAGTGGTATTCAATCCAGACACCACTAACCCAGTAGCCAAATGCGCTCCCCAACTTATTGCAGCTACCTGGCTTGTGACTGCTGGGTGAATGTTTTCACCTCTACCTCAACCCTTGCCTCCCCTTAGGGAAACAAAACAAAACAAAACGAAACAAAAAATTGACTCCAGAGGCTAGGGATAATCAAGAAAGTGCTCATTTCTAAAAGAAGAGCTCCTCTCTGTAGTATTTTAATTCCTTTCCTTTTGCAGGAATCTTGATATTACTCTGTTTTGATTCTGGAATGTAACAGGTTAAGGAAACCAACCATATGGAGTCAAACCTGATGGTTAATTCCTAGCTTTTCAAGCGCATACTGAAGTGAATTAGTGTAATGAGCTCACTGCTTGGTTATCTCTCAGTAACCAAGAAGAAGAATATAATGGTGTCCCTGAATTTCAGGGTGCAGAAAATGATCCTTTCTAGTAGTCCAAGACAACTGGAGGCTTTGCCTTGTAGCACCATCGGTTAAAGTCTTGATTTTAGAAATTATAATAGTATATGTAACATAGATGTGTATATATATATGAATATATGATCTTTCTACTTCAATAAATAATAGAACTGCAAAAAAGGAAAAAGGATGAGGGGGGGCTGAGGCAGGAGGTGGGGGGAGAGAAATTAGGACCACTGAAAGGTCAGATGCCTTAATACAGCACCAGGGAAAAGATTCAGACGCTCCGATCTTTCCCAGAGCTGACCTTTCTAAAGATGTGCTGAGCATGAAGGGGGTGATACCTGATACCACATTCAGATCCACACTTCTACCTTTAAATAAGAATTAAAGCTGGAGTTATTTCCTCTGGGATCTCCAAAAGGGACGCATGCATGCCATTAATCTAACCAGCTCTTAGATGCCACCATTGTACTAAACAGCTATAGCTCGAATATATTTATCTGGGGCAGTACTTGATTGGGGGTGGGGTGTGCATATCATGGGGGGAGAGAGAATGAGGGGTATCAGTGCTTCAGTTACTCTGATGTTATTAATTGTGATCCCAAAGGCATGTAAACCCATCTGTTGCTCATCCCATCTTCTACCATGCTCTCCAGTGTACTTGAAGGAGTGCTAGATTGGGAATCAGAAGAGATCATGGTTCAGATAACACCTTGGATACTTAAAAGGTGACCGTGGTCAAGTCCCTTAACATTTCTGAACCTCAGTTTCTTCATCTATGAAATGGGCATAATAAAACCTAGACAGTGTTGTCGTGACAATCAAATAAAATCTCATAACTAAAGCATCTTTGAAACCTTAAATTCCAGGTATTGTTGTTTTTATTTTCTTGTCTTCTCTTTCTCTTGCTCCCCCATGAAGCATGGATAATGAGGTATGGCCAGGATTGTGGGGCATGGGAGAGCTATTTTTCTGATGTTGTACCCTTACTTCAAGGTCTAAACTGGGGTCAGAATATTGTCTTTTGCCTGACCAGTGTTTGTCATGACATTGCTACATACTAAAGCTTGGAAAGCCTTTGTATTCTATGGCATACCCAGACCTTCTGAGTAACTTTGTTAAATTGTGCATTACAATTCAGCCTTGCAAGCCCCCCAAATTTTCCAGCTCACACACATGTTTTATGAGCCTGCCTTCCACTTAGAAGGTCTACAGAAAGTAAAATGAATGAATCCAACATTCTCTTCTATACACGTGGGATAGGCTGGCAATTATCTGTCAAGTGGGGGCAAGTGACAATTTTGAGAGCTTCTCCTGGACTGTATATACTTTTCAGACTCCTTTTTGTATAGTATATAATCACTCAGCTAATTAATAATCAGCAACCAATTACTGAGTACTTCTTATGGGCAAGGTACTATGATGGTCACTACACTAGGAGGGGTACAAAGATTAAAACAAAACAAAACAAAACTTGGTCTCTGCCCCTAGCAATTTACAGACCAGATGGGGATAGGGGCATATGAATTATACAAACAATGAATCCTTATCTATTCCAGAAGAGGGAGAGGTCACTGTGGAGTTTCATGATCAGGAAGAGTTTAATCCTCAGAGGACATGAAGTTTTCTCATGAGCAGATGAGTATGGGGAAAATGAATTTAGCAAGGCCAATGATTTTTTTTTAGGCCTATGATTTTTCAAAGAAATGTATGATCTTTTGGAATAGCCTTATTGTATTAAGTATTGAGTATTCCCTTCATCCAATCCATTCAAATTTCCTGAAAGTACAGTTCTTACCATGTCAGTCTGTTACTCAATCAACTCTAATGGTTCCCTATTAGCTCTAATATCAACTCTACATTCTTCTGTTTGGCATTAAAAGCCCTTAACAATTTAACCACAATCTATCTTTTCAACCTTATTATACATTATTCCCTTTCATGGTCTCAATACTCCAAACTGTCCTTTTTACTGTTATTCATACATGAAGTTCCATTTACCATCCCTTTGTCTTTGTATTGTTTGTTAACCGTATCATACATGTATTTCCTCCCTACTGTGGTAAAAAACGGAAGTTTTAGCTGAATCATTTAAGGGTTGAGCGCATGTTACTGAAACAGCTTTTGAAGGACCTCCCTTTTGGGGAGGAGTCCGTGACGAACTTCCGGCAGGCCAGCTTAAAACTGAGGGTGGAACGCAAGTTCTCTCTCTCTCTGGCTTTTCAGCTTAGCTGTGGCAGTGCACATGTTTGGTGTTTGGTGCTTGTTCTCAGCCTGGCAGGCAGTTTGGGATTCAGTGAGTTTTATAAAGGAATATAGACTAAGCTTAGATCTAAGATTATTCATTTGTATTTCTACTTTCCTATTTCCCTAATTGGTATCACCTTTTGTTGTCTAATTAATTCCCAAGCAATAAAAACTAATCCCTCGCTGATTAAAGCTCAGAGGCTTCTTTTTCTTAGTGGTCTGGGAGATATATAAGGGAAAAGTTAAAAGGGGAGTTTAATGCTCCTATATCCAATTTTAAATTTCACACTACCTTCCACCTTTAGCCTCAACTCAAACACCACCTTCTCCATAAGGCCTTTTCTGACGCCCCCCCCCCCAGCCAGTGACTAGTGTCCCATCTCCAAAAAACAAACAAACAAGCAAACAAAAAACCCAGTCAAATCTCTGGCAAGTGCTTGCTAGTCTTTGCTTGATCATCTCTATCTGTCTGGGGAGAACCCACTGCCTCCCAAAGAGGGGACAGCTCTACCAGTTCAAAAGTATTTTCTGGGGCAGTGAGGTGGCACAGTGGGTAAAGCAACAACCCTGGATTCAGGAGGACCTGAGTTCAAAGTCTGCCTCAGACACTTGACACTTACTAGCTGTGTGACCCTGGGCAAGTCACTTAACCCTCATTGCCCCGCCCAAAAAAAAGTATATGTGTGTATGTGTATATATATATATATATATATATATATATATATGTGTGTGTGTGTGTGTGTGTGTATACATATATATATATATATATATTTTTCCCCTTTACAAAAACCTAAATTGACCTTTTTGAAACTTCTTCCCTTTGCTCTTTGGACAAGTAGAATACTTGTTTGACATGACAGAACTTTAAAGAATTAGAGAGGCAACACATCCCCTCTAACTCTTCTTTAGGTTTAATATTCCAAGTTTCATTCAAACTATCCTCTTATGCTTATTTCTGTTTAAATTAAGGCCCTTCTTTACCCTGGCCACCTTCCTCTGACTATTCTCTGGATTTTCAACATTGTCTTAGAATGTTCTCTAGAAGTATTCTGACCAGGGAAGTGCTTCAGAGCTCTTTAGAGGTGGCTAGGTGGTCCAATGGATAAGAGTTCTGGCCCTGGAGTCAGGAAGACTCCAACTCAAATTCAGCCTGGGCTACTTATTAGTTGTATGACCCTGTACAAGTCACTTAACTTCTGTTTGCCTCAGTTTCTTTAACACATACCTCACAGGGCTGCCATGAAGACCAAATGAGATGAAATTTGTAAAAAGCCCTAAGCAAATAGCCTGGCCCATAGTGGTGCTATGGAAATACTTATTTCCTTCCTTCTTAGGAAAAGGATAGACTGCTAAGAGGTCACACCTGAAACATGCTTCTTCATTCTAAGTTTTCTTTCCTCATTCACATCATAAAATTGAAGATAATGTGTTCTTGGAAAAAAGGACTAAATAAAATTATATTTTAAGTAAAAACATAATTAGACTATCAATGACTACCTGGAAAGTTTTTCAATCAGTCAATAAATATTTATTTATCAAGTGCTTCCTATGTTCTAGTCATTTTTTTGTTTTGTTTTGTTTTGTTTTTTTGCGGGGCAATTGGGGTTAAGTGACTTGCCCAGGGTCACACAGCTAGTAAGTGTTAAGTGTCTGAGGCCGGATTTGAACTCAGGTACTTCTGAATCCAGGGCCGGTGCTCTATCCACTGCGCCATCTAGCTGCCCCTGTTCTAGTCATTTTAACTGCTGCAGATAAAGAGACAGTAAAGGTGCTCACATTCTTTTGGGGAAGACAACATGTAAACAACTATGTCCATGTATAATATAAACAGGGTAGATGGAAGGTAGTTTTTGAGAGCAGGCAATAGCATTAACTTGCTGTTCAGTCATATCCAACTCTTCATGACCCCAAGTGAGGTTTTCTTGGCAAAGATAGTGGTTCTCCATTTCCTTTTCCAGTTCATTTTACAGATGAGGAAACTGAGGCAACCAAGATCCAAGTTATTTGTCCAGGGTCACACAGCTAGTAAATGTCTGAGGCCAGGAGATGACGATGAGTCTCCCTGATCCCAAACCCAACGCTCTATCCACTATACCATCTAGCTGTCCATTAGCATTAAAGGATATTGGGGAGAGGGGGACTTCTTGCAGAAGGAGAGATTTTTAGCTGTGATTTAAAGGAAGCCAGGGAAGCCAGAAGGCATAAGTGAGATGGAAGAAAGTACATTTACAATCCTCAATTATCAAAGAAGCTCAAATAAAAACAACTAAGTTATTACCCTGTACCCACCAAATTAGGGGAAATATATATCTAAAAGAAAGGAGAATCCAAATTTGGAAGAGCTGCAAAAACATAAGTACATTATTTTCCTGCTGTTGTAGCTGTGAATTGATCCAGGGGTTTTGAAACAATTTTGAATTATGCAAGAGAAGTTATTAGCTTTGACCCAGAGATCCCACTTACTGGGTTTTTTACCCCAAGGAGGTTAACAAGAGATCTCCACATACAAAACTATTCATAGAAGCAGGAATTAACAAAAATACAGGAATGAAATGTGTGCCCAACAACTTTGGAATAGCTGAACACATTATGGCGTACAAATATAATGGAATATGGAAAAGCAAATATGGAGAATTCTGAGAACCGTGATAGGACTTTATAAATGATGCTGAGTGAAGAACACCGAGCCTAAAGAACAAGATACACAATGATTACAACAGTGTCAATAAAGATAACAATATAAGGGAACAAAACTCTGGTCAAATACCATCAATGATATTGGTACTAAATTGTTAAAGTGGAAGTTTGTATCCTTCTTTTTGGTTCAAACCCAGTTTACAAAAGTAGAAAGATACCTATATAGCCACTTTGTCACTCTATTCGCAGGTTTTGCTTAACGGTTTTCAAAGAATTTACTTTACTGGGAAGCTTTCTTTGGACATTTATTGGGCTGTATCTATTGTGTCCAAACAAAATATAACAATAAAAATAAATTAAAGGAACATTTATAAAATAACCCATTTAAAGGAAAAGTAATAACTTCCCAATGAAACATTACGAGTACCTAAAATGAGACACATATTATAGGTGCAAATGAATGGGGATAATAATTTTTTCTCCTTGTCACAATGGTCTCAATGCCTAAATGAAAATGAGCAGTTAGAAAAGTTACAAACTCCGAGGCATTTTTTGGTACAGTATTCCGCTTTTGTTGAGTTATCCACCTATTTCCCAATGTACCTTGGATTTCCAACAAAGCCCAGTACATTTTGCACACTGCTGTCACTTAGGCGTGATTCCAAATCGGTGGAGAAAAGGATGGTGCAAGGCCACAGATCTGTGTGAGGGATGGAGTTGACACAAGAGCTTGGCAGAGGAAATATTTTCTTTGAGAGAAGGTGTGCAGTGTCAGACTCATTTTTGGAACAAATATCAGATGTGTGAAGAGAGCAGAAAGACGTCGGAAGCTGAAGATATGAAGGAGAAGCCAGTTCCTCAACATGTCTCTGATTTCCAGTTTACTTCCCTAATGACTTAAAAGATTTCCCCTTTGGTGAGATTTGGACCTTTCTTATGATTGAGCTGAAATCATATCTCACTCCACTCTAAAAGAACTCATTCACTCTTGTGTTTTTTTCTGGTATATACTAAATATAAAACTCCAACTTATGTTTGCTCTTTTCTTGGATAAATGGATTTGCTCACTAGTCACTATTTGCAATGATCTTTTGTGTAAACAGCATTTTGGTGGGTTAAGTCTATGGGTAGGGTTATTCTCTTTCCTGAAAAACTATAAGGAAAGTGTATTTTAGTTTAAACCAAAATCATGCCTCAAGGTCAGCAATATCTGGTGGGGGGGGGGAGGCGATAAGAATAATTCTAGTCCAGTAACCCTTTCAGAGACTGGAGAACAGAAAGGCCAACCTATTAGTCCTTCCTCTGTTTCCTTCAAGGCAAAAATAACATTTTCCCTTAGAGAGGTATGGGCAAAATTCTAGAACGATCTCACAATGCCACCCATGAGTTGATTTAGATAACCTATTTGGACATTTTTAGTTTACATGGGCATATACACATATCTTATACAAACATTGAAAGAGAATAATACTATGTTCTTTGCTTAGAGGCAGCAACAGTGAATAAGGCACTGAATTTGAAGTCGTGGGGACTTGGCCTGAAACCTGACTCAGATACTTACTAGCTGAGTGATCCTGGGAAAATCATTTAATCTCTCTAATCTTCAGTTAGTTCATCTATAAGATGGGGGGAAGGGGGAAGAATAGCATCTATCTCACAACCCAAATCAGTTTGTCAGGCTTAGCTTCCCCAACAATTAGGGATTATACCATGTTTGGCCTCTCTTCATGGAAAAATCCAAGTATAGATTGTTAAGGGGATGGTAAATGAACATCTAGTAATGGAAATAATGATTGCAAAGATCTAGACTGGCTTCATCAAAAATAGGGGAAGCCAGATTAAACTTCTTTCCTTTTTGACAGGCTTATTAAAATTGAGAGAATGAGTGGATGGCCAATGTGTTCCATGAATACCCTCGAGATGTCAGGAGAAATTGAAGGACTCCTTCAGTATGTTGGGTAGACCCCTGGGACAAACTTTTTGTAAGGCATAGGCAAAAGGTGACCAATCATTTATTGGTTACCATTTGCATTGTTGGATGGAATTCCTCAATCAAAGAGAATCACAGTTCCATTTGAATATCTGGTAGTTCAGGAGAATGCTGTAGATATAGGCTATATAGACTTCGGCAAAACACTTGATAAAGTATCTCCCATTATTTCTTTGAAAGGGATGGGAAGACAAGACAATAATGTAATAAGATAGACTTGGGATTGGTTGAATGACAGCTCAGAGTTATTTTTCAGTCATGTCTTATTCTTTGAGACCCCATTTGGGGTTTTCTTGTCAGAGATACTTGAGTAGTTTGCCATTTCTTTCTCCAGATCATTTTACAGATGAGGAAACTGAGGCAAATAGGGTTAAGTGACTTTCCCAGGGTAACATAGCTAGTAAGTGTCTGAGAAAAGAATTCAACACAGGAAGATGAGTCTCTCTGACTCCAGTTCTGGTGCTCTACCCATTGTACCGCCTAGCTGCTACCTAGCTACTCCAACTTGGGGGATGTTAGTAGTGTGCAACCTCAATATATGTCAGTAGTATGACATTATGACATAGCAGTGAAAAAAATCTGATGGAATCTTGGACAGCATTAAGAGGAACATGACTTCCTGAAATAATGAGGTATTAGTCTCTCTTTACTTTGCCATCATGGGGCCATATCTGTATATTCAGTTCTGTGCATCCCAGGTTAAGAAGAACATTGATAAAGTAGAGATTGTCCAGAGGAAGACAACCAAGATGGTTAAGAGCTTGAGTCTATGTCAGATAAGGATCATTTGGAGATCATTGAGATGTCTGACCTGGAAAAGAGAAGACTAGTGGGGATATTATAGCTGTCCTGAGGTATTTGAAGGACAATCATCTGGAATTAGACTTATTTATTTATTCTTTAAGGGTAGAGTCAGAAGCAAAGGGTAAAAGACATGAAAATGAAACTTTAGGCTTCCTGTCTGGAAAAAAAAAAAACAAACAATAACTTTTTACTAATGAGAACTTTTCCAAGTGGAATGGGCTGCCTTGAAAGATAGTGGGTTTCCACTCTTTGAAAAACATCAATCAGAGGTGAGATGACTATGTGCCAACTATATTATAGTGGGAGTGCCTTTCCAACACAGGTTGGGACAAGTCAGCTGCTGATATTCTTAAGTGAGTGATTCTATGATGGGTTCTACAATTCTAAGAATACATCCATTTTCTCAACCAGATTAGAAGTTCTCTAGGGCAGATAGCAAGTCATCACTCTGATATCCCCTCAGAATGTCTTCTGAAGTACCTTTAACCAAGGAGTAGTCAATAATTCCTTGCTGGTTGTTAGAAATACATAAGTGGGGGCAGCTAAGTGGCGCAGTGGATAGAGCACTGGCCCTGGAGTCAGGAGGACCTGAGTTCAAATCCGGCCTCAGACACTTAACACTTACTAGTGTGTGACCCTGGGCAAGTCATTTAACCCCAATTGCCTCACCAAAAAAAAAAAAAAAAAAAGAAAGAAATACATAAGTGGATCTGGACCAAAGGGAGAAGGACATGTAAAGTTGCAGCCAATGTAGCAATTCAGACTGCAACCAAAAGAGAGAAATTATAGGAACTAGTTTACTGAACTCCAATTTTTACTGAAGATACTATAAAGTAAATCTGTGTAACAAGGGAGACCAGACCTACTGTCTCTTCCCAAAGACCTTTCTCCATGAGAAGAATGCACTCCCTTTTTCCTCTCCACCTTTCAGCTCAAGTGTTATGTATTTAGGCCTTTCTTAATTCTTCCAGCTGGAAATAATCGTTCCACACAAATTTTCCCAGATCATTTTGTATGGATCCTTTATTTCCTTCTATCACACTCTTCCTTTCTTTATTCTCAGGTCTATTAGTATACCTCAAGGAAGATATAAATCACTAAAGGACATGGATTGTTTCTTTTTTTTCATCTTTGAGAGGCAATAAGGCCCTAGAATTAGGGTCAGGAGCCTGAGGTTCTAATTCCACTTAGACACTTTCTAGCTTGGGGATGCCAGGAAAGTGACTTAATTTCTCAGAGCCTCAGTTTCCTCTGTTGTAAAAGGACTATAATAACAATTGCCCTACCTCCCTTGGCATTGTATGAAAATCACTTTGCAAATAATTTTGTTTAAACAAATGTGCTATTTTATCCATCTTGATGTGTACAGACTAGGTATTTAAAAAAAACATTTCTTAAGTTAAAACATTAAAACACACACACACACACACACACACACACACACACACACACACACACACCACTGGATTCTGGATCAGAAAAACCTAGGTTGAGTCCCAGGTCTGCCATTGCTCAAAAGAAGGCCACACAATCCTACTCCACTCACTTAAGGTCACTTTGTGACCTTAGAGAAATCACTGAACCTCTGAACCCTCTGAGTCTGCCCCACAGAATTGTTGGGGAGAAATAATTGTGTAAACTATGAAGTGCTATAGAAAAGTAAGTTATTGTTGACTGTCCAGTCAGTCCCAAATTTATAAATTCGTTAATAAAGAACTTGTGTATCATGAGATGTAACTTGATTTATATTAGGGACACAACAGAAAGGCTCACAGCCCCTTGTTAAGGGATAATTGAAAGAATTAAAATGGAAGGAGATTCAGGCCCATGGTAACTGCAGAAAATGAGGTTTTATTAACTCCACTGAATACCTTGTACTTTGTAATTGCTGGGACTGCCAAATTTAGGGTGGAGTAGGGGCTGATGTGGCATTGCGGCAATCCTTATGTTGCCAGTAATATGCCAGTTCATAAATACCACTCCATGGGCCCAGAGATTCAGTGTATGCTGGATAATAACTCAAATTTCTCTGGAATGTTTATCAGAAGATAAACAGTTTTCTTGATGCTCTATATAGTACAGCTATCCTTGAATTCTTTCACTGAGAGGCTTTAAACAAATATTTTAAAAAATGCAGCCTCCTTTGTTAGCCATGCCCTTCCTTAAACCTGCACCCAGACACTCTGTCAGGGGAAACTTTGTAGCCCCTTGTTCCAGGTCAGGGCTCAATACCATGCATGCTGCTCACAATACACTCAAGTGGTAAGGAGAGGGCAGTTGGCAGGTCTGCAGCGGGCTCCCCTGGTCGATGTGAAGCAGGATACAAAAGCAGCTTCACTCCAGCTCAAGGCTGGGTCCTAGCTCTTCAGGGTTGGTTGGCATTGATCCCATACTCTTCGAGAAGCTCCCAGGTGGCCTCAGGGGGGCACTCTGTCAATAATTCCAAAGGTTATCCCAACATTCTGATGCTATCGTGATCCAGGATAGAGCCTCCCTGTAGGGTCCTTGCTCTAAAGAAGGCCACATAATCCCACTCCACTCACTTACCCAGAACCCTTTGCACTTTCCTTAGCTGGGAATTGATATAATGACATTTTTTCCTTTGTTTCTTTTTTACCCCCTTTCTTTTTCATTTTGCAACAGGGAGAAAAGTTCCATTCCTAATAGTGGTCTGGGGTTTAGGAAGGTTATGTGTTGAGAGTTGCATCCTTTTGTATGTTGGATCAACATATACACATACATATCTGTACATCTGCATACAGATACCCAGACACAATACATATATATATATATATGTGTGTATATGTACATATAATATGAGTATGTATATTCCTATATGTCTATAGCCATATTTATAAAGATATTCCCACAGGACTCTAGCCACTTCAGCCCATGCTAAGCTTTCCCTTCCCTGAATTCCTATTCCACTTACAGCCAGCATCCCAATTTAGCACTTACTTGGTCCTTAATGGTTTGGCAAGTGTTTTCTCCCATCTCTTGTGCCAGAGAAGGTAAACTTTTGAAAATGTGTCTTCTCCCCATTCTCCTCTAGAACACCCAACACAGAACCAAATACACAGAAGGTTCTCAATAAATATGTTTATATTAAATTGGCTAGCTTTAATTTTTAAATTATTCTTTTTTCAATTATGGCACAGTTTTTGAAAAGCTCATTCATTATGTTACATATAGTTTAAAAACCCACTAAATCCTTTTACATCTGAAGTACATTAGGTTTAGAATTAGGGAACCTGGTTCTGAAAACTGGTGATGCTTCTTACCAGGATGTCGTGATTCAGGATGGTGACCGTGAAGAAGCTATTTCTCCGCCCTTCCTTTTGTCATCTTTAAAATGAGGGTTTGGACCAGATGATCCTCAAATTCCCTTCCACTTCTAAATCTTATGATATCTTATGAATCTATTGTTTCATTTGAACCCCACAAAAACTATGTGGAGGTAGGTCCATTGTCCTTGTCCCCATGTTGCAAAGGAGGAAAATAAAGATGGGCAAAAATAGTAGCAAAATCATAATTTGCTGCCTGTCTGATTCAGTACATTTTGCGTTTTTGTTTGTTGGATTGTATTTTCATTAACACACAATAGAAGCCTAGTACAGTAGAAAGAATGCCCACTTGGAATCAGAAGGTCTGAGTTTCAATCTTGGCTTTCTGTTTGACCCTGAGAAAGTCATAAACCTCTCTGTGCCTCAATTTCCTCATCTGTAAAATGGGATTAATAACACTATCTCTTCCACATTGTTGTTGTGAGGACAACATTCTAGAAATGTGATTATTAACATTATACCTTATGTTACTTACTTTACAAGGTTGTTGTGAAGAAAGAATTTTAATTGCTATATAAATGTTGAATATTTCTGTTGTTTCCCAAGAACAATAAGATTTGGAATCATAAAATCCCCCAAAGGTATAATACAAGGTCTTTGCTGTCAGTACAGCATGGACTATGTCTATTCTCTCTGAGTTATGGTTTTCATTAGGCAATAATAGCCTTCAAACAGTCAAATCATTCCTGTCCATCCTTTGGAACATCTTTTTGCTATAGTTCCTGTAATTGAGGATGCACATGCCTTAGTAGCATTTTAACTAAGAGGAATCCTTTATTTGTGCCCCCTCTGAATCAGAGAGGTCAACACGAGGTAGAATGAAACATAGTGAAGGTCTACATATGCAGGCATATGTGCATTATGGGTGATAGTGTTGGATTACAGAGAACTGTTTATACTTTGTATATCTCTGACATATATTTTCCTGTATATAGGGTCAATCTGTGAATTTGCATTATTATTTTTACTCTTGGGTGGAATGATGGTGAATGAATGAATGGGGAAAAAAGCATTTATTAAGTGCTCCCTATGTGTGAAAGACTATACTAAGCACAAGGGATAAAAATAGAAAAAATAAACAGCCCCTACTCTCGAGGAATTCACATTCTAATGAGGAAGATAATACATATGAAAGGTTTTAGCTACAACTCAGATGGAAAGGTCCCATGGTCCTTTGGGTGCAGTGGCAAAGAACATGGTAATGTCTCTTCTTTACTGTAATATGAAATATGACATAGAATTTAAAATTTGAAATAGCAAATGAAATTTGACATATAATGTCAAGTGAAAGGAGTATGGATATTGTGGCATGGGATAGCACAGGATCACTGTTAAATCAAGGACTCACAGAGTTTTGGTCACATTAGGATTCTGTAAATTGCTCAGAAAACATTCGGCATATTCGACATTGTAATGGATGTGGATGGACATGAGTTGGGGCAGGGAAGTTGAGGGCATGTACTTGATCATCAAACCTTGGATTTGAGAAATGAGAAGCTTCCCTCAAACTCTTGGGAGATGATATTCTAGGACAAATAAAAGGGATTCCTTTACTTTTCACAACCAGGGTGTAACTGGGTGAAATTACTTACCCTCCACATTAACGTAGGCTGGAAATAAGTTCCAGAAGGGTTTACATAAATGAATGGATGGCATATATATACTTGCACACACACAAACACAGATAGATGTGTATATATGCATTTGTGTATGTATGTATATATGTATATGTGTATATATATATATATATGTGTGTGTGTGTGTGTGTGTATGTGTATAGATGTATATGTATGTGTGTATATAGACATAGATATATAGACACCCAGGTAACTATCTCTAAATGTTTGTGATGAGTGTCAAAAGGAGCAATGATACCCTTCCCTGCCCATCTTCCAAACCCACCTGAAATATTTCTATCTGAGAAACGTTCCCCAGTCCCTTGGTCAGAATATTTTTTCTTCCCTCTAACTTTGCACAGTATTTTATTTTTATGCACTTATTATATTGAGCTTGTGGTGGTGTTTTGAGAGAAAGGCAGGGTATATGAGTCTGTGAATTAGTTATATTACTCATTCCTATACACACAGGACCATAGGTTATAAATTCCACTAGGACCAAGAGTCTCTTATCTCCTTCATAAGCTCACATAAAGCAAGTGCTAATTAAAAAGTTTCTTGAATTGAAAAATGAATTGAATTGAATTGAATTGAACTGTCTCTAAGTGACCACTGTCAGAAATAGAAATTTGGGTTAGATGAATAATGTCTTTGACCAGAGATAGTGTTGGCTTTCTCAGGAGAAAGATTAGAAAGTGTCAAGTGCCACCAGCAATAACAACTGCAGCTCATCCAGCTGAATGGAGAAGTGGAGCTGTTGCAAGCTATCCAGCTTAAAGGTTAACATGTGTACCTGAGATGCCCCAGGTTGCTAAAGTCAAGTATCTCTTGCCCTTTGATCTTTCTTTTAAAAACATATTATTTTCATTCTTTTGATGAACAAAATATACATTTTCTTTCCTTTCCAACTCTGCTCCCAATGAAAGAAGAAAAGCAAAACCTTGTAACTAATATTCTTAGGTAAGGAAAACAAATTCCTGAATTGGTCATTTCCAAAAAAAAAATAATAATAAATTGCTTAATGCTATACATTGAATCTGCTATTTCTGTGTCACATTCTGTGTAGTGTGCCTCATCATTAGTTGTCTGGCTTTGAGGTTGGACATTGAAAAGAAGAAGAAGAAGAAGAAGAAGAAGGAGGAGGAGGAGGAGGAGGAGGAGGAGAAGAAGAAGAAGGATGGACAAGTATACATGATCACTCCAAAAAACATCCAAATAAGGTCATAGGAAAATGCCCGGAGCAGCAAAACTCACAGAAGAATGTGCTGAAATCATCTTCTAACCAAGAACGGCTTGGAAGGTCAGAAGGAGGGAACTGCTGTGCTGATACAGGAGTTGAGCCCAACCCCACAGTCACCCTGACACAGATCCAGTCTTAGGAAGTCCTCACCAGAGAAGGAGACCCCCAGAGCCTCTGAATCGGCTGAAGCACCAGTGTTGTCTGGAACTAAGCTCACAGTCTGGTGTGTGGGCTGAGCCCTGGGCAGGGGGGAGACTACAGGGGTCTATGCTGGTGCTAAGGCAGAACATTTTATACCCCTACTGAGAACCAGGTGGTAGGCTCAAGTAGAAGTGGCCCAGATGGGGAAGGGGCACAGGCTCATCAGAGCTAACCACCACAACACACAAAGCTGGTTGATTGGCAAGTTGGTCAGGGGTCATCTAGGACCAGGAAACAGGCCGGGTGAGGGAAGAACCTGATTCTCCTTAAATCATACCACCTGGGACTTCTAAAGCTTGGGATACTGCAGCCTGGAAACAGTGCCCCACTTTAAGGAGCTAAAAGTCTAGTAAAAGAAAGTCAAGATAAGCCGACAGAGAAAGGTGAGGACCATAGAAAGTTTCTTCAGTAACAAGGAAGACCAAGGGGAACCCTCAAAGGAAGATGTCAACATCAGGGCCCCTATATCTAAAGCTTCCAAGAAAAATATGAATTGGTCTCATGCCATAGAGGTGCTCAAAAAGGACTTTGAAGAAAAAATTAGAGAGGTAGAGGAAAAAATGGAAAGAGGAATGAGGGTGATGCAGGGAAGACATGAGAAAAAAGTCAACAGCTTGAAAAGTCAAATGGAAAAGGAGGTACAAAAGGTCTCTGATGAAAATAATTGCCTAAGAATTAGGATTGAACAAATGGAAGCCAGTGACTTTATGAGAAACCAAGACACAATAAAGCAAATCCAAATGAATAAAAAAATAGAGGGCAATATGAAATATCTTCCGGGAAAAACTGCCGACCTGGAAAATAGGTCCAGGAGAGATAATTTGAAAATTATTGGTTTACCTGAAAACCACGATCAGGGAAAGAGCTTAGACACCATCTTCCAAGATATTCTCAGGGAAAATTGCCCTGAAATTCTAGAAGAAGAAGCTAAAATAGAAATTGAAAGAATCCACCAATCACCTCCAAAAAGAGATCCCAAAAAGAAAACTCCTAGGAATATCATAGCCAAATTCCAGAGCTTTCAGGTCAAGGAGAAAATATTGCAAGCTGCCAAAAAGAAAGAATTCAAGTACTGTGGAGCCCCAGTCAGGATAGCACAAGATCTAGCAGCTTCTACATTAAAGGACCAGAGGGCATGGAATATGATATTCCAAAGGGCAAAGGAAATGGGATTACAACCAAGAATCACCTACCCAGCCAAACTCAGCATGATCTTTCAGTGGAAAAAATGGGAATTTAATGAAAAAGAACACTTTCAGATATTTGTGATGAAAAGACCTGAATGGAAAATTTGACTTTCAAATACAAGACCCTGAAGAACCATAAAAAAAAAAAAATTGGAGCTGGGAGACATACCTGGGGTCATACAGGGGGTGACTGTCTTGTGTCTGAGGCCAAGTTTTGGCTGGAATCCCCCTGGGTACAGGGGTGATGATTTGTCCACTGTGTCACTTAGCTAGGTGATAACATCTTTAGGGTTAAATTGAGGGGTGAAGGGAATTCACTGGGGGAAGGGGAAGGGCAGAAGTGAAATCATACATGAAAGTCACAGGAAAAGGTTTATGGAGTAGGGCAAGTGATGGGAGAGGAGCAGGGCAGTAAATGAATTTTACACTCATCAGAAAAGGCTCAAAGATCTTAAACTCATCAAAGCTGCCTCAAGGAGGGACTAATAGACACACCCAACTGGGTGGAGCAATCTATTTAATCTGGGCAGTAAATGAGCCTAACACTCATCAAAATTGGCTCAAAGACCTCAATCTCATTAGAATTGGCTCAAGGAGGGAATAATGTACACACTCAATTGGGTGGAGTAATCTCTATAACCCTGCAGGAAAATAGGAGGGGAAGGGGATAAAGAGAGAGGGGCAAAAGAAGGGAGGGCAGATTGGGGGAGGGGACAGACAGAAGCAAATCCCTCTTGAAGAGTGATAGGATGAAAGAAGATGGATAATAGAATAAATATCATGGGGAAGGGAATAGGATGGAAGGGAAACAGTTAACAATAGTAATCATGAAAAAGAGAAAAGGGGGAAAATTGTACAAAAAATATTTATAGCAACTCTTGGTGGAGGCTAAGAATTGAGAATCAAGGGAATGTCCATCAGTTGGGGAATGATGGAAAAAGCTGTGCTATATGATTGTAGTGGAATGGTCTTGTGCTACAGGAAATGACAAACAGGATGATCCTAGAAAAACCTTGAAAGACTAATGAACATCAATGTATAGTGCAGTGAGCAGAGCTGAGAGGACGTTGTGTGTAGTGACTGAAGCATTGTTCAGTGAGTAATTGTGAGTGACTGAACTTCTCTCAGCAGTGCAAAGATCCAAGACAATCCCAAGGAACTAATGAGGAAACTTACTATGCACCCCTATAGAAAGAACTGATAAAAAGAACACTTGTGGATTGTACATATGTAACCTGATTGCGATCCTGTGGAGGGGGGAGGAAAGGGAGGGAGGGAGAAAAATTTGGAACTCTAAATCTTATGAAAATGAATGTTGAAAACTACCCTTACATGTAAATGGAAAATAAAATAAATGTTTATTGAGAAAAAAGAAGAAGAAGAAGAAGGACGATGAAAAGGAGGAGGAGAAGAAAGGTAGCTAATATTTATATAGCTCTCTAAAGTTGGCAAAGTGCTTTATAATTATAATCTCCTTTTCTCCTCACTACAACCCTTGGAGGTAGGTACTATTATAATCTCCATTTTTACAGATGAGAAAATTGATATTAATTGACTTGCCCAGGTCACCTTACAAAGTGTCTGAGTCAGGATTTGAATTCAGGTACTCTAACTGGTCACCAACCAACTGACTATTTTTAAGACCTCTTTGTTGTTAACCTGATATTTCTCACCTTGATGTTGGATTAATCTAAGCCCGTCCATTAATCTAAGCCCGTCCATTAATCTAAGCCCGTCCTTCATACTGCCTCCTGATCAGATTCTGTTCTATGTACAAATATCTCTTTCTTCTAGCTGACCATAGATTGATCTCCAAATATTTTTACCCATAGTTCCACATTGTAACGAATTTTTTTGTCTCTGCTTTGCTCATTCTTGTACCAAGCTTCTTCCACTCTTGTCATGCCCTCTAAAGTGGTTCCTTTCATGGGGATCAGTCAGTCCCCTGACCTGGGGACACATGAGTCAGGACAAAACCAAGGTAATCTGATTAGGATAATCAACCCAAGAGGTGGCTATGTCTTCTAGCAGGAATTCTTAAGTGTGTGTGTGTGTATGTGTGTGTGTACATGCATGCACATGCGTGTACATGCATACATCTATGTACTGGACCCTTGTACAGTCTGGTGACCCTAAGGAACTCTTCCCAGGATAATGATCTTAAATTCATAAGATAAAATGTGCAAGATTTGAAATCTTCTTATCAGAATATATATTTTTGAAAAATACAAATTTATGTACTCCATCTTAAGAAGCCTATCTACTGGTTCAACCACGGAATTATCCATTTGTTGCTATATTTAGTTGCTAAAAAGTCCACAAACTCTAGTGGATAATACTGAGACCTCGAAAAAATAGCATAACCTCTCTGGACCTTGGTTCCCTCTTTTGTGAAATGAAAAGATTGAATTAAATATTATTTAAGGTTCCTTACATCCTTGAATCCTGTGACCCCATGAACCCTTGCATAATTGACTAATTTGACACTCTCAGCAGGTGAACACCCTTTTGATGGGGCTAGAGCTAAACTTAAAATCATTCTCCTTATCATAACACAAGGAAAAATCCAAAAACCCCCAAATTCACAGTGCTTGCCAAATACTGGCAGTTACTTCTCTATATTAAATTGCCTCTTCAATATCAGAATTAATGAATATCTCCCTCTCCAGGAGGTGGATTCAAATTATGCTCAATTTTACTCACAGAAACCAAGAAAATATAGCACATTCTGAGAAAAGAAGCAGAAAGGGGGAAAATAGCAAAATAAGTTAAATATGGAATTTATTTTAATTTTTTTGCTTTATGATTTACAGTTTTTCTTTTAAAATGTATTTTATTTTTAATTTATGGGATAAAACAGACATTTTAATAATATAGTATAATAAAAAGATGATTGCACATGAAATTATAAATCTATTATGTACAACTTGCTATTCCTTTTAAATATATAATAAAGCTATCATGTAAGTTTCTCTTTTTTCTCCTTCCTTCTCTACTTCTGCCCTAGAGATGGCTTTCATTAAACCCCAATATGTGTGGGTGGGTGTATGTGTACATCTATCTATCTCTATCTCTATCTATATACACACATACACTTACATATACATATATATATATATACACATACACATACATATGTGTATATAAAATCATTCTATACATATTTCTACTCATCAGTTCTTTGGATGCAAATGTTATTTTCCTTCATAAGTCCTTTGTAGTTAATGTGCGTATTTATAATCATCAAAGTGACTTATTCCCTCAAAGTTGTCCTTAAAATAATATTGCTGTTACTCTACACAACATTCTCTTGGATCTGTTTATTTCAGTTTTTATT
This sequence comes from Dromiciops gliroides, assembly GCF_019393635.1. Classification (NCBI taxonomy): domain Eukaryota; kingdom Metazoa; phylum Chordata; class Mammalia; order Microbiotheria; family Microbiotheriidae; genus Dromiciops; species Dromiciops gliroides. Next base: position 413,987,828 of record NC_057862.1, on the reverse strand, counting down.
ATTTCATACAAGTCCATACATGTTTTTCTAAGATCATCAAGCTCATCATTTCTTATAGCACAGTAGTATTCTATCACAATAATTTAATTCAACTTGTTCAGCCATTTCCCAATTTATGGGCATCCCCACAATTTCCAGTTCCTTCCATTCTCTGCAAGTTCAGAGGACATCTATACCCCAACATATTATTTTCTCTTCAACCCAGATCTGATGAGAGTAAGAATACATTCCAAGCCCTCTCCCACCACCTGCTGCTTCTGTATCAGTTCTTCCTTTCGTACTCCATTCTTCTGAGGTAATTGCTCCTTTTTACCTTTTTCTACCCAAATTTTTTTAAAGAATCAACCCCAAACTTTCTCTCAAACGACCCTAGTAATGATGACAGTTTCAAGAATTTCACATATAAGAAGTACATAGTTTGACCTCAGTGAGTACCTTACAATTAGTCTTTAATGTTTTATAAATATAAGGAATGTGGAATTTCAATATTGACTTTGAGTTTTCTGTCTGTTTTAGGTATTGAGGATCAGATAGATTGATTGTAATTAATATCATTCCTTACCAATTTTTTTCTTAAAGGAAAACATGCCTTTGTGTGTAATCATATGTACATTTCCATTTCTGTATGTTTATAGTAGGTATATAGATGACAGATAAATAATAGATAGATGATAGAAGGATAGATAGATGATAGTTGGATGAATGGATGGACAGATGGGTAGATGAACAGATGGATGGATAGATGGATGGATAGCCCCTCTGTTAAGAGAACCACAAAAAAGACAGATAATTTTCCTATACTCCTCCTCTGCCAATATCAAAACATTGATATTCTTACAGATGGGCAGTCATTGCTTTTGTGGAATAGCTTCCCCCTTTTTATTTATAAATTCATGACCTAAGAAAATAAATATAGTGAGAACCATCGATTGACTGATTAATTGATTGATGATGATAATGTAGCTAGTGAATAGAGGGTTGGCCTTGGAGTCAAGAACTTCAAATATTACCTCTGACACATACTGGTTGTGTGTTCATGGGCAAGTCACTTAATCTCTCAAGTGTTCCAGGACACTTTCTAAGACTATAAATTATAGATCAGTTGCTCATCTGTATTGATGAAGTTTTTGTACCTGTTAATTCTTATGATATCACAAGTCCAAAAGAATAGCATCATCAATATCAGCCATAACTTACGTTTACAAGATCTACAAAACACTTTCCTCACAATTCCATGAGTTAGGTTGTGCTCATTTTATTATATCTTGAATATATATTCATATTTATATATGAATTTTCATATAAGTATATTATATATTGTACATAACATGCACAATTATATGTGAATTTGTATGTATTTAAAATGTTATATACAGTTTTATATGGCAATCAAAACTCAAAAATAGGCTAGTTGGCCCAGTATCATAAAACTACTAAGTCAGAAGCTAGGTTTTCTAAATCCAATAGTACCCTTTCTACTAGACCACATTGTCAAACAAAGTCTAAATGGATTAAGCGTTATAGTGTGGCCTGCTCCCAGAGGGCATTGAAGCCCTCTGGTGGTCTGCACTTTTCTAATTGAGAATTAAAAAGTATCAGGAATTGGTGGCTTTCTTGTCTCATCCCATCTAATCCCATCCCATCCCATTCCATACTATCCTGTACTATTCAGTCGCATGTCATCACATTAATCACATCACAGACCTGATATCTACTCTTACCCCCAAGGAGCTCTATCCAGAGATCTGTCATTAATAGGGATTCACCTGACTTAGTAGAAGAGGTTGTCTTGTAAGCAGGGAAAGTTGAAGCTTAGATGCCTTGGATGCCTGATTTCTGACTCCTTTCCTACATAAAAATACCAGAATCATGGACAACAACAAGGCTTTAATTGTCTGAATGTGGAAAACAGTAGGAGGTTGAGGTCATTGAGAACTGACTGTCTAGAAGGGAGAAAGTCAAATTCAGTGTAGGCTTCAGCATCATTGATCATGAGAAAACACCATTAGCCTGGGCAGCAAGAAAGCCATTATAATGTTGTGGCATTCAGGGCAGAGGGGTAGCTTATTAAAGAAACAAATGACCACATGGTCAATTTAAATTCAGAGAATGAACACCAGGCATTAAAAATAAACTTAGAAATGCTTTCCTCCATTTCTAATCATGAGTTGTAGGTATGATAGGGGAACAGAGGAAAATAAAGATGCGCCACTCTCATTTTGACCTATAGGGTGAAGATCATCTATTGAGAGCAATCAGACATCAGGAGAAGAATTAATCAGTGTTTGTGAGGGCATGAGGTGATAGCTGTTTATTTCAGAAAAGAGGATGGATTTCAAGCTTGAAGGTTCTCATGTATGGGGACAGATAAAAACCTCTCTGTATTGACTTCTCCTCCCCCTATTTTACCTAACTTCACTTTTCCTCCTTTTTTCACAATATAGGAAGCAGGAACATAACTCTTCTTGACCAAACAATAGAGTAACATTTGGTATTATTGATATCCTTCTGTTCTGAATTCCTGTTGAAGTTAGTTTTAAATATAAAAACAAACTAACTTTTAAAAAATCACTATAAGGTCCTGGCTGTATGACTTTGGAAAGGTCACCTAACCTCTCTCAGTCTCAGTTTGATCATTTGTAAAATGCTTGGGTTGAACTAGATGGCTTTGAAGGTTCTTTCCAGCTCTAAAAAAGCCATCCCAGGGGCAGCTAGGTAGTGGAGTGGATAAAGCACCTGCCCTGGATTCAGGAGGACCTGAGTTCAAATCCAGACTCAGACACTTGACACTTACTAGCTGTGTGACCCTGGGCAAGTCACTTAACCCTCATTGCCCCACCCCAAAAAATATAAAGAAAGAAAGAAAAAATAAAAAGCCATCCTATAAGTCTATGATCCTGGTGCATACATGAAACAGGGGAAATATGATTTCTTTAACTAGATTCCAAGAGCCTTGAGGGCAGGAACTCTGTCTTTCCCTTCATTGTATTTCATACAAAGATGGTGAATAAATACTTGAGATTGGTTGATCACTGAATCATTTGCTAAATGATCTTTTTTTCCTGTTCCACATTCTAAAGCCTTGTGACACTAGTGAGATAGGCTGTAGGGCTATGGCCTGTTTCATAAATGACCGGCCCATGACAAATAAACTTGGAACCAGGCACCCTGAACAACTACTTACACATGTTGGCAAATGCTCCAAGAGAAAATCAGCAGCCAACGGCCAAAACCACTTTCAGTCTCAATGTGCCGGATGTACGCAAGGCTTGCTTGGGTGGATGTAATTAAGTAAAGAATAGCCTTAGACCTATGAAGGAGGTCTTGAACATCTGGAACATGTGGCACTCAGACAACCTGATGAAAAATGTCAGTATGCAAAATGAAGAGACCAGGAACAATATGGTTAAGTAGCCTGAGCTACTAACTCCTTTTGAAAAGATGGAGGAATGGAAAACCAAAAATGAGAGAAAGTGTGAACATGAGACAAAAATTAAAGAAAGTACCTTAACAAAAATGAGTTTAAGCCATGGCATATGGCGCCACCCGTGCCTAGGTAATGATGGTCAAGTTCATTCATTCATTCAACTAACATTTATTGAGCACCAGATATGATAGCATGACACATACCAGACAGTGTGGGGGACATAAAGATATACATGACAAAGTCTCTGTCTCTATAGAACTTACCATCTAATGGGACAATCAATAACATGAGCATACCAGTAATAATTATTACAAAGAGGAACTTATCACCAATGACATCATATGCACTTTTTACAACCCTTTTGTGATTTGTCACAATGGAAGAGGATAGTAAATATGAAAGAGATTTCCTTGGCAACACAGATGACAAAGATGGAGGACAGAGTCATATCTAGCTTGAGCTGTGAACCTGTAAAGAGAGATGTTCTCCACTAGATTGATTGACAACATTTGGTGAGCAGGAATCACGTATCCTCTTTGTAGGTCTGCTCTTTAATTAAGGGGCATTAGCAGTAATCTACAGTGTGATTTGAGGGGTTTCAGGAAGCCTCTCTTGCCCCCAAATAACTCTCCTACTGCTTTTTGAAATTCCACATTAAATTAATTTATCTTCCTTTTTTCCTTTCACTAGTTTTCTATCTTCAAATAAAAAGTTATTCTGGGTGAGTAACACATTGAATCATTTAAACCATAAAATTGAATGAACTTAGTTGGATGACTATCTTTAGATGAGCTTAAGGTACTATAAGAGCTCTGGGTATATTGGAAGAAAGGATGAGTTGAGGAAATAATGAAGAGAGTGGAGATATGACAAAAACCTGGAAGGGATTGCTAGTGCAATAAATGACAAAATCGGGATCCTAAAGGATTTTGATAGAGAATTGGGGCAGGTCAAACAAGATAAAATTCAAGAGGGGTAAATGTGAAATCTTGCACTTTGGTGCAAAACTCAATTTCCCAAGTATCAGATGGAGGGTCATGGATCAAAAGCTGTTGTTCTAAAAAGCATTCAGAGATTTTAATTTAATACAAGTTCAAGATGACTCAGCAATGTGTAGGGGCCAAAAAAGTTAGTGTGAGCTTGGGTCATATCAAAAGGAGCAGAGATTCCAGGAATCAACAGGTAATAAATAATTTCATGATACTCTTTTCTTGTCGAACTTCACCTGGAGCATTGTATTTAGTTATAGGTGCCATGTCTTATGAATGACATTGATAAGCTAGAGATTGTCCAGATAACAACAACCAGAATGCTGAAGGACCTTGAGTACATGTCATATGAGGAACAGTTGAAGAATTTGGGCATACTTAACAAGGAAAAGAGGTTCAGGGGAATAAGATAGCTGTCCTCAAGTATTTCAAACATTGTCATGTAAACAGGGGACTAGACTTTTCCATTTGACTGAATCAGGAACAATGGGTGGAAATTGAAAAAAAGACAAATTAGTCTCAATATCAAGGAAATAAACAACAGCAACAACTTCCTAACTAGAGCTATTCAAAAGTAGAATTGGCTGTCACAAGAGGTCTTGGGTTCCCCTTCAAGGAAGGTCATCAAGCAAAGGTTAGATAATTTCTTATTAAGTATGTTATAATGGAGATTCTTTTCCTATGTGGGTTGGATTGGGTGGCCACTGAAATAGCTTCCAAATCTCAAATTTTGTAAGTCTGTGAGAATGGAGGCAACAAGCACATGTTCCAGTCAACTTGTAATTTTGCCCTGTTTGGCCCTATGACTATCATAATCATCCTACCATTCTTTTCAACTCTCCATCTTTGGAGGAAAAATCATTTCTCTAGTGGGCCCTCAGAGAATATTGATAGATGACAATTTACAGAAAGGATTACAAATGACATAGGAAGATCACTGGTTTGAAACCAATGGACTTGGATTCAGAGTATAGCTCTGCTATTTACTAATTATATGAGTTTGGGTAATTGTCCTTCTTATCTGCTTCTCAGTTTCCTTATTTGAAAAAAAATGAAAGAGTTGGGCTAGATGATCTTGAAGGTCCCTTCTAGTTTTAAATTCTATAATTCTATCCTTAAGGCATGACCTAAGTATTAACTGTTGTTATTTGTTAGTGTTATTCATTTTTAGAAAAATTGGAGAGTAGGGAGCCATGCAGAAAAAAATTGTACCAGTCAAATAGAACTGGGAACAGGGAGATCTTGGCCCAAAATTAGAGCTGGAGTCCCCATAGTGTGGTGTTTGCCCTTGGTCTCTATAGACCCCAGGATCTCTGGAATCTCTATCTCTATGCAGGGTAGCTTTTATTCCTTGATATTATGCTTATCCTTTTCTGGAAGGAGAGTGATTTACTATGCTGGCTTGAGAATATCTCCAGGAATCTCAAGGGATGCTGTAAAATTCCAAACCCAACATATTAACTTTAATTCATAGCTACGCGCACGTAGCTATGAAGGGGAACTGGATAAAGGGGCTTCAGCATGGAACCAGAGAAAGGTCTGGCACCTTCCAGAAGCTTGCCCCAGCTTCCCTTTTGCTTCTCTTAGCTTTTCCCTTCTTTGTAAAATGTTGTCAACTGCAGGGTATTAGAAACGTTGGCTATAGAATGTACTGGAGCCATTCGGAAGCACAGCGCCCTGTGAGAATGGTCACTATAAATGTCTGAAAAACAAATAGATTCTAAACCAAACGGCAGGACCCAAAGAAAGCGAGCCAGGCATGATTCCATGGTGAGAACTCGCTGGAGGCAGCCCCAGATGAGCTGGGGCCACCTGGCATCCGTACCTGGTTACCATAGCAAGGAGAGGCAGATTCCACTTGGCCGGGCGAGACGAGACTGTCCAGCACAATCTCCTGGGGCCCTGAGGACGCTGCCCAGAGCATCAGTCTCGTTTCCAAGTTTCCCCCCATCTTCTCACCTCACCTTCTAGGTTTAGCATGACTGGTTCCTGGACATTGAAGAGACATGTGGCCGACGCTTCTACCTTTGAGGTTGGGGTGTCGAAATGTCAAGCCAACAGATAAAGAGCCGTCCAGGGACTGTGCTCACATTCAGCTTCAAGGGGGTTTTCTGTTGCTTTTTGTTTGCCCTTATTTTACTTTTTACAAAGTATTTTTTGGCAGGTTGTAAAATATCTCCCCTCTCCCCAGGAGATCCTCTGCTCTGCCGCAGTCCATCTAAACAAATATGTATTTACAACGGGTACTTTTTTAAAACATGCATTATGCGCCTAATAGACTGGAATGGCTCTTTGGGGGAAGCACTGCATGGATCTAGGCAGTTTTTTGTTGTCTGTAATGTTCACCTCTTTTATATGGCTATTTATTTTTCTACTGTTTTGGGGGGTGAAAGGGGTATAGAGGAGGAAACAGCCATATACACATATGTATTCTGTAATATATAAAACCAGGGTACTGGAAGAAGGAACTAATGGTCTTTGGGGGTAAATACAGACCTGAGATGCATGTCACAAAGGCTGGGATAAAGCTGAAACTTCCCAAGGAGGGATTTTTCCCACTTATGATATAGTCTATATTATAGAGTTCTTCAGAACATTTCATATGGGCAGTTCCCTTCATATCTGGTAATATGAAAAACATCCGTAGATAATGTTTGGAAATGCATCCTAGGGAGAACTCAGGACAAATGCCCCATACCACATCTCTCTATTGTTCACTCCATAAAAGAAACAGTAGCCTTATTGGCCAATAAAAAGCCGCCATCCTCAAGCAAAGCGCTTGTGACTCCAAGGCTGTAGCTTTGCACAATCCTTCACTCAATTGACAAGTCTTTATTGAATACCAACGGAGTGGTCCCGGCCCCGTGCCAGGTCCTGTGGGGGAGATAGATGACATATGAGAAAAGACACATACATGAAACAGTTTTGAGCAGTAGATAGTATAGAATATATTTAAATGCAGAATTGTATGGCCCATGACCTATATTCTCTCAATTCTCCCAAACCTGTTCTTTGCCATTATCATGATTGTCCATACCTTCACTCCTCCCTATGCTCCCTCACTATCATTCCTGTACCAGCCTTGCTTTCTTTGCTATCCAGGCTTGAACCTCTAGTTAAATATGCAATTAATATTTTCTCTCTCCTCCACCCTTGATTACTTTGTCCCTTTGTCCTTCCACTTCTTCACTATTTTTAAAATACAGATTTTATTGATAAGTTTTTGTTTTTTATATCACATAGATTTCACTCTATATGCCTCCTGCTCACTCCTAGAGAGCCATCTCTTTTAAGGAAAAATATTTTAAATATTCTTTTTGAGGGAACCACAGGAGAGCTCAAGCAACTTGCCGGCTTCTCTCTGCCATCTAGGGAAAATATATTAAAAAAAAGAAAGACAAAGAGAAAACCCAGCAAAATTAATTGATAAATTGAAAAAAAAAGTCCAATGGAAAGTTATCTCAAACAGGGGAATTGAGAAATAAAATAAACTACCTGCCACTCTACAAAATAGAATTCCAGAATCCCAGTGTTAGAAGAGAATCCAAAAGTTATTTGAGTTAACCTGTACTTGTGTAGAAATCCCCTACACAGTCTCCTTAATAAATAATTATCTAGACTTTGCTTGAAGAACTCTATTAAGAAAGATCATAAGATCATAAATTTGGAACTGGAAGCAACCTTAAAGACCATTTAATCCAACCCACTCATTTTTACAGGTGAATAAATGAATGAATAGCTAAAAGGAAAAAAAAATGTATTTGTTAAGTACTTAAAATGTGCCAAACTTAGTTCCTCATCTGGAGAATGAAGGTCTAGAAAACTTAAGTAACTTGGCCAGAGTCACAGAATGAGTGTAACCCTTGTCCCAAAGCCCATTAGAATGGGGCTTTCTCCTTATTGGTGGGGATGAAGACCCTGTTCTTTGTGAGGGGCAGGATGGGGTTGGAAAGAGGTGAGAGCTTGAGTTTTCAGTCAGTCCCTCCTTTAGGGTCTCTTCAAGTGGGATTACCCCTTTACAACACTGTGAACAAGAGTCTTCCTTGGATGTCAAGTCAGTTTTCAGATTTGAGAGACAAGATGGAAGAAGCCATCTCCACTGTAGGTTACTGATGGGAAAGATTTCTGGGAAGACATAGGAGAAACTGGAAGTCTCCATCATGTCACTACTCTCGATTTGCTGCTCTAGAGACTTTGGGGAATTCCCTTTGGTTGAGATCTAGGATCCTCTCTCTTGGCTGGGCTGTATCTTGCCTGAGTCTTTTCCTTCAGCAACTTGAAGTGGGGTTGGCTTCTTCCATCTTCTCCCTCAAAGTTGAAAGCTGAGTCAACACTCAAAGAGGATTCTTACTTGGAGAGCCCTGAAGAGGAAGAGTCCTCAAAGGTAGGGACTAGCTGAGAAACAAAGCTTTCACTACTTGCCAACTGTACCCTGCCCATCAGGTAGAGTAGGGCCTTCATTTCCATGAATAAGGATAGAGTCCCATACCCATGAACTTTGGGACAGAGGTGAGGCTACTAAATATCTGATGTGGGATTTGAACCCAGGTTTTTCTGAATGTAAATCCAATACTCTAGGAATCTGTCACTTATTGTGCTGAAATTAGAGTTCTCCAAATGTGAAATATACTGTTTTAGGGAGTGGTAGATTCCTAGATGTTATCTCTGACCAGAGTATGGTGCAATGATAAGCTTCCTGTTCTGGACCCCATGCTTCTCTCACCACTGGCAGTAAACTGTAATATCACATTAGCCTTTTGAGAACTACTCTACATGATTGTCAAACACGTGGAGCTAGCAGCACAACACATCTCCCAGATCTTTTCCTATAACTTTTATATCTTCTATAGTTCCCCAAGTTGTCTCTGAAATTCATGATTTGGAACCTGAAGTAGAACTTGATATTTTTCTCTATTAAACTTAATCTTCCAAGATTCAGCCCTTGTTCTGCTGATCTAGATCTTTCTGGATCAATGTCTCATGTCATTGATTTATTAGAGATCTCTTCTGGCTTTGCGATGACTGCAGGTTTAATAAGCATGCCATCTATAAGCAATCAGAGTGCCACAAAGACAATGCACTGCATCACAACTTCTTGGTTCCTATGGAAGGACTGGTGGTATTATCAGGTGAATAGGAAAGGTTGATTTTTTAATAAAAGCTATAATTTCATCATTATAGTAGGTTCTCAGTGAGCAACTCCCTCTTTCTGTCGTGTGTGTGTGTGGGGGGGAGGGGTATTTGGAATTAAGTGATTTGTCCAGGGTCACGTGGCTAGTAAGTGTCTGAGGCCAGATTTGAACTTGGGTCCTCTTGGCTCCAGGGCCATGATCTATCCATTGTGCCACCTAGTTGTCCTTTCAGCTTCTGTCAGTGAAGGTCAGTGCCTCCTCTTCTCATAACCTTGGAGAGCTGCCTGGGATATGAAGAGGTTAAATGACTTGCTACTGGACACTGAGGTCCACCTTCTATCCACTACATGTTCTTGCTTCTCCATAAAAGGAATAAGAATACAGAAAAGTCAAGCATTAATTGAAGACTCTAGCCACCACATATAGCTGAGGGGCTATCTTTAGAGGAGAGCCCAGGCAAGGATTCTGAGTGAATCTGGCTATAGAACTAGGGAGAGTCCAGCAGAAGTGCCTTCAGACTGAGAGAAATCCTTGTCTGGACAGAGAAAAGCAGCTAAGTCCTGAGGCAGTCAGTCGCCTTTCTGCTCACTCCTCCTCTACTCTACCTCTCAGGGGTTAGAGGTACCTCTCCACCTGGGGACAGAAAATAGCCTTGAGAGCTGATATCTATTCTGAAGTTCCATTTATATTCTAAAAACTGAGAATGAAAGTCCACGGCCTTTGCAAATTGTTGCTCCTTCTCTAGCGGCTAATGGGCAGTTGGAAAAGTCAGTGTCTGGTGCAAATTTAAATGGGCCAGTATCTTCCCAGAATCCAAAGTGTTGGCCCCTTGCCCTTCCAGTTGCCATAACCTCATTCAGCAAGTCAGAGTACAAAGCTGACATCAATGTGGCACCCACCCTCTATATATGTCTATATTCAGGCAGTAGGTGTCCACAGGCCCAGAACTTCGATTTAGAATAGATCATTTGCAAGTGGCAGCAAGCCACAGCAGAAGTTCTTGCACTACATTCCCAGTGACCGAGTTAATGCCTCATGCTTCCAGGGATAATGAGTGAATATGTCAGTCATGTAGTCCAAGACATCTAATGGGGCTACATAAAGTATTTTGGGGAGAAGAGAACCCAAAAGAATATGTGTAGGAATTATTGCATCTTTATTGTGCATGAACATTGTATATATATCATGCACTGTGTGATTATATATATATATATATATATATATATATGTATGTATGTATGTATGTATGTATATGCACATACTTTATATACCAAAGTGTTTACTATAATGATCCAGTCAGTCAGTAAACAAACATTTATTTTCCCACTTACTAAATATGTATCAAGAACTATGCTTAGCACTAAGGATACAAATATATATAGGGTAGATAATATGTAAATAAATAGGTACATAGAAGATTTATCCAGGGTAGATCTTGGTACTTGGGAAGGGTAGAGCACTAGAGCTAGAGGAACCATGAAAGACCTCTTGCAGAAGTATACAATGACAAAAGGAAATCAGGACCAGCCTTCAAGAAGCATGCATTCTAATGGTTAAAGTCTAGCTTCTGACTCATAGTGATTTGTGACCTTCTCAGGTGACTCTCTAAGACTGTAAGTTGCAGAATAGTTGTTATCTGTTTCTATATCCATGAAATCACAGTTCTATTTTCCCCATCAGGGGGTTAAAAAAAAAACAAAAAACAAACTAACAAAAAAATCTGATGATGCTGACTGTCTGTGAGTCATGGAATACTGAAGTCCTTAAAAAATTAAGTCATGGCTCACCCAAGGGACAATGGAGAAGCACCTCATGAGGGGGGAATAGATTGCAACACACTAACAAATAAGCAATTTAAACAATATCCTCAAAAGAGATGTGTGGCCATAAATAAATCAGCTTACTGTCATGTGACTATAGCAAGGAATAAACAGTAGATAGTTCCCATTAAGGGCAACTGGGTGGCGTAGTAAATAGAGAGCCAGGTCTGGAAAATTCATCTTTATGAGCTCAATATGGTCTCAGACATTTATTAGCTATGTGACCCTAGACAAGTCACTTTACCCTGTTTGCCTGTTTCCTTATCTGTAAAATGAGCCAGAGAAGGAAATAACAAACCACTCTAGTACCTTTGCCAAGAAAACCCCAAATAGGATCACAAAGTGTCAGACACAACTGAAATGACTCAAGAACAATAAGAGTTCTTATATTCCATTGACAATCCATAGAATAGTAAAAGAATTAGAAAAAGGCACAGTAAGATAGCCAGCCAGTGGATGATTAGGAGACATGGACAAGAATTGCATAGAATGAGAGAATACTGATAGGTGGCACTCTATACAGTTAGAGTAAGTAGTTTTGTATATATATATATATATGTGTGTGTGTGTGTGTGTGTGTGTGTGTGTGCATGTGTATGTATACATATATACATATACATATACATACACACATACATATATATCTATATATATCTATATCTATCTATCTATCTATCTATCTATCTATCTATCTATCTATCTATCTATCTATCTATCTATCTATCTATATCTCACACCCAGTATAATGATGTATCTGGGAACATTTGCAAAGACTGTAAATTTTTTGACTGAGGAAGAAATATAGCCAGTGCATTCCTTCATTGTCTTAGGGATTATGTTACCAAGGAGCAACTTATCATACTCATGCATTTCTACCTAGGAAACAGTCCAGGATAATTTGAAGAATCCATATGCAGCAGATCAAGATTATTTTAGGACTTGAGTGATAATTAAGGGTATATGGTGGTGTTTATCAGGTCCTCAGATAATGGGAAATGTTACCATGGGTAGGATTCACTCCCCAGTAGTCTCAAGGAGGGAGGTTATCTGGGCTTGAGGTTCATAATGACCATGTTTATACCTGGTGTCATAGAACAGGATATGTTGGGAGATGAGAATGCATTCCTGCTCCCTAGCCAAGCTTTGGTTAGAGGATAAGCCATAATAGACATAACAAAGTGGAATAATTAGAGGTTGAGGAGATATCCCTAGTCTGGTATATCTCTAAGGAAAAAAATATATCTCCCATGGAACAGGAAACACTCTAGAAGCTTTCTCCTCTACAGTGGGTGAAAAGGACACCTAAGAACAGATTGGGAGATGTGGAACCATAACTGGAAATGATATTTGAAGCTCTTGCTGAGGCTCGTACATGATACTGGGAAGAAACAATGACATACACATAATGCTTGGATCAGCTCAGAGCAGTGGATGGAGCCCTAATAGGAAGCAATTTCTGATGTCTCCTGCTGGAAACTGATCAGAACTACAGGTGGAAATGTTTGCTTGTAACCCTGACTAGTAGGCCTCTAAGTGACAGAGAATCTCTAAAGACCTTTGGGGGAAGGTTGCTTAGGGAAAAGTTATTCTCATTTTCTTGGTTTTACATATATATATATATATATATGTATAATATATATATATATATAATGATGCCTTTCATCTTTATATTCCAATCATTTTCTACCCACTCCCTCTATATTAAATATTACTTTTTGATAGAAAAAAGTAATTAAAAACATCTGGTACAGGAACCAAGTCTGACAATGTGTATAATATTTTATCTTAGTTGTCCACCACTTCTTTAGTACAAAAAAGAAGGCATATTTCATTGTCTATTCTTAAGGATTTTTTTTAGTATATAGATTATGTTATTATTTATATGTTTATTATGAACTTATCAGAAACCAACAAATATAAATATTTTAATATATGAAGAAAAGAAAATAGAATTGTATATGAAACTTTGAACTTCTAACATCTCTAAAAGATGTAACTTTAAAATTGTAATAGCCAGTACCCAGTGTTATCTCCTCTACTTACCAGTATCATTTTCTGAACTTGCTTGTAATCTTTCCTGCGTCTTTATTTTTTTCTCCCATTACTCATAATTCAACTTCTATTTAGTGATCTTTTCACTTACAGTTGTTGTAATTGTGTATATTGCTCCTGTGGTTCTTCTTATTTCATTATGCATCAATTTATATAAACCATTCTATATTTTCTGAATTCCTTACATTCACTATTTCTTACTATATTATAATATGCCATTATAGTCATGTAACAAAGCTTTTCAGCTTTTTCCTAATACGTAAGGCACCCACTTGTTTCCAGTTCTTTGTTAGCACAAAGAGTGCTACAATTAATATTTTGGCATATAATAGAGTGCTGTTTATCTCTGGCTTCCTTGAGGTGTATGCCCAGTATTGGGATCAAGTGTTGGGGTCATTTAATTGCTTTTTTTTTTTTTGGCGAGGCAATTGGGGTTAAGTGATTTGCCCAAGGTCACACAGCTAGTGAGTGTTAAGTGTTTGAGGCTGGCTTTGAACTCAGGTCCTCTTGACTCCAGGGCCAGTGCTCTATCCACTGTGCCACCTAGCTGCACCCTAATTGCTTTTTTTACATAATTATAAGTGGACTTCTAGGATGGTTGGAGAACTTTATGTCTCTTCCAACAATACCTCAATATGCCTTCCTTCCCTCAATCTGATCACTGAATATTGACAACTTTTTTTTCTATCTTTGTCATTTGGAGTGGCTTAAGATGAAACTTGAGATATTTTAATTCACATTTCTCTTATTAGGAATAATTTAGAAAAGTTTTTATGTGGTCATTTAGAGTGTACAGTTAGTTTGGGATTCTTTGAAAACCATTCATATACTTAGATCACATATCTATTGATGAATGACTTGGTGTTATATATTTATATCAATTCTCTGTATATTTTGTGTATCAGGGGTTTTTTTGGGGGTAACATTTGATAGAAGTATTTTCCATGCTTTACAATTTCTATTCAAATTTACTAATTTTATTCATGTAAAAATTGATATAATGTATAATTTCTCTGTTTCTTGTTGGTAAGGAATTTTCTCCAATCTACAGTTGTAAAAGATATGTCATCTTTTCCTCTCTCTCTCTCTCTCTCTCTTTCTCTTAGATATGTTCCTAAATGTTCGAGTAACATATCCATTTTGAGCTTATTGTAGTATATGGTTTAAGATATTGGTCTAAATGTCTGCCATACTGCTTTCTTTTGCTCAAAAGTTTTGGTCAAAAAAGGAGTCTTTCCATCAATAATTTGTGATCTTACTCCCGTCAAACACTATTGTTTTTAATGCCCAATTATCTTGCTTATCTAGTCTTTTCCACTGGTGTATTTTTCCATTTAATTAGCTATTTACAAATATTTTGATGATTATTGTTTTATCATATAGTTTGAGGGCTAGTAATATTATGACATCTTCATTCATACATTTTTCTCATTATTTCCTTTGATATTCTACCTCTTTTGTTCTTACAAACCAATTTTGTTATTTTGTCTAGTTCTAAAAAAGTTCCTTTCAATAATATGATTAGTTCAACATGAAATCTGTAAGGTAGTCATCAGTATTATCATTATTATTATATTGGAAGGGCCCAACCATGTGCAGTGAATAGCTCTTTAGTTATTTGTCTCCCTGTATTTACATTTTAAAATGTTTTGCAGTTGTATTTATATAACTCTGTCATATGTCATATAAGATTAGCTCCAATTATTTTATTCACCTTATAATTATTTTTAATGGAATTTTTATTATTTTTTCTTTTTATAATATGGCATTCTGATGAGTTTGTGGATTTATTTTATATCTTGCTATTTTGCTGGAGCTATCAATCATATTAATTGGTTTCTTCAATGATCATATAAGACTTTATAAGTGCACCATTATGTTACCTACAAATAGAGTTTTGCCTCCCCTTTGCTAATGCTTATAGTTTTGATTTTCTTCCTCTGTCTCATTGTTATAGTTAACATTTTCAGAATCATATAAAGTAGCAGTGGGATAGAGGCATCCTGGCTTTACCCCTTTTTGTATTAGGAAAGCTTCTAGTGTTTCCTCACTGCAAATAATACTAGCTCTTTATTTAAAATATCTGTTTTCTATTATATTAAATAAGATACTTTTTCATAAATTTATTTATAATTGGTTTTAAAGTAAAGGACTAGTAGCATTTTGCCAAAAGCCTTTATTGCACCTTTAAAAAATTTTAAAATTTACTTTTATTATTTTTGTTGTTTATATGATTAGTTGTGCTAATGATTTTCCTAATGTTGAATCCTTCCTGTAGCCTCAGTATGAATATGATTTGGTCATAGTAGAGTATATTTCAGTATATGGTTCTGTAGTCTCTTTGTGAGGATTTTATTTTAAAAATATTTGCATCAATATTCATTAGTCAAATCAAAAGTCAATAAGCATTTATTAACAACTTGCTATCCACAAGACACTGTTAAATGCTGGGAACACACTCAAGGGGCTCACAATCTAATGAGAAAGAAGACATGAAAACAGCTACATACAAACAAACCTATAGGTAATAAATAAATTATAGCTTTCTCTGCTGTGTTCCTCCTTTGTTTAGCTATAAGGATCATATTTGTATTATCATATGAGTTTGGGAGAGTGTGTTCTGTCTGTTTTTGAGAATAATCTTATAGCATTGGTATAAATTATGCTTTAAATGTTTGGTAGCATTCATGTGGAAATACATCTGGCCTGGGTTTTCTTTTCTTTGGCAATTCAATTATGGCTTGTTCAATTTCTTTTTACTGAGATCAGGTTATTTAAGATCTCTATTTCTTGTGTTGTTAGTTTGAACATTTTATATTTTTTATAGATACTCATCAATTTCCTTTGAATTCTAGTATTACTATTGTGTAATTGTGCACAGTAGATTCTGATAATACTTTTTTATTTCCTCGGTATTGCAAATACATCTTATTCTTTTTTTTAGTTTGCTAATTTGGTTTCCCTTTCTCTTTTTCTTGATCAGGTTGGCTAATGATTTGTCAGTCATTTTTTTTAAAAGACTGTTTAGTTTTGCTTATCAATTCCAGAGTTTTATTAGATCTCTCGGTAAGACTCCTTTATTAACTGTGTAAACTGCAAAGACAGTTGATGCCAAGACATTAAATGTTAGCTTCATTCATTCACTCTTTCAGAATTTATCAAACAACTACCACATATCAGGCACTCTGTGAGGGATTGGAGATACAAAAATAGAGGTGAACCATTGCCTGTCCTAAGGCAGTTTACTGTTTATTAGGGTGGGAGGTGGGAATGTGGTGGGAAAGGGGAGGAGAACAATATAAGCAAGATAGTTAAATGCAAAATAATAGACATTAAATAATGACTTTCCTACATTTTCTGGTTGGAGTACAGTAGACAGGTGAAAAAAACACATATATCAAGTATATGCAGGTCATAGGACAGGGATTACATTTATATTTGCAATGTCTCCCACAATGTCTTGATCATAATAATATTCATTACATACATTTATAAAGTTTTCAAAATGCTTTATATACATGATATCAGCTGAATTTCCCAGCAACCATGTACAACTTGTTCACTTGCCACAGTCAGTTACCAAGAGGCAAGATTTAAACCCCATTCTATCTGATTTGTCATGATGTCTTTCACACAGTAGGTGCTTAAGAAATATTTCTCGTTTAATTTGGGGAATTTAGACCAGCAATAGCTGAAAAAGTTAAAGAAAGCTTCTTAGAGAAGAGGAAGCCTTCCAGGATGGGAAAGAGTTGAATTGGCACAGATAGAGTCTAGTCACACTTTCTCTGGGGTTTGGTCACAGATAACAAGCATGACATTAGCCAATCATGTTACAAAGGGGTATATCTTCAGTCACAAGAGAGATGGCATGAACATATGTAGTTGGTACATGACCATTACTAGCATTCTAGTCCTAGAAAAGATTTGGTGGCTACAAGAATCATACATCTAGATAGAGATAGAGATATTATATGCAAATATTATATGTATGTATATATCTATTTCTAGCTAGCTAGCTAATTACCTCTCTATGGAAACAGAAAGAACACTCAACTTGGAGTCATAAGACTTGATTTTGAATGCCAAGTCTGGAACTGTGTGACCTTAATTAAGTCAATTTAACTTTTAGGCCTCAGTTTCTTTATCTGTAAAATGAGAAGGTTGGATTGGATGGTTGCTAAGGTCAAACAATCTGGCATAATGCCTTATGATCACATAACCTGGAATAATGTCTTATACATAATATTTATTAAATGTTTGCTGACTTGTTTAATTTTTTTTCTTGATGACCAAACTTCAAATCCAAACATGGTGGGGGGAGGGAGGGGGAACTCTTTGTGCTCTCTTTTTCCCTGAGTTTTATTGAGATTGAGGAAACAAAAGGACGATCTGCTTCAGCATGGCCTAAGCTCAGATTGTCTGGTAAGATTTAAGGATTTATTTGGGGTGTCAGGATGGGATGATGCCCCTTAAAGGTCATTACGAGTTGTTTAGAAAGGACAATTTAATGGATGAAGAATGTGAAAGGCATATGGCCACTTTAGCTCCAGTCATCATTCTCTCTCATCTATACTACTGTAGAAGCCTTCCAACTGGCCTCCTTGCCTCCTGTTCTCTAAAGGTTCTCTTCTTTAATCCATCCTTCACAGAGCTGCCAAAAAGATCTCTGTAAGGGACAGGATTGGTGATGTCTCTCCTCTGCTCAAAAATCTTTCGTTGTTTCCTATCTCCAATGCCAGGGTGGGAGATGGGGAGGGGAGAAAAAAAAAAAACGGTCCTTCTCAGCTTGACATAGAAAGCATTCCACTCTTTGGCCATAGCTAATCTGTATTTCACATCATTCTCTTTTGCACACTTGAGTGTGACGTACCATCCCCTTTCACTGTGCATTTGAAGAAGTTATCCCCCATTTCTGGAACATACTCCCTCCTCATCTCTGAGTGTTAAAAAAAATCTTCGTTTTCTTCAAGGCTCGGCTCAGATGCCACTTCTTCCATGAAGCATCTCCTGCTATTCTAGCTGAAAATGTTCTCTTCTTCCCTAAATTTTCCCACAAAATATTTTTTTCTGAATCTCTCCTTTGTCCCTAGAACATTGGTTCATTTTGCTGTATACACTTGCACAAATGACATCTCCCATTCCCCCCACTCCTCCCATGTTTTTATTTCCTCAGCTATCCTCAGAACCTCATACAGTACCTTGCATGTAGTAGCAGCTTGGGGACTGCTAATTGAATTGAATTGAATCATATTATCACTAGCTGCCATGGATTATGCTACATATTGATACTGCTGATTTACAGCCAATATACACCATCAGTATCCACACAAAATCAAAAGACCAAGATGGAGGACCCCATCATTTTGTGTAGACTCCTTGTGGCAGATTTATAGGAGAACATGGAAAAGAGTTTCACAAGATGAGTTAGCATGTGTAAGTTACAATCTGCACCTCTGGTATAGTTAGTCAGTCAACAAGCATTTGTTAAGTGCCTACTATGTGCCAAGCACTGTGCTAAGAGCTGAGATTACCAAAATAAAAGACAGTTTCTTTTCTCAAGGAGTTAGTTTACTAGGTATACCCACATTGATGAGTTCACAGATATATCAAAGTATTGTAGAGGTAATAATATAGTAAAGATTTCATACTAGCCATTAGCCTTTGGAAAATGAGAAATTATACCTGTGCAGTCAAACTGAACCCGATGAGAAACCAACTCAGTGTTGGACCCAGATGAGTTAATTGGCCAGATAAAGTCCATGAAAGGAAAGGACTACATTTGGTTTTTGGGTTTTTTTACTCATTTTTGTTTCTTCCATAACACCTTTCACTCAGCAGTTGCTCCATCTATCAAGAATTTTTTAAGTGCCTACTTTCTACCAGGAACTGTGCTCAGCAAATGTTTGAAGAATGAATGATACTATTATCAGAATGTAATAGCAATGTCAGATTGTACTTCTAAGATAAAAACAACAAAACACTTTCATTGACAACCCTGATTGACTCTAGAGGACAGATAAAATGAAATGCATTACTCTCCTTTCTGATTGAGAGGTAGGGAATTATGGGTGCAGAATGTTGCCAAATGTGGTCTTGGAAAATTTTGTTAGTAGTTTTTCTTTGCTAATGGGGTGAGGGACTCAATAAGTGAGAGAAGAGATATGAAAATGACCATGATGTTAAAAAAGAGGTATCAATAAAACCAAAAAGCTTTCACTAAATGGTTGAATCAAAAGTGATTTGACTCTGGTGAAACCTCAGGGTTTATGAAATTTCACAGCAGGTAAAGTGAGGCCCATAAACCCCATCACAATAGAAGAAGCACACCAAAGCTGAGACAGAGTTCGAGAACCCTCTCCCCCCGCCCCGCCCCCCAAGGCCTAGACTCAGTGAAGATACAACAACAAAACAGGTCACGTGGTGCTTGAAATGCAGGAAACCCCTCATGGAGTAGGATGGCATGTAGTTACTGTGCCTTATTGCTGCATGGAAACCATGCAATTAACTTGTGTTACCTCTCCAGTGGATCTGAACTCAAAAATAAAACTCCTAATAGAATAAATGCATTGCCTCTAAATCTCGACCCATCCTGCATTATTAGTAAAACTTTTTAAAATTCATATCTGATGAAGTCATAAACTCATTTGATGAATAAGACCCCACATACCAAATGGTGACATACTAGGAGACCTGTTAAAAGAATAAACCTGTTGGATAAATCTGCTATGCTGAAATTTATCTCAATGTTATATATAATGAAACCCTTCTTAAACAAAAACCTGATAAAACAATAAACCTGTTCAGAGATTAAATTTGCTGCACTCTAGGGCTATACTTCTCGGCTGTATTTGGAGCTGCCAGACAACTCTCAACCTGTTTAATCTCAGTAGTCCTGTTTTACTCCCATTTTTGCTATTCTGTTTCAATCATTTCTACACTTGTAAAATGGAAGGAATGTCCTGCAGTCACTGAACAGAGTGCTATAAAATTGCTGCCCCTGGAAACTTTAATGGATCTAAAGTTTATTCTCTGCCCCTCCCCCAGCCCTGTCCCTCCTTCACCAAGAAACATTCTTGTTTTCAATTAGAAGCCATTTATCCATATGCCTCACTAAGTAGTGTCCCCTCTCCAACCAGGCAGTAACTATTCTCTTCCCTCTTTTCACCCATCCTCAACATTCAGAAATAATGCAAGCAAGAAACCCCTAATGCTCTCATTTATCCAGCACGCTAAAATTTACCAAAGTCTTCCCTTGTAAAAACTCTGAGATTTAGGTCATCTAAAGATGATTTTATTCACTTTACAGGTGAGTCAAATATGACTCCAAAAAGTTAAGAGAATTGTCTTTGGTAACACATCTTATAAGTGTTGAAAGTAGGATTTCAATCCAGATTACTTAACTACCATGTCCTGGTGTTGTTTAATAAGCCCCCATTCCATATTGAGCACATGCAGGGACTAGGTTAGCCCTAACTGATTGTGGTACTTGTTTGGGAATAGATGGAAAGAATGGACATTACTCTCCTTGGGCTAGAGTTCTAATATGTTTACACCTTCTTTCTCACGTTGCTCCAAAAGCATTTGGACATTGGGAAAGACCCAGAGTACTGAAAAAGTAGAGAATTATACAGTTAAAAGTATTTGTTGGGGCAGTTAGGTGGTGCAGTGGATAGAGCACCTGCCCTGGATTCAGGAGGACCTGAGTTCCAATCTGGCCTCAGACACTTAACACTTACTAGTTGTGTGACCCTGGGCAAGTCACTTAACCCCCAATTGTCTCAATAAAAAAAAATATTTGTTGCTTTTCACTTGTATCTGACACTTCATGACTCCATTTGGGGTTTTCTTGGCAAAGACACTGGAGTTTTACCATCCTCTCTAGCACATTTTACAGATAAGGAACTGAGATAGAGTTGAGTGACTTACCCAGGGTCTCACAGCTAGTAAGTAAGTGTCTGAGAGCAGATTTGAACACAGGAAGATGAGTCTTCCTGACTCTAGACTCAGAGCTTTATATACTGTACCACCTGCCCTAGTGTTATGGAAGTCACCATCATCCCTTAGAGTATAACATGTCCCATGCATGGAGCAGCATAGACTCTTAGGTGGTTGAGATATAGAGACAGCTTTCCCCTGAATTTTCTACCCAAAGAATGGGCAGAATCAAAGAAAGAAAGAGAAATATGAAAGAGAAAGAAAACCTAACATTCCCTTTTTACAATTTCCCCTGGTACCTTTCTCTCAACAGTGCTACCTGTTATCCTAGTCAGTGGTGTCTCTAAGTGTAGTTAGCCTGTAGGATGAATTCAAATCCTGCCAAACATGTAAGTAAAATTATTGGAGGCCATATTATTGACACAGTGGACAGAGTTCTGGACCTGGAGTCAGAAAGACCTGAGTTCAAATTTGGCCACAGTCATTTACTAATTGTGTGACCCTGGGCAAGTTACTTAACCTCTGTCTTATGTCAGTTTCCTCATCTGTATTTTAAAAATAAGGATAATAGTAGCACCTATATCTCAAGGTTGTTGAAGATAAAATGAAATATCTGTAAAAAAAACTTGGGAAACTTTAAAGTACCATATAAATTCTATTCATTATTTTCATGATCATCATCACATGCTTATAAATATCAGCATGTAGAGGTAATGAAGCACTAAGGGAAATCACCCTGGGTCTAGTCACCAAACCTGGAATAAAACCACACCTCCAATTATTACTACTTTTGTGACCTTGGAAAAGCCACTTAAATTCTCTAGGCCTCAGTTTCCTTATATATAAGACGAAGGGTTTGGACTAAATGAACTTCTGAGATCCCCTCTAGCTCTATATTTGTGATCCAAAGTTTGACTGGAAAAATCATAGGACTCATTGTCTAACCCATACACCAGGATTTATATATCCAGAAGAGTTTGTCCTTCAATGTATTAGGAGAGTAGACATTTTCCAGAGATATGGTCATTGTTGTAAAGGTGCCACTAACTCCTCTTTGGAAACGACTTTCAGAAACAGTGGTCAAACCACGCAAGAAAATCAAACTCAGGACTCTGTAGACACACTTCATCAGATGAGCACCTGGGTATTCACTTCAAAATCATTGTCTGCCTCATTCCCCACACTGGAGTTTGACAGACTTTTTTCTGTTTCCAAAAATCAAACCTATTGTGTGAGGATAAAAAGTTTGCCCCTTCTGAGAATATGAAAAAGTATGTATTGAAAGCTCTGAGGATAATTAAAAAAAAACTGTTTTGGATCATGACAGCATTGACAGACTCAGTGTATGGCCTTCTATGAGGGAACATTCTGAAAATGAATTAAACATCCCAAAGGAAACCTGCTGTAGTGCTGAGATAGCTGACCTTGTTGTCGCGATGTTGAGTTTCAACACCAGACCCTAGACAGGTCACTTAATTTTTATCAGCTATGTAAATGTTAATATTCTCAGAATATGTCCAAATAAGTGGGTTATCATTGATCCAGAATTCAAAAATTTTGAGTCAGTATTCATTAATGATATTGGTCTAAAGTTGTCTTTCTTGACTTTGTTGATGTTGTTCAGTCATTTCAGTCGTGTCCAACTTTTCATGACTCTGTTTGGGGTTTTCTTGGCAAAGATACTGGAGTAGTTTGCCATTTCCTTCTCCAGCTCATTTTACAGATGAGGAAACTGATTTAAGTGACTTGCCACAGTTAATAAGGGTGTGAGGCCAGATTTGAACTCAGGAAGGTTAGTCTTCCTGGCTGCATGCCATCACCTTATCCACTGAGCCACCTAGGTGCTCCTTCCTGACTTTATCCTTCCTTGATTCAGGTATTAGAACAAAATTTTCCTCATAAAAGCATGCTTTCTTTCTCAATTTTTGAGAATAGTTTGAATAGCATAAGTATTAATTATCTTTGTTTAAATCTGATAAAATTCTTCTATAAATACATCAAGATAAGGAGTCTCTCTATCGCTCCCCCATCCCACTCCACACTTAAGTAGTCCCTTTACAGCTTGGTCTCTTTCCATTTCTGAGATTGAATTATTTAAGATCTCTATTTGGTGTTCTGTTAGTTTGATTATTTTATATTTTTAAAGATATAAACCAAGATTTGAATACATGTCTCTTGACTGATCTTTTTATGAAGTCTCAGTCTGGGCTTGGAAGTCACATTCCATGATGGTGATCTCCCATGAACTATACAGAAGGTATAGTTTCTTGACACTTATTTGGGAGATTATACCCGTAACCTTTTCTAAGATTGGTGAAAGAAGAAATCAACAAAGAAATTCTTAACTCCTCTTTCCCTGCCCTGGGACATTGTCAGAAATCATAAACTGATTACTTATGCAATCTTGATTTATGGTAATTCCCTACCCACCCAGCCCCCTGCAGCCCTCTATAGACAAATGAAACTGCAAAGACAGCCATATCTAGAGATCCCAGCAAATTCAGTGATCTGAGATTGTGAAAGGGGTCCTTATAAAAGCATTTCAGCATAGTAATGCCAGAAAACCCATTCTTTTCCCCTCTCTCCCTGATCTCTGACAATCCTGCTCTGTCATCCTCTTCAGGTATCTACCTCTCCCATTAACCTTTGTAGGAGGGCTATCTTGCTGAGGATTTTGAGTTTGAGAGATGACTGTCTCCAGACCATCAAGCAAAGAAAGCATCACCCACCTGATATTGGCACCCAGACCAAAGCCCCAGAGGCCAAGCCTTAGTTGCAGCTTTTATCAGCTGCTTATGGAATAGCTTAACAGTACCCCATAAGGAAGTACCTAGAATCATTCCTGAGATCAAGATATCTTCCAAGCTTCTTAGAGCTATTTGAATCAGGTAATGTCAAAACCTATAACTTGCGGGTGGGGGGAATGTATCAGGGAAATGTGGCTAATTGGCATTTGACTTAAACATACAACTCAGACGAATTTCCCTGGAGAGAAAAATATTTTTTAGAGATGTGGCACAATGTTACCAACATTGTGATTTGTAATAGGCATTTTGATCTGTAACACTAAGAAGGTTGTTAATGAGAAATAAATGTTAAAATGTAATGTTAAAATTATCAAGAGCAATTAACAATAATTGTGTCTGTAAGTCTCCATAGCAATTACAGAATGAATCAGATCATTGTAGCAGTATGCATGGCCTCTCTCCCTACCCTTGCCCCAACCCAAACCCCCTCCCAATCCCCCTCCTTCACCATTAGCTGTTCAAAGGCCTGTTTTGCTGTTCACCTAATGTTTGTTTTTATTTTCTTCCCAAACAGTAACTGGCCTCCATGCAGATGCTGGGATCTGTAATCGAGCAGCCATTTTTCTGAACATAAGCAGCTTACATTTAGAACTCTCCTGCTCATCTGTCTTCATTTGAAGACTGGGTTAAAAAATAAAATTAATGATCGCTATCAGAGAGAAGATGAGCAGCGTCTTCAGTGAAAAGTAGATCTGCCACGTTTGGCCAAGGCTAACATCTTTCACTGGCTGGAAATAGCTGGATATACTTGTAAACATTATTAAAAATAATAACTTAATGTTTCCTTCCTGTGACTTGCTAGCATTAGCAAGGTATTTTCAATTAGCATTTCCTCCTAGCAATGTAGGTCTTTTACCCTGTTTTATTTAAAAGGGGATTTGTTTTCTAATTTTTACTTCTGCTGTTGTCAATAAGAAGACGCCCCGTGGAATGACTCCCGCCTCTCTTCCATCACTTACAGTTTGCAAAGCCACCGAAAAGGAATATGCCTCTTTGATTTTATTTGCTTTAGCTGGGCTTGCTCACTGAAAGTAGAGACACATTTACATTCTAGTGCCCTGGGATGGCATCTCTCAGAGTTTGAAAAAACAAGTAAAACACATCAAGGGGCTAAATCATGCCATGCTATTTTGAGTGGGAAGGCAAATAATTCCATGAGAAATTAACATGGATGGTTTGAAACTGTTTTCCCCCTAAAAAGCTACCCCCTCAACCCCTCCTGATATTATAAACCAAACAGAAGCAACTCAGCACCTCCAGTGAGCCTTTAGCATCTCCCTATGGAACTAGTTGCATCAGTTGGGGTCTTTCAGCTTTCCTAGCGAGTATCTCTTTAATAAACTAATCATGCTTTATTAAAGTAAAAAATATGTTTTAAATGCTAAGTAAAGACATATTATTGCAAATGCAAAGCTGCATGATGGGCTTGGCAGCCTCAAGGTAATAATTTTTTCCAATTTCAACACAAAGTTGTTGAATATTTCAATTGATTATGTTGGGCAATCCACTAGTCATTTAATCATATTAACATATAACTTGCATATTCAACATAATCTTACTTGCTGGCCTATCTTAAGCTACAGAAAGCATTGCAAGGCAACCGTCAGTTTAAAGAAAAAAAAAAAAGGATCATTTCCTACATTTCACTTTTAACCGAAGTCCTATTTAATGTTGAAACCAGTGCCTACTGCTCGTGTGAATTGACGTAACGGAACTTTTTAATAGCATAACAGAGCAAATCATTATGCAGAAGTTAGGAGGCATTATTTACAACATTAATTAAGTCCAGGGAAAAAATTCACTTTATTTTATTGTAAGTGCTTTCATTCAGGAGCTGATGTTTTTCCTCTCCCACTTACTTTGCAATTCAGGTAGAATAGAGAAGGCTGAACTTTTTAAATATTTCATGTGTTGTGTGTGTGTGTGTGTGTGTGTGTGTGTGTGTTAACATGGCAACACTACTCAGGTGCCAATAGTTTACAAGTATTGCAAAAAAAAAAATAAATTCCAACAACACTAAGCAGTAGAGTTCTAAAATCTGGCCTGATAGGAAAGGTTTCTTAGAATCTACTAGGTAAAGAGACAGCTGGCCCTAACAAGATGAGAAACTGCCAGCAAATGATGGAACCACATCTTACAAAAAGAGAACAGCCCCTTCCTCCAGGGGTGTAATGTCTATCCCTTATTACACGGCCATCTAATAGCAATCATAGAATACATCTGACTTTCTGCAGAAGTTAAACTATTCTATGGCAAACAGCCAACCCCTTCAAATTATTTCCCTGGCAAATGCTAAAATATCTGTCAACATCGTGTAAACAGGCTGGCAGAGAAGGCTGAAGGAGGGAAAAGAAAGCTGCCATTTACTCAGTGCCTGACACCATTTAAACATTTTTCCATCGTTAAATGTTGGATTGCTTTGTGAAATTTTGAATCATTCATCACTGTGACATGAGGTGGTTTACGTGCCCTTATAATTCAAACAGATCAATCGTTCCCCAGATGACCTACTAAAAAGCAATCAGAAACTTTGGAGAGACAGAGATGGGATTGGGAAGGCCCCTCCACGGGGGAGGAGAGAACAGACCAACCCACACGTTCTCTGTTCTAAATAGGAAAACAGTTACAGCCAACCTGCCTCTCATCCTCACGGTAGCAAAGTTCAGGACAACTCTGGGCTTGTCTGATTTAGACCAATTAATGCTTTTCTTGAGGGCCATCTGAGGTTAATCAAGTTGCCTTGGAATTGTTGGGACTTGTCGGAAACTTTCTATCAGGTTGAGAGCTGGATGTTCTTCATCAAATCCCATGGGGATCAGCAATAGCTCACTTTGGTAATATAGTCAACCCTCATGAATCCAGACTCCCCTAATTCACAGTTTGTCATAATTCAGACAACAGCTGGACTGATGTTTACCATGGCTTTCCATATTTTCTTAGCAATACAATGGGGTGGGAAGAACTATTTAAAATACTTGAGAACCAACAGTGGATTGGCCTTGGAGTCAGGAAGATCTTGATTCAAGTTCTACTCTCTAACTCTTTCTCTATCTCTATCTCTATCTATTTATATACCGATCTATTATCTGTCTTTCATCTATCTATCTATCTATCTATCTATCCACACACACAACTCTGTGGCTATGGAAAAGTCACTTAATCACTCAATAGAGCAGGCAACTCTCTAAGAATTTAGGTTACAGAGGAGTTATATTCAGATACTTCATGAACATTTACTGGAAGGAAACTCAGTATAATGAAAGAACAATAGCTCTAGAATTAGAGAACCTAGGTTCAGTCTCACCTCTGAGATTTACTACCCAGGCAAGTTACTTAGTCTCCTCGGGCCTTAGTTGCCCCACCCGTAAAGTGAGGGGGTTGAAGTAGACAATCTCAGAGAGGCAGTCTAACTTGAAGTCTATGATCATTAACTGGCAATTGATTTTTAAGGGGAGGGAAGGTCTAAACCTGTGGTTTAATTGGTGTGGAAACTTCACTGATCCAGATCAATTCCTCGTGGTCCACATGAAGTCTTAGAGAATCATCCAGGCCATTGAGATGTGAAATGAATTATTTGTGGCCACCCAGCTAACATGTAAAAAAAAGAAATATTTGAACCTTTATCATCTTGACTCAAAGGCTAGCCCTATATTTACTCAGGCATTACCACCTGTCTACAACTGACATGCCAACTACAAAATATTCTAATATAATCACTCAAGATGTTTCCCCAAAGATGTGTGCTTGACAACACTTGATTAGTCTAATTTTGATCACTGAATGTCTCTGAAATGATAAAACATCATTTCTTTTCTAAAGTTTCTAATCTAGACATCTCACTAATTCAGATTAGTCTGCTCTAATTAACCACCATTGATGAGACTTGCCTGCAGCAACACAGTCAGATCCTCCACCATATCAATGTGGAGCCCATGTGATCAGATCTACAAGATGGGACTGATGAAGCTAGACCCAACTCTTGGTGTCAGGCTCTCTAGACAACAGGCTCAGGGATGGGAAATTGGAGAGGTCCAAATTTCAATCCAGAAAGAAGATGATGAAGAAATTGCCTATGAACACATCCTGCTGTTCCCAATGATTTGTCGGGTACCTCAGTGTTTGTTCTGTGACAAGCTGGACTTTGGTACAAGGTCAGGTCCTGAATCTTGATGATGTGTTTTCCCCCTTGAGCCAGGAGACATTGATCTATACATCTAGTTTACCTTGTTTTCTTAGCCATTTGTGACACAGTACAACAGTTCCCATCGAAAAAAGTGTCATGTAAATAAATTACAACTTAGGACGTATACATTAAATAATTTTATAAATGAACTTTAAAAATGAAGAAATAAAAAATGCCAGGCAGGGCTTGTATAGCTGCGGTGATTATTCTGATCATGCTGTCATGTGTAATGAAGCACAGGCCCATCATTAATCAAAAGAACCAATCAGATAACTAATTTAGGCAATATTCTTTACCACAGGACATGTCGGTCAGTAAAAATGCATTAAAATAGCAAAAGATCAATAGCAGACACTGGGGACTGTGTTTACAAACCGGTCTTAAACTTTAGGGTATTAAATCCTCAGTCATATTGGGTATCTGTTTGGTAAAGATAAAGGAAAACTTCAGATAAATGAAAGTTTTTTAGTTAATAGTGCAGTTGTAATGTCCACTGTTATAAATGTATGAAATGTTGCATTATTTCATGATGAATGGGAAATGCGTGGCTGGCTCCCTTCGGAAGCGCTATCAGGTCTCAGAAAAAAGGACAATGGAATAGGCTAGGATTGACGAATTGGTCAGGAAATGGCATTGTGCAATAGGTGAGACCCAGATTTTTAGAAGCAATTTATGCTCTCTGCAGCTTCCTTCTGAGCTCAGCACTGCTGCCAGGCCTGGCAAACATGGAGCACAATTTATGGGGTGCCTTTGGTCTCTCTGCATTTTACATAGTCAATATCTTTCCCAAATGGCAGGTGAAGCCTTCCCTCAGTGGGCACCATCGGCAACAGCCTTAGCATGGCTGCTTTTTTGTTGCGAGATGCCAATTTTACCAATCTCATGGGGACACATCTTGTGAAAGTAGAAAATGCACCTATCCATTTTTTTTTTTTTTTTTTTTTTTTTTTTTTTTTTAGTGAGGCAATTGGGGTTAAGTGACTTGCCCAGGGTCACACAGCTAGTAAGTGTTAAGTGTCTGAGGCCGGATTTGAACTCAGGTACTCCTGACTTCACGGCCGGTGCTCTATCCACTGCGCCACCTAGCTGCCCCACCTATCCATTTTTAATGTCCCAAGTGAATCAACCTAGCAAGTGTCCCTTATTTGATAAGGAGTATACAGAAACACCATTCTGTGCCTCTACAGACACACTATTTTTTTAGAAGACTGACATGTGTAATGGGCTTATTTTCACTTTCATTGGACTGAGCACCTGCTGTATCATAGGAAGGAAGGAAAGAAGGAAGGAAGGAAGGGAGAGAGGGAGGGAGGGAGGGAAGGAGAGAGGGAGGAAAGAAGGGAAGGAAGGAGGGAAAAAGGAAATAAGCAGTTATTAAGTGCCTACTACTTACTTGACACTGTGCTAACCACTTTACAAATATTACCTCATTTGATCCTTTCAACAACACTGGAAAGTAAGTGCTATTATTACTTTCATTTTACAGTTGAGGAAAATGAAGTTAAGTAACTTACTTAGGGTACCACAGCTATAAGTATCTGAAGCCAGATTTGAATTTGTCTTCCTTATTCCAGGTCGAATGCTCTATCCAGAGTGGTAAATGTCTAAGGATGGATTTGAATTCAGGTCTTCCTGACTCCAGGCCCAATGTTCTATCCACTGTACCACCAAGCTGCCTCTAGGAAAATTACAATCCAAAGCTGAAAGGGACATCAGAAGTCATCTAATTCAAGACTCTCATTTTTAGGTGAGTAAAATACTCATCCTAAGAAGAAAGATCATTGATTTTCCCAAGGTCATGCAGGCAGCACCAAAGGTGGGATTTGAAGTCAGGTCACCTGATACCAGAGCCAGAGTTCATTCTACCTCCCTTTAGTATCGATTTTCCCTCATTGCCAATACTCTGTTCTCAGTTTAGGGTAAGGTCAGCTTTCAGAATGTTAGGCCACATTACCCTGGCCAACAGAGAGAAGAAGAAAACTTACCTCCTCATTTCCCCTTCCATTCAAGTCTACTTATGATAGCTGAATTCTGAAAATGGATCATAGGCAGGGATTGAGATGGTCACAGTTGTACTTGGTGGTCTCAGAGGTCCCTTTCAATTTTGAGATTCTTTGATTTTGTGAGTTGTCCTGCACAAAATATTGGCAGAATTAGAAAGAATCTCTGCTCCGTCCACACCCCCCACCTACCTCAAGCACTTCCTGCAGTGTAGGTAAAATTGGATGGACTTGGGAAGGTACTACTACCTATGGAAAGGATCAGTTTGGTTACAGTGACTTGTGGCTGTCACGGAGCTGGTGGTTATTACAAATCTTATATGTTATTCTATACACGAGGTCCACAAATGCATGTCTATGGCAGCAGATGGACCAAAGTACCTCAGATCCAATAGCCACAACATTTGCAAACTTTTGGACCACTGTCTGCCCACTGGAAACATTTGACTGCACTAAGATCCATTAGCAATTGAAAATTTCACAGGATAAAACCTATAGGTGTAAAGTATAGATAGAAAGCAATAATCTATATGTTTCCTACAAGGTTCAGCCTTGTAGCCAGGATGCAGCTGAATTTCCTGAAGTGAGAATGGATTATTACTCACATTCATTTTTAGCATAGAGTTCACAAGGGGAAGAGCAGAGGAAATGTGTATGCATTTGATATTTTAAGGGCAAAAATTAGATAGACAGCTTCCATTTGCCTGGGAAAACCTAGCTAGCTGATGAAGATCAAGCGTGCACTATTGACGGGATATTCTATATGTTTCAGGCCAAATCCCAAAGCCCTTATGTGCTCAGTTCCCATTGACTTGAGTGAGTGTTATATATGAGCTGCAGAATCAGGCCTGGATTTCCAGGTCAAAGCTCTGAGGCCCTTTGGGTGCCTCATTTCAGAGTTTGTGAAGGTGTGTTTGCACTCCAGGAAGAAGGACCTCCAGAGACACTAAGCAAGATTGTGCAGCTTTCAGAAAATGTAGCTCTTTTTGGCCCTTATTCAGAAATGAAATTTCAAGATAGGAGTCAGAGGAGCTGAATGAGCTCAGACAAAATCTCCCAGAATTAAAGATCTGACTGTCTTGGTCCTTAGAATTCTGTCTCAAGCCTTCACTTAATCTTGCCATGACTATGGTGGGAGTTTGTAAGCCAATGTGAAAATAATAATGATAATAATAATAAACAAGGAATCAGGATTTGCAAAATTAATATTAACAGTTGCCTCAGCATCGTCTTCTGGGAGCAAGATGTTTATTTCAATCCAAAGCAACTTGCAGATGCTCTCATAAAGTCAATTTACTAAGTAAGGTATGGGTAGGGGTGGGAAACTTTAAGCTACAAAACTGAGGTGTGCCCAGATATCCCAACTTTTTTTTTGTTATTTGCTTAATTTATGATGAATAATGGCTAGCATTTTTATAGCGATTTGGGGTTTATGAAGTTC
Source organism: Dromiciops gliroides (assembly GCF_019393635.1). NCBI lineage: Eukaryota > Metazoa > Chordata > Mammalia > Microbiotheria > Microbiotheriidae > Dromiciops > Dromiciops gliroides. The sequence goes on along the minus strand of NC_057862.1, from coordinate 413,956,042 downwards.
TTTATAAATGTCTAATTCTATCTTGACACTGAGTCTAGGAAGTAGGTTCTATTATTAAACTCATTTTACAGATGAGGAAACTGAGGAAGATAGCAGTTATGTGACTTACCCACTTATTAAGTGTCTGAAGCACAAGATGTCCTGACTCTGGGCCCAGTACATTATCTGCCATCTAACTGCCCTGACTAATTTAGTGCATGGGTTCTTAACCTGGGATCTGTGAACTTATTTTTAAGATATTTTTATAAATGTTTCAGTATAATTGGTTTCCTTTGTAATCCCATCTAGTTTATTTTATACATTTAAAAGCATTATTCTGAGAAGGGGTCGATAGCTTTCACCAAACTACCAAGGGAATCCAGCATACAGAAGAGGTTAAGAACTCCTGATATAATGAATAACTGGTGTTACACATGGAGCTATCTGACTTTACCTCAGTAAGAAATAAAACTTTATGACCATAGAAAAGCCTTTGGCCCTCTGAGTTTGGGTGCCTTATTTTTTTTTCCAAAGACCATCACTGCTCATCCTGCTCCTGCCATCTCCCCACGTCCCTTGTCCTCCGTACTGGAAACCTCTAGTTTCCAAGCTAATTGGCTTCTATCTGTCCATGGCACTGAAGGTGGGAAAAGTCCAATGGACCTGTATGACACATTAACCCTTTTCTCCCTATAAGACACCTGGATCTCTTGCCTTGAACAATCCAGGCATGCCTGCACTGAGCTGAGGGGGACACAGTAGTGTCTGCTATAATCTGAGTTATCAATCCATGGGGAGCTTCTCAGAGGCTCATTGATCCCCTTCCTCCTCCCATCACAGCCTCAAGATCATCTGAAGGCCAGAACTACATGAATAGCAAAGTTAAGGATGTATCCTACCCTTTCAGAAGCTGATTTTTTTTCTCTCTCTTTGTGACTTACCCTGATATATCCTTGTTTTTTCTTCCCTTGCCCACCTGTCCCTTTACTCGTAGCCCTGAATATCTCAAATTGCCTTATGTCTGACATTTACTACTCACGTAACCCTCAGCAGATCATTTAACCTCTCTAGCCTTCTTTTCTCTAATTTTAAAACGAGGGAACTGGACTAGATAGCCGTGGAGGTTCCTTTCACTTGGCCAGACAATAAATCATTTATTAAATGCCTACTACGTGCCAGGTCCTGTGCTAAGGACTTGAAACAAAGAGCTCTAAGTGTATGTACCCACGATCCTATGGGAAACCAAAAGGTCATTCCTGATGTAAGCTAAAGCATATCAAATAAAGAAAGACCTTTTACTTTCAGTATCATGGCTTATTTGGTTCTTCTGTGGAAATCTATAAGTTGGAGCCATGAATTGGTTTGGCCCTTTTGGAAGGGAGTTTGGAAATCTGCCCCAAGGGACACTAAACTTTGTATATCCTTCCATGATATAATTACAAGGCCTATGTCCTAAAGAAGTCAAAGACAACAGAAAAAGTTTTACGTATAGCAAAGTATTTAGAGCAACATTTATTGTTGTAACATATAATGGGAAACAAAACAGATGTCTGCCAATCAGGGAAAAGCTGAATAAATTATGGTATAGGAATGATTCAAATGCAATAAGAGTACCATAAGAAATAGAAAAACATGGATAGACTTACACAAAATAATGAAGAGTGAAATAAGCAGAATCAAGAGAATGTTGTAAATAGTAATAACATTATTGTTTTAAAGAACAATTTTAAGCAATTAAGTAATTTTGATTATTGCAAATACCCAAATTAACTATGAAGGGCATATGAACAAAGACATTATCTGCATCCAGAGAAAGAACGGACAAATAGAAATATGTATAGAATAATTTTACACGTATATACATATTTGTGTCCAATGGTAACCATCTCTAAAAAAACAGTTACATGATAGCTTTAATATATATATTTAATAAAATTATTTTATTTAATATTATTATTATTATTATTTAATATAATTATTTTATTATTTTCCAGTTACATGTAGAGATCATTTTCAACATTTGTTTTTATAAGATTTCCAATTTCAAATTTTTCTCCCTCACTCCCCTCCCTGCCCCCTCCCCTAGACAGCAGGTAATCTGATATAGGTTTTTATATATAATAACATCAAACATATTTCTGCATTAGTCATGTTATAAGAGAAGAATCAGAGCAAAAAGGAAAACCCTCAAAAAAGAAAAACAACAGCACCAAAAACAAAAGAAATAGTATGGTTCAATCAGCATCCATAATCCACAGTTCTTTTTTTTTTTGTTGTTCTGGATTTGAAGATCCCTTTCCATCATGAGTCCCCTGGAACTCTCCTGTACCATTGCATTAGTGATAAGAATCTAGTCCATCACAGTTGATCAACACACAATGTTGATGATACTGTGTACAATGTTCTTCTGGTTCTGCTCATCTCACTCATCATCATCAGTTCATGCAAGTCCTTCCAGGTTTCTCTGAACTCCTCCTGCTCATCATTTCTTACAGCACAATAGGATTCCATTACATTCATATATATATATATATATATATGTGTGTGTGTGTGTGTGTGTGTGTGTGTGTATGCATGTATGTGTGTATGCATGTATGTATGTATATATATGTATATATAAAAGGAATATCAAGTTGTACATAATAGAGGTACAGTTTCATATGCAATCTTGTTTTTTTCTATTCTACTATGTTATGGAAATGCTTGTTTTATTTCTTAAGTTCAGAATAAAATAAATAGCAAACATAAAAAAAGAAATTTCATAGATTTAGAGATACTTCAGAAGACTTCCAAGAACTGATGTGCACAATGGCTAACATAAATGTAAAAGAAATAACCTTTAAAACATTTAAGAACTCTGATCCATGAAATGAAAAATCATGACTTTAGAAGACTGAATGGAATCAGAATGCAGATTGAAGTATACAATTTTCACTTTATTTTTTCTTTCTTGTATTTTTTTATTTTGTTCTGACTCTTCTTTTATAACAGGACTAATAGACTAATATGGAAATATGTATAACATGATTGTGCATATATAACCTATAGGTTGCCATCATGGGGAGGAGGGAGGGAAGGGAGGAAGGAAGGAAGAAAAATTTAGAACTCAACATCTTACAAAATTGAATGTTGAAAACAATCTTTACATGTAATTGGACACAAGAAAAAAATACTACCAAAAACAAAACAAAAAAACCAAAGTCATATAATCTAATCCAGGGTTATTCTAATAAATATTTAACCACTGGCAAAAAAAAAAAAAAAGACTGATAGTAGAACATACTTTCAATCTCTTCATAGATTTGCACAGTTGCTTTACAAAGCACTTTGGAGGATGGATTATGGGTATAGAAGCAAACATTTCCAGACATGGCCAATATGTGAATGTTTTAATTGATTATACTTATTTGTGGGTTTTTGTTTTTATTATACTTATTTGTTACAAGGGACAGCTTTTGCCAGAGTCCAAGGAAGTTGGTGGATAATAATAGTGATATAAACCAAAAGGAATAGAAAATGGAAGTTATCAATAATACATTCAAAATGTGTCACTAATTAAAAATAAATTAAAATTAGATTGAAATAATAAATAAAATAATGTGTCAAATTAAAATTACAGAGAAAGAAGAGAGAAAATTTCAGAAGAAAACATGGAAAAGTGGTGAATTTTGATACTACCATGTTAAATTCAGTTTTAACAAAGCCACATGCAACAGAAGTTTCACATTTTCAAAGAACTTGCAATCCTTTTTTCTGTTCTTTGTATATTGAAATGTTTGGTTTTGGTGATTTTGCTGATGCTCCTTAAGTTCAGGATAAAAAGATAATTATTTAAAAATATCAGTCAAACAACCACCATTTTTAATATTTATTTTTATTTTTAATTTTCCTCAATTACATGTAAAGATCTTTTTGAGTTCCAATTTTTTCTCCTACCCTCTCTTCCCTCCCCACTCCTTAGGCCAGCAAGCAATTTGATATAGGTTACACATTCCTCTCATGTTAACATATTTCCACATTAATCAGAACAGAAGGAGAAAAAACCACAAGAAAGAATAAAAGAGAACAATAACAAAAAAGCAACAATAAAAGTGAAAATAGTATGCTTAGTCTGCATTCTGACTCCATAGTTCTTTTTCTGAATGTGGAGAGCATTTTCCACCATAAGTCTTTTGGCATTGTCTTGGATCCTTGTATTGCTGAGATGAGTTAAGTCTATCATGGCTGATCATCACAAAATGTTGTTGATACTGAACCACCATTTCTTAAGCACTAGCTATGTGTTGAGTACTGTACTAAGCCTGGGGAAACAAACAAAACAAAAATAAAAACAAAACCAGTCCCTACCCTCCAGGTACATACATTCTGATGGAGGAGACATCTAGAAATCAGTCCTTCTAAGACAAATATAGAGGAAATGGAAGGCAATCTTAGAGGGTGAAAAACTATCTCCCAAAAGAACTGTGATTAACTAGGATTATCACAACCAAGAAACAGGAGAACTGGAGGTTTTGCTGAGAAACAAAGGAAATAAAAACTCCCTGCTCTCAAATAAGCTGGTTCCATGACTTTATCAGCCAAGAAAGGCTGAGCTATAGAACAGACCTGAAGGTATAGGCACTGAAGATAAACGGGAAACTAAAGGCACAGTGCAGTATACCCTAAATATCCAAATGCCATTTATTAATAAAGCTATTGACATGTTTTAATATTTATAGTTATTTATCTTGCAAAGTAACTGAATCCAAGAGAGTACAGAGATCAAGTCACTACAGAAAAAGAGTGTTTGCCTATGCTAATAGCTTCCCTTTAAGGCCTGGGCAAATAAGAGCAGAGACAAAAGGAGACTTAAAGGGAGCACTTGTAAATGGCACGGGAAGATGCTCAGAATAGCCCAGACCACAGCACATGCCACAACAACCAATAGGGTAACTTTCTCTTGGAACCAGAGAACCTGAGTTCCTAACCTGGCTCTACCACTTATTGATCACCAAGCACTAATTAGGCACCTACAATGTTCTATTATTGCACCATCCTCATCAATATGGGCTCATAAGACATGACTGAACAATATACTTAGAATAAAGGAATCTTGACAAAAGGACATTGCTAGAGATGAGAGCAAATAGTAGATTATCAGATCAATGAAGTATATATCTGTATGTGTATGGGTGCATAGGTGTGTATGCATATATATTGTATACTCTTTTTTTTTTTGCTTTTGCTGGGCAATGAGGGTTAAGTGACTTGCCCAGGGTCGCACAGTTAGTTAAGTGTCAAGTGTCTGAGGCTGGATTTGAACTCAGGTCCTCCTGAATCCAAGGCCAGTGCTTTATCCACTGCACCACCTAGCTGCTCCCATATTATATACTTTTTATAGTACAGTAGACTCATTCTCTCTCTCTCTCTCTCTCTCTCTCTCTCTCTCTCACACACACACACACACACACACACACACACACACTTGCAATATGTTGTATTAGGCTCTGAAACAGTACCTGTTACCTGCTCTCATGGAGATTATATTCTAAGGAGGGAAGTCAATGGTACATATGAAAGTACATACAAATTATATAATACATACGTGCACATACATACACATATATAGAAAAGTATACAGTAAATAAAAGATAACTTGGTCAGAGGAGGCATTGTTGGTGGGTGGGAAGAGAGAGAGATAAAATTGAGATGAGTTTTGATGAAACTAAGAATTGTAAAAAACACTGGTGAGGAAGAGGCACATTCTAGGGATAAGGGACAATATAAACAAAGGTAAAGAAATGGAAGATGGGAAATAGGAAAGGAAAATAAAGAGGGACATTTTGGTTAGACAAATGGTCTCCAAACCTTTAGGATCATGCATTCCATTTGTAAAAATAATGCATATATTTCCATATATATTTCCTTATAATTTGTATTACATTCTACTATGTTAATAATTTTATTCATTATAAAACTTACACAGATAAATAAAAAAGAGTTAGAGAAAGATGATATGATGTTTGATCTCAGTAGTGATAGGTTACTGCTGGAATTTATTAAGTAGGGCAGTGACATGATCATATCATCACTTTAGAAGCTATGTAGAAGATGGAATGGAATAGAAAGACTTGAGGCAGAGGGACCACTTAAAAGGCCACTGAAATAGTCAAGCAACAGGTGATGATGACCTGAGTTATATCAGCGACTTTATGGATAGAAGGAAAGGGACATATACGAAATATTGTAGAAGTAGAGGGAGGGGGGTAGGCAACCGATTGAACAAGTGGGATGTGAAGGACAGTGAGGAGTTGAAGAAAACATCTGGGATGTAAAACTGAGAGACCGAAAAGATGGTGGTACCCTGGAGGGAAACAGGGAATTCAGTCAGTCAACAAGCATTCATTAAGTACACCAGGTATTTTGATAAGTGCTAAGGACAAAAAGAAAGTTTTAAAATAAATAGCCCACACAAAAATAAATAAATAGCCCTACTCTTAAGGAGCCCACACTCCAAAGGGAAAGATAATATGCAAACAATTCTGTATAAACAAATTATATAGAGTATAAATTGGAATTAATCTACAGAGGGAAGGACAAATGTAAAGATTAAGAATTGGGAATGGATTCTTGCAGAATAGGTGATTCTACCTGAGTCTTAAAGGATTACAGTGAAAATGATGAAGGAGAGAGTTCCAGACATGGAGGACAGTCAGTGAAAATGTACAAAATCAGGAGATGAAGTATCATAAGAGAAAAATAAATAGCAAAGAGGTCAGTGTTAATGGATTGCAAAGTACAGGGAGAGGAATAAGGTACCAGAAGACTGGAAGGATAGAAAGGGACCAGGTATGAAAGACTGGGGAATGTTGAATGACATTATCTATTGGTGTTAGAGTCAAGCTCAACATCTGTTGGAGAGATATGATATGTGACCCATCTTACAATCTTATAAATGGCTAACCCCTCAGCCCATTGGGGTCATTTTATGGACCCGGGGCTTTGAACACCACTTTGGAGAACACTGACCTAGACTGTAGTGTCAAACAGTCAAAATGCACAATAAGCCCAGGAAGACTGATGGGAATCACTTAGGACATATGTAATATCAGGCTAGACACTTAACTGCTCTGGACCTCAGTTTTCACATCTACAAAAGAGGGGATTGGTCTGGATGACTTCTAAGTTCTCTTCCAGGTCTAAATCTATGACCCTAAGATCTCTCTGCTCACTTTCATATAATTCAGCCCCCCAAAAAGGGGAGAAGTACTGAATTAATGAATGCATGGATGAATGAAAAGCATCTTTAAGGGCTTATTATTTATAAATCATTGAGTTAAGTTCTGAGAATACAGATAGGAAGATTAGATGGGTCCTCCTCTCAAGGAGCTCAGAATCTAATAGTAGAAGACAACACATAGAGAAGGACTCAAAGCCAGGGTAAATGGAAAGGCCCAGTGCTCCTTAGGGTCCAGTAACAGTGAAGATGGCAAGGCCCAGAAGAGTTCCCATCCCAGTCAACCAATCAACCAGTCCATAGGTATTTATTGCCTACCATGTACCACACACTGTACTAGGGGCTGCAGATGCAAGTACAAAGAATTCAATGTTTTCTACTCAGAATAAGCTTACATCCCGATGATACTTCAGTGATCATCAGTCTATCGCAATGTCTTATCAATTTTACCTTTAAAATGTCCCAATCTCTTTTTGTCTATTCCTACTATACGGCCTCCCTCACTTAAATCCACTTTGGCTCAAGTCATAAAATCACCCCGATGTCATGGTCCCCTTGGAGAATGAAGGACATACAACAATAACAATTCCTGCTACAACCAGCATAGCCCATGCTCTAGATATATCCTAGCTGCTTTATCGCAGTAGCGTCCCAACTGGCCTCCCTACATAAAAGAAGTTTCCCCTTCTCCAAACTACCTTGTGCATCATTACCAGCTTAAGTATCTCAAGAAAACTGTTTGCACCATATCACTCTTCTGTTCACAAACCTTCCTCTGATGGCTTTCTATTTCCTCCAGGATTAAGAACTTCTTTGCTCTTCATAGTAAGGAAGGCTACACTCAGGTTGTATAACCTCAGTTTTGAATACCTCCACCTTCTTGTTTTTTCTGGAATAGACTGTGCTCTTTTCCTCTGCACCTTCACGCTTGTTGGTCACCTCACCTAGAAACAATCTATCTGCTTGTTGTTCACCTCACCTACAAATGATCTATCCTTCAGGGTATAGTACAGATGCCTTGGTGTGGTTGAAATAACACTGGATTTGATGTAAGGAAAACCTTTCTGATGTCCAGTTCTAAATCCCATATCCCAAGCTCATCTTTTCCCTGAAGTCTAATCTGTTTACCCCTGTCCTCATTGGTCTCAAAGGGTCATAAGGGTCAGTGTAATGTTGTGGAAAGTATTCTGAGCTCTGAGTCGGGACATGATTGGATTTCACTCTCATCTGGAACATTAATTATGTGTAATACCACATGTAAGTAACTTACTTAAGCCTCCATTTTCTTGCAGCATATAACAATGAAAAGAGGGCCAAATCTGAAGGAGAGACCCTACCTTCAAATCTTAGATCTACTGCTTGCTAGGTATATGATTTGGAGTGTTACCCATGATCCAAACAATGACTTATGTCTAGGGTTTACCTTAAAAGGTTCTTGTTAGAAAAGGTGCTTGATGCACAAAGTAGATATGAGATATAGGACGATTATCTATTTCCTCTCCCCAAAAAAGAATTGCTAAAAACACAAAAAAACCCTTCATAAACATGAATTAACAAGCATTTATAAACATCATACAATAACCCATCACTTCTATCATACTCTTGAGAACCATAAAGGCACTTTGTGGTACCGGTGGATCAACATTTCACTGTCACCTCAGGTCTGTGCTGTCCAAAGGTTTCAGGACTTCTGGCAAGTCAGGACATCCCTTGGACTTTCTTAATCCCTTTAATTACAGCATGCTCCTGGCAATGGGTCATCTCTGAGACATGGTAGAGTTGAAAGAAGTACCTGGGCTGGGCAGCCAAGACAAACTCGGAAACTCAAGAACTTGTGAGTTAGGACCAAAGCAGGAAATGGCTGTCTCTCAAGATCCTTTTTTGTTGTTGTGTAGAGTACAAAAAAGAGAGGAGGATGGTGATACAACACCTCCCCTTCTCCTGGAACCTCTCACTGTTCATCACACAACCCAATAAGAGCCTTCTATAATACCAGGATGAGCAAGTCCTCTAGTGCTGAAACAAAGTATAAATTGATCCCAATGAGCTAGATTGCAATAAAGCCAGAGGCTGGGGTGGTAAGCATGGGAGGTGGGGGTTGTAGAACAGAACATTGTGAGTACAGATCATTGGTTTTGGTGCCAGAGGGCTCAGGTTCAAACCCCAGTTCTATTCCCAACATGATCTTGGGTAAGTGATTTAGTTCTATGGGACCTCAGTTTCTTCATCTGTAAAAGAATGGGATTGGGCTGGATGACCGGGAAAGTCTCTCTGTGCTCTAAATCCTATGACCGTGAGAGATAATATTGGTAAGGCCCTTTGTCAACCTTAAAACACTATATAAATGTCAGTTCTTATTATAGGTTCTCCCTTTACTTTGAAAGCCCTAAGTCGCTTGTAATAATACTCACTGACATTTATATACTGCTTTACAGTTTGCATGGGACTTTACAGATATTAAACCATTTGAGCCTTACCTCAATCCTGTGAGACTGGCATGACAAGTTTTACTATCCCCATTTAACAGATGAGGAAACTGAGGCTAGGAGAGTTGTCTGAATTTTCTTCCCTCCCCTCCAATTTTACATGTTCAAGGTAGGATCTGAATCTGAGTCCACCACTCCAGCCAAAATCCACTGCTGCCTCATACACTAGCTAGTTGATAATATACTAGATTGGATTATTTGTTATTGCCCCATGAGAAGCAGCTGTGGAATCATGAGAAGGGCCTTGGGATAGGAATCAAAAGATCTAGCTAGCTTCTTGTTTTGGTGCTGCCACTAATCAGCTGCAAGAACTTAGGGAAAAGCATTTCCAGCTGGGTGGCTCATTGGATAGAGGTTAAGATTGTTAAGGGCTAAAATTCTAGCTAGTCTGTCTAAAATATCTAATGAGTGGTCGCCAATAAATTATAAGCTTTAGCAAGAGTTAGACTTTTAAGCATTTATTAAGGAGAATAAGAATTTGGTAAAGAGAGAGAGAGAAAGGCCTAGATTCCTATCTATTAAAGGGAGAGCACATTTCTAGCTCCGCTCTCCACCAGAGTCCAAAGGAAAGAGCGCGAGACTGAGCGTCAGTCTCTTCCTCCCTCCTCCCACTAGCCCGCGTCACTTCCTGACTCCTGGTCTTGCCCTCAAAGACCTTCGCTTCATGGGCAGAACTCTTCTACAGTAAGTCTCCAGCAGGTGGCGTCATTCCAATCGTTACAAGATCTAGAATCAGGAAGATATGAATTGAAACCCAGACTCAGATACTTATTAGCTATGTGACCCTGGGGAAGTCACTAACCACTTTTCTGCCTCAGTTCCTCCTTTGTAAAATGGGGATAATAATAGCACTCACCTCCTTGAATTGTCATGAAGATGAAATAAAAATATTTGTAAAGTGCTTTGTAAATCTTAAAGACAATTAAAATATTAGGTATTATTATTTCTCCCACTGGAATTTAGTTTTCTCTGTGGAATGTGGAGATTGGATGATCTCTGACATCTTTTAGAGCTCTTACAATCTTTGATTCTACATGTATTAATTATCTTTGGTCTCCCTAATTGGATTGTCAGCTGCTTGGTGTGATGAGAAGATGTTCCTGGCCTCTGTAACTTGGCAAGACTGAGCACAGCCTGTTTTGTCCTATTTAGGACAGAGCTGAATCCAGTCGATCGGCATGGAAACTGGTTGGAGAGAAGTGGTTTTTCTAATAAAAATAGAACTTTCAGGAGACAGTGTGGAAGAGATAGAGAGCCTGTTTTGGTGTTAGAAAGACCTGGATTCCAGTCTTACTTCAAACAAATTCTGGTTGTGTGACCTTTGAGAGGTCACTTAATGTCTTAGTGCCTCAGGCAATGCTGTATGACTTTAAATAGCACAACAGTCATCTCTCTGCGTGGCTAGGAGTCCCTTCATTTCAAGTTTTCTATGCCAGTGAAATCACAGATCCAGTCCTCTCTCCTCCAATGAAAGCTCAGAGAAGGATCTAGGGAGCTGATTAAGAAACTGGATGATGAGCTAGAGTGAGAAGGATATCTGACATTTATGTGTTGCTTAAAGTTTCCAAGTACTTTTCATAAATTAACTTGGTTCAGTTTCATGAATACCTGTGAGATAGGCAAGGTAAGTATTATAAATATAATTTTCAGTGTCTGTGATTTTCTGATTTGAAGTTTTAAATTAGTAAACATTTACTGAGCACCTTCTGTATGCATAGAATATGGCTTTGCACTTTGCTGTGATCTCATCAATGGAGGTCTTCCTTCCAACAATGCAAATCTCAATTCGTCTAGAATTGCTTATGCTGTGTTACTTCTGGCCATAGCTTTCCATACATTTTTCACAGGATGACTACCCAAGGCTTAAGTACTTCTGCTAAAAGTCTGGAAGTTGGATTCTAAACAATGGAACATCTGGGCTGCCCATTGGTTATCTCTCAGTCCATCTTTTTCTTCAGTCACATATCTCTTTGCTGACAGCCATTGTGATGCTTCTCCTGCATAATTCTTGGTTTCTAATGTGCAGCAGTTTACTCACGCCCACCATGTACTTCTCCATTGCCCTCTGGGCAGTCTTCAACCTTTATTCCTAGGAAATAGCCCTGTGTGATACCCAGAAAATGCAGTAGTTTTAAAAAAATGGGTCTTTGATTTAGGGAGAAGTTTGGCGAACTTCTCAGAAGCAATGCAAATCTTTCCGTTCAACTCTGGGCTTGGTTCATTGGCCATTTGCAAAATCTGTCCTATATACATATACACCTACATGTAAATAGACACATATAAAATGTATTTGTATGTGTAAATACACCAATGTAAATATAAATATGTATGCAAATATATGCATATATATCAGATGAAAAATCAGTTGATAGATTTATTCTTTATGTAGATATATTTAAAGACATATTTATGTAAACACATAGATATAATGTGAGCATGTATGTGTGTATATACACATGTTTATGTATATATGTATATATGGATGTATTATATGTGTGTGTATACATTTATGTATATGTGCATGTATATGTATCTGTATGTATTTGCATGTGTATATGTACATTCACATGCATACACACATATGTGTGTATGTGTGTATACCAGTTCTATTCAGCTATTTGTTGTCCAGTCAGTTGCATCTCATAGTCTGAACAATAGGTACTCTTCCACCATTTCATATTTTCTATGTGCATAGGTAGTTTCTTTTCCATGACTGAAAACTCATTGGACAAAAATCAAATAGAACTTAGAAAGAACAATAGATAGGAAGTAGATTAAATAGAAAATAGCAAATAGAAAGAAAAATAAGATTTTTCCTATGAAAGTGCATATTAAATATAATATCCCTAGACTCACAGATAAAATTACAGAGACCCTAACAGGACACATATCCTTGCCACTGGAGATGAGGTATGTTCAACACACCTTTGCCTCATCACACATTATTTCCTGTTATGCTTATTTGTGTATGTCTTTTACCCTTCTCTCACTGTAGAATTGTTGTTTTTATTCTTCTTTCATTCTCAAAGAGGACCAATGACATCACAAGGGTGATATCTTGACTTGTTAATGGATTAGATTTAAGTGAGGCAAGGCTGTTCAAAATCATCCCCCTCAATCTTCTCTCCTGAGTCATTTGAGTACAGTGGCTAGATATAAGTCAAGAAGACCAGCAATGGCCCAGTCACTGTAGATTGGAAGCTTTTTTTTTTTAATGCAACAAACATTTATTTTATTTTTTCCAGTTACATGTAAGGGTAGTTTTCAACATTCATTTTCATGAGATTTAGAGTTCCAGATTTTTCTCCCTCCCTCCCTTTTCTTCCCCATCCACAACATAGCAACCAATCTGATATAGATTATATATGTAAAATCCACAAGTGCTCTTTTTATCAGTTTTGTCTATGAGAGTGGATAGTATGCTTCATCATTAGTCCCTTGGGATTGTCTTGGATCATTGTATTGCTGAGAGTAGTTGTCATTCACAATTGCTCATCAAAAAATACTGCTGTAACTATGCACAATGTCCTCCCAGTTCTGCTCACTTCACTATACATCAGTTCATACGAGTCTTTCCAGGTTTTTCTGGGATCATCCTGTTTGTCATTTCCTATAGGACAATACCATTCCACTACAATCATATTCCACAGCTTCTTCAGGCATTCCTCAATTGATAGACATTCCTTGATTACCAATTTTTAGCCAACACAAATAGTTGCTATAAATATTTTTTGTACAATTTTCCCCCTTTTCTCTTTTTTACAATTACTATTGTCAGCTGTTTCCCTCCATCCTATTCCCTTTCCCCATGATATTTACTCTATTATATATCTTCTTTCATCCTATCCCTCTTCAAAATGGATTTGCTTCTGTCTGTCCCCTCCTGCAATCTACCCTCCCTTCTTTTGCCCCTCTCTCTTTATCCCCTTCCCCTCCTATTTTCCTGCAGGGTTAGATAGATTACTCCACCCAATTGAGTGTGTATGTTATTCCCTCCTTGATCCAATTCTGATGAGATTAAGATCTTTGAAACAATTCTGATGAGTGTTAGGCTCATTTACTGCCCAGATTAAATAGATTACTCCCCCCAATTGGGTGTGTGTGTGTGTGTGTGTGTGTGTGCGCGCGCGCACGCGCGCGCGAATCCCTCCTTGAGCCAACTCTATTGAGATTAATGACTTTAAGATTATTCTGATGAATTGTAATGTATGTATGTAATTCATTTTACATTGTAATGTATGTATGTATGTCTTTAAAATTAATTTACTGCCCTGCTCCTCCCCCATGTCTTCTCCCACTCCATTAGCCCTTTCCTGTTTCTTTCACGTGGGATTTTACCCCATGCTACCTCTGCCATTCCCCCCTCCCCTAGTGCATTCCTCTCACCCCTCAATTTTACCCTAAAGATATCATCATGGGGTAGCTAGGTGACACAGAGGACAAAGCATCCATCCCAGACTCAGGGGGACTCCAGCCAAAACCCGACCTCAAACACAAGACAGTCACCCACTGCATGACCCCAGGTATGTCCCCCGACTCCAATTTTTTATGGTTCTTTAGGGTCTTATATTTGAAAGTCAAATTTTCCATTCAGTTCAGATCTTTTCATCACAAATACCTGAAAGTGTTCTTTTTCATTGAAGTCCCATTTTTCCCCTGAAAGATTATATTCAGTTTTGCTATGTAGGTGATTCTTGGTTGTAATCCCAATTCCTTTGCCCTCTGGAATATTATATTCCATGCTCTCCGGTCCTTTAATGTAGAAGCTGCTAGATCTTGTGCTATCCTGACTGGGGCTCCACAATATTTGAATTCTTTCTTTTTGGCAGCTTGCAATATTTTCTCCTTGACCTGGGAGCTCTGGAATTTGGCTATAATATTCCTGGGAGTTTTCCTTTTGGGATCTCTTTCAGGAGGTGATCGGTGGATTCATTCAATTTGTATTTTACCTTCTGCTTCTAGAATATCAGGGTAATTTTCCCTGACAATTTCTTGGAAGATGATGTCTAAAATGCTTTCCTTGATCATGGTTTTCAGGTAGAAAAATAACTTTCAAATTATATCTCCTGGATCTATTTTCCAGGTCAGCAGTTTTTCCAAGAAGATATTTCACATTGCCCTCTATTTTTTTTATTCATTTGCATTTGCTTTATTGTATCTTGGTTTCTCATAAAGTCACCAGCTTCCATTTGTCCAATCCTAATTCTTAGGCAATTATTTTCAGCAGAGAGCTTTTCCATTTGGGTTTTCAAGCTGTTGACTTTTTTCTCATGTCTTTCCTGTATCACCCTCATTTCTCTCTCCATTTTTTCCTCTACCTCTCTAACTTTATCTTCAAAGTCCTTTATGAGTGCCTCTATGGCCTGAGACCAATTCATATTTTTCTTGGAAGCTTTAGATATAGGGGCCCTGACATTGACATCTTCCTCTGAGGGTGTACCTTGAGCTTCCTTGTCACTAAAGAAACTTTCTATGGTCCTCACCTTTCTCTGTCTGCTCATCTTGCCTTTCTTTTACTTGACTTTTAGCTCCTTAAAGTGGGGCACTGTTTCCAGGCTGTACTATCCCAAGCTTCAGGAGGTCCTAGGTGGTATGATTTAAGGAAGATCAGGTTCTTCACTCACTTCGCCTGTTCCCTGCTCCATAGATGACCCCAGACCAACTTGCTAATCAATCAGCTTTGTGTGTTTTGGTTGTCAGCTCCAACGAGCCTGTGCCCCTCCCCCTCCTGTGCCACTGATAATCAAGCCTACCTCCTGGTTCCCAGCACGGGTGAAAAACCCAAGTTCTGCCTCAGCACCATCATAGACCCCTGTAATCTCCCCCCCTGCCAAGGGCTCAGCCCTCTCACCAGACTGCGAAGTTAGTTCCAGACAAAACTGGCACTTCAGCTGATTCAGAGGCTCTGGGGGTCTCTTTCTCTGGCAAGGCCTTCCTGGGAAAGGATCTGTGTCAGCATGACTGTGGGGTTGGGCTCCACTCCTGTCTCAGTACAGCAGCTCCCTCCTTCTGACCTTCCAAGCTGTCCTTGGTCAGAGAATGATCTCAGCACCTTCTTCTGTGGATTTTGCTACTCCAGGAATTGTCCTATAGCATTATTTGAATGTTTTTTGGGGTGATCCTGTCATGAGTTTGAGAATTCACTGCCTTTCCTCTGCCCCAGAAGTTTCTTGAAGTCAGGGGCTATGCCATTTTTTTTACCTGCTCACAAATTCATATTTTAATATAAAATATTCATACAGCAGACCTACCCTGTCTCCTAGCCAAATACTGTTGTGGACTAGCCCTATTCCAACAGAAAACAAGGGGTGCTGTTTGTTCTCCCACCTACTGGTGAATATTGATAGCAATTCCAAAAGCCACTGGGCCACTTGGGGGAATGTTCCACAAGCCTCTGTGAGCCAGGCTCTCCTGAAGGGAGGCTGGATGCCAACCTCCAGAGTGCCGCCGAGTTCCTATGAAGATATCCTCTCCTGCCCGGCTGGCCCTATGCCATTTTTTAATCTTTGTGTCTCCAACATCCAGTGCAGTGCTTTGCACATGGTATATACTTTAATAAATACTTACTGGATTAATAGTTTTAAAACTAGGGGATTGGATTTCCCCAAATGAATAGTCTTCTTTTATTTAAAAAAAATAGATTCAGCACTAAGTTCCTAAAAAAGTTGGGGAAGGTTTGGAAGAAATAAATGGGATAGAAATGCTCTCTTTAAAAAAAGATTCGAAGAATGGCTGTATGTCATTAATCATGGAATGATGAGTCAGGGGAGGATTAGAGGGAATCAACCAGAAAATGTGAGAAATGAAGACTGAAGAGAAAGGAACAATGCCAAAGGTAAGAATAGAGTTTGTTAAGAAATTGGTATAATCTGCTCTTATAATTATGCATATTTTGTTTAAGGAATTTGAAATTGTATATGTTTGTGTGCTTTTTCACAAAAAAAAAAGGATCAGTGGAATTAGATTTGAAAGAGTTCAACCATCTCCTTTCACAGATAGGAAAATGAGATCCAGAGAGGGTAAAGGACTTACCTAAAGTCTCACAGGTAGTAAGGAGCAGAGATAAAATTCGAATTCAGATCTTTGGGTTGCGTGCCTAGTGGTCCTCCTGTTACACCATGGTTCGGGTCTCTTTTTAGAAGGAAGGTTGTCAAAAAGAAGAATTGTTCATTTGGGTGGTAGATATTCGAATCATTTATTGCTCACAGAGGAGCTGGGAGGATCTGTAAAGGCAATTAACAATCTTCAACTAAATAGAAATTGGAAACAGTCTAGATACCTGTTCTGCCTCAGTGCTAATGTCTCTCACTACCTTGCATATATTTGCCATGTATCTAGTTATTTACATGTTGCCTTCTGCATTAGATTGTCAGCTCCATGAAGGCAAGGGCAATTTGTATCTTTCTTTGTATCTCCAGTGTTAGAACTGTGTCTGGCATATTGACAGTGCTTAATAAGTGGGTTTTGATTGATTGTAGTGGAGTGAAGCTTGGCTTGATGAAAACATTTGGTGCTTTCCAATCTTCATAGTTTCACTCGACTTAGAGAAGCCCAAAATGTCAGTCCTGTCACTTACTGGACAGTCTTCATGAAGTGTAATAGACTCACCCGAAACAACTAAAAATTGACAGTGATCTGATCCAACCACAATGTAGACTAAAGCAAGAACAAATCTACAGTGGACTGACCTATCCAAAAGTCTTTCAATCACATTGTTTGTGGTAATTCCTACAGATACAGCCATCCGATGTCAGTGAAATAGATGTGCATTTCTTCTTGAATCTTTACCAAGAATAAAAGTATCTAACATTTCTATAGCTCTGTCTATATGTTAGGCACATGAAGTATTCCAGACACTTCATGATTATTTCATTTGATCCTCACAACAACCCTACGAGGTAGGTGCTGTTATTATCTCTGTTTTACAGATAAGGAAACTGAGGTAAACAGAAATTAAATGACCTGCCCAGGGCCACTCAGTTAATAAATGTCTGAGGCAAGATTTAAATTTAGGTCCTTCTTATTCCAGGTCCAGTGCTTCATCTACTGAGCCACTCAGATGCCAAAATAAGTCAACACATGAATCCGTTTTAAATGCACTACTATCCCAGTGGATATGTGCTCCCAATGATTTATGTATTGCCTCCAGTGATGTCGATCACACCCTATTTGTTCCTACCCATCCTGTAAAAATCTTGTCAATGTCTGCCCACAAACTCATCATGGAAGATAGCATCTGAAATGATGAAGGTCTTCCTTGGGCTCCTTTGATATCATAAGGATACTAATGGAGCATGTGGTTCACTGGGTTTTCCTTGCCTTGCAATATGACCAGTCCATCTTTTCTTTCATAAACATATCTCTTAGATGATACCCTTTACATCTCTAATTGTTGTTCAGTCATTTTCTGTCATTAACTGACTCTTCATGACCTCATTTGGGCTATTCTTAGCAAAAATACTGCAGTACTTTGCCATTTTCTTCTCCAGCTAATTTTACAGATAAGAAAACTCAAGCAACAGGGTTACGTAATTTGCTCAGGGTCACACAGCTTGTAAATGTCTGAGGTTGGATTTGAACTCAGGAAGATGAGTCTTCCTGACTCCAGGCCCAGCATAGTTGGCACTCTAGCCACTGCACCACATAACTGACCTATCTCCTTTATAATTCCTTATTTGTAATATGCTATGGCCTCATTCTCACCATGTGCCTCCCTAATGCCCTTTGGATGATCCTTGACTTAATTTCTTCAGCATTCAGTGCAAAAAATGGTTCTTTGTTTCATGGAAAGGATTAGATATATGAGAAGAATTTTGCAAGTGGTTTGGGTGTTATTCAATTAACCCCACTCAAGGTAGGTTGTGACTGGGTCTTTGTTCTTTGCTATCCTCAACCCAAGTACAAATAGAGCAGGTCAGGGAAGAAATAAAAGTGAATACTAGCCCACTAGGACCATCCCTAGGAAAATGGGAAGGCAGTTATACAGATAAAACAATTCCTTTCCACGTAAGCACTCAAAGAATGATCTCTGAGGTAAAAAGTTTATAGTGAGCCTTTAAATTCCCTTATTCCTCCTTGCCTACCCAAATACTGTTTATCTTTCAGGGCCCAACTCTGGGCCCATCTTTTTTCCTTGGTTAAACCTTTGGTGATTTTACAGCCCCTCTCCAAGTGATCAATCTCTCCCTTTTCTAACAGTCCTATAGCAATGATTGTCTTTACTAGTCATCTAAGACTTGCCATGACATTTGTCTTATCGCATATGCTTTTTCTTACTCATATTGTTGCTAATCAAAAGTTTCATGTGTTTCTATCTTATTTTCAGCTATTCATCTCTGTAACCTAGCAAAGTGTATAGACCATAGTAGGTGCTACAGGCATGTTTCCTGCTGTTGTTGAATTCCAAATAAGCAAGAAAGGTACATACAAATTTGTAGAAATACAACCAAGTACAGAAAGTAGCTTATACTCATTTGGCCACTGAACTAAGTTGCAGAGTAGACCAAGCCAACAGACAGAGATGAATGAGCTTCTCTCAGAAACCCATGGGGCATTTAACCCTCCTGGTTAACTGCAATTAAAACAAGTAATGATTAGAGAACTTGACAGGCGGGTTAGAGCCCAATCCCCTGAGAAATATGCACCATATACCATGCCAGGAGCTCAAAGAAACAGCTCCTGGAAGGATATTTGAGACTGATTAAAGGGTCATGGATTTTACTAGTTACTCCAGAAACTCCACAGGTCAACATCTATATTTCTAGGCAAAGGCAACTTGTCTATGTTCTCCTCAAAGAATACAGGAGCTTATTTTATTGGACATAATTCAATTACTCCCCCCCATACAATTTTTTTAAAAGTCTCATTCAAATAAAACCAGGATTCCTTTCCTTTTCTGGCCTGTTTACAGCATCTTTTGTACCCAGCTAAGCAATCTTCCTGGCGTTTGGCACCAGTCCTGCTCCAAGGGCAGGATTTAGAACAGATGCCGACTTCTCCATGTCAGGACGCTACCAACTTCTCTTTTGATTAGTAGGATGCATAATTGGATATGACAATCTAGAAATTTCTGGCCACAGACCATTTCTAATGGGGAAAGCCTCTTCTCTTCTCTCAGAAGGCACCCTCTCCTTGGAGTACATCTTGGAAGTTCCTCAGTTAACCCCATAATTCCTACAATATGTTTGGCCACTAGTTTGGGGTCTGGGGTTCAGTCTGGTTTCATTTATTGGCGTGAAACTGAGAACAAGGAGGCCAAGTCATTAATCAGTTTAACCTGGTACGATCTTTTCATAAGGGCCCAGATTTACTACACTGGGGTCAGTGAAGCAAAAACATGTGTGTTGTCTATAAAATATTAATATCCCCTCATTACAATAATATCAAAAAATAGAAGCTTTGATTAGAAAGCAGTTCACTAAATCTATAAAATCAGGGGCTTAATTATATTCCTTGTTCGTACCACAAAGCAAGCGAACCTTTACCAAATCCCCTTTGATGACTACAAAACATTTACAGTGGAGCTGTGGAGCACATTTTCAACATAGAACATGTTTGTTATTGGCGGATATGGTGTCTGGTTATAAGAAATCTTCTGCATATTAATGATCATCCATCTGCTTCAGTCTCCAGGATGTACACGAGCTGAAAACACCTCTCACTTTTATCCATCCATGGAAATACACTTTGGTGCTATCTTGGACAGGGCTCTTGTCCACAAATCATAAGCTATGAAGGTCCAATAGAAAGTGGGTTGAGATCGGTGTATGTAGGTGGGTCATGTTCACTGTTTAGAGCACAGTGAAGATCAGGCAATGGTATATAACCTTGTAGATCAGTTGCTTCTCTGTTTCTTGTCAGAGATATTGGTCAACAAATCCCATTCACCCATCTCATAAATGTATCCTATTGGTTACTGAGGGATTTTGGTGAGCGAGCACATGGATGGATTTGCTCAATGTAAACCCCAATCTTTTCTTACCTACAGCCAACCAATCAATGCATGCTTCCTTTGTGCCTTGTCCTGTGATAGACTCTATGGTTGATATACCTCAGGCTCATTCCTTGCCTTCAAGGAACTTATAAGGCCAATTACATGGAAAATTATATATTGCAAATTGAAAATGTCTATGTGGTATATCTCTTCTGTTTAAAGTACAACAAGACACCAGGTAGAGGACAGCTACTTATTTCCTGTATCACCACAAAATAATTTGTCAAAACATAAGAAGCCTCATAAGCTAACAAGTAAATTTATATATATATATATATATATATATATGCACTGTGCAGTGGGAAAGCATGGCATTTGGAGTCATGAACTGTGGGTCCTTATCCTGATTTTGCTGCTTGTTACCTATGAATGTTATGTCTTTGTTTAGTAAATAAATATTAATAGATCATTAACGTTGTTTGATAAATAAAAGTTTGGACTATATGACCTCTGAGGTCCCTTCCAACTCTAACAATGCAGAACTTTGAAAAAGAGGAGCAATATCAATGGAATATTCCATTGGTAATCTTATGATATCAAAAGAAAGTGAGGAAGGCTCCCAGGATATTGGGTAAATCCCTTGAGACAAACTTCTAGGAGCACATGGACAAAAGTCACACCTTGTTGGAAAGATGTCCAAATCAGTGAGATCTCAGATCTGTTTGAGTAGGGATTCTATGACACATGAGAATGCTTGGTGATAGAGATAGAAATTAGACCTAGATTTCATTGGGATAGAAAACTTCCATTTGAGCAAACTCCCAGTATTGATGCAGGCTGGCACCTCATTGCAATTTATAGTCTTAGAGAGTCACTGAAGGCACCGAAAGAATATGTGACTAGTCCCTGTCACATAGCCTGAATGTGTCAGGGGTGAGACTTGAAATCAGAACTTGAACTTGAACTCCTGGCTTCAGAGACAGTTCTCTATCCACAATGATGCATAGAAATTATAAGTGATCATTCATTCAGCTATTGTAAAAATACACTTAATTTGAGACTGAATTATCTAGATGATTCCCTCACTTCCCCACTTCTCCTGGTGCTCATGTTGACACAGCTAGAAAAAGGAATATTTAGAACCCCAAAGCACTTCCTGCTTCTTTCTACCTAGTATCAAAAAGGGAGACTTTCCTCAGAAAATGTCACCTTTACCAGGATCTCCTTAGCACTCCTTAGTTGAACATTCAGTTTTACTCCAACTCTAAGCATTCTTAAGAAGGAAAAAAAAAGCCTCTGTATTCACTGCCCTCCCTGGATTTTGTCCAGTAATGCATTCTTTGAGTCCCTCACCCCTCAGTTTTGGAGCAAAAACTTGTAAGCAGGACAACAATATGGTGCTGTTTTATTGGAACCTGGCATACTTTCCACCCTGAAATCAATGAGTAATAAAATACCTAATTAGTAATGGGCAGCAGTGCTATTTTTATTCATCTATACATTTCTAATTAAAATTATGCCATTCTTGAAACTTGCAACAGAATCCACACAATTCCTTCATTTCATATGCAAAATGCTGGGAAGTCTGTAGCTGAGTGAGGTAGTGATTTCAAAAGAAGTGGCAAACTAACAAAGGGGAAAAATGGAAAGGATAAGTGAGAAATTCCTTTTAAGAAAATGTATAGGTTACACTAATTTGAAAGAAAAGTGATTTTGAAATATAAAAGGAAACCTAGAAAAATGAAGCATTTTGTTCTTTAATCGCACAGTGCTCCTGATGACATTGTGTATGTGATTAAAGATATCTTCCTTGGTTGCTTGGTTGCCAGCTAAAATACTCCTGCCCAAAGCCCATCCCCATATATGGGAGGAAAGGACCATAGTGTAACCAAGGGCTCCTTTATGCATAAGATTCTCCTTATTAATGGAGAATGATTACTTGATAATCTGTGCCTCTATGAAGGGGTGGAATTGGCGAGAGCTTAAGTGAATTGTAACTCTGGTCTTCTGGCTTCTAGCTTCAAGAGAAAAGGCACATGGTTCCAGATTTTATTCAGGGAAAGATCCCAGCAGGGAGAAAAAATCCTGGGAAGAAGCCAACATGTAGAGAAGCAGACACCTTGAACATGTGCCTATCCCCAGTTTACCAGACTAGAGATTTGGGGGAATTTCCCCTTGGAAATTGGATGAAATCCATTGCACTCGCTCTCTCTCTCGCTCTCTCTCTCTCTCTCTCTCTCTCTCTCTCTCTCTCTCTCTCCCTCCCTTCCTCCCTCCCCCTCCAATACTTTTATCAACTCTGGCCCTTGTGCAGGCATGGAGGATCAGTAATTATTCTCAATGAATAAGAAGAATCTTATGCAAATAGGGCTTGACCCTTGATTACATTGTGGATAATTACTGCAGAATTGCAGTAGCTCAAAAAAATGTGAGATGTACAGATTTAGAGACACCTCCACTTCAACTGTTGATATGAACTATTTGTTTCCAACTAGTAGTAGAGTCTTCTGAGCTCTTATTGGTCTGATCAGCCACAGTCAGACACACTGTACCTTGACCCCAAATTAGTGATGTCATTTTTTTAAAAAAATCATAATATCATTTTATTATTTTCCAGTTATATGTAAAGATAGTTTTCAACATTTGTTTTCATAAGATTTTTAGTTCCATTTTTTCTCCCTTCCTCCTTTCCCTTCCCCCCTTCCCAAGACAGAAAGCAATCTGATATAGGTTATATATGTACAATCACATTAAACATATTTCTGCATTAGTTAAGTTGTGAAAGAAGAATCAGAACAAAAGGGAAAAACCTCAAAAAACAAAAACAAAAGTAGAAACAGTATGGTTCAATCTGCATTCAGAACCCACAGTTCTATGGCCAAAGGACTATAAAACCATGCATACTCTTTGACCTAGTAATACCACTATTAGGTTGGTATCCTAAGGGAGATTTTTAAAAAGTTGAATTTGAAATTGGGGTGATACCCATCAATTGGAGAATAGCTGAACAAATTGTGGGATGAGAATAGGATGGAACACTATTGTGCTGTAAGAAATGATGAGCAGGATACTATCAGAAGGACTTATGAAAAATGCAGTCCATATACAGAGAAAGAACTGATGGCATCTGAATACAGATTGAAGTATTTTTTTGTTAATTCTTCTTTCTAAAAAATTTTTGTCTGTTTTCTTTCACAACCTGACTAATGTAGCAATGTTTTTCATGACTGCACCTGTATAACATATTGAATTACTTGAGTTCTTAAGGAAGGGTGGGGAGGGAGGGAGGAAGAGAATTTGGAACACAAAGTTTTTAAAATTGATGTGAAAATTTGTTTTTACATGTATGTTGGGAGAGAATTTTGAATAAATAAACAAACAAATACATGGATAAATAAATAAATAAACGGAATCCACAGTTCTTTTTTCTGAATGTGGAGAACATTTTCTATCATGAATTCTTTGGAATTGTCTTGGATCATTGTATTGCCGAGAAGAGCTAAATCTCTCGCAGTTGATCATCACACAATATTGCTGTTATTGTGTACAATATTCTACTGGTTCTGCATACTGATGTCATTTTAGTCTTCTTTGAGCACAAAGGACAACAACCAACAAACAGTGTCATATAGATCCAGAACTGAAAGGTACTTCAGAAGCCCTTGTGGGTATCCTTTTATTTTCTAGAGGAGAAAATTGAGATATAGAGAGGTTAAGTGACCAGTTCAGGGATACACAGCTATTAAGTAACTAAGGAGACATTTGAATCCAGGTCTTCCTGGATCCAAATCCATCATCCTATCAGTTTTACCACACTGTTTCTATGTGTGAAGATGGCCTCTAATGGGATTCAAATCCTATCACCATAGAAAGAAATTATTACAAAATGAAAAAAAAAACAATAACCATGGGCTATATGGGCATCTAGCATTTTCAGGTTGATCAACATGATATTGTAACAAAACTTTCAGGGACATTATTAATGCCTTCCTCTGGCTGAAAGCAATGGGTTAGGATCTAGCAGAAGCAGATATTTGCTGCACACATTTCAAACACTATTCAAATTCAGTTTCTCATTTAGTATCCAAGACTTGTGGGGATTTTGGTATTGTTGATGCAGTTGTAGGAGAATTGGTCTCCTTTATTTGTCATAGTTATATATCCCACAGTACAATCATAATAGAGAATGTCAGAGTAGAAAATCATATTAATCCAAGGAAGTGAGACCATAATAAACCTATACGCTCTGTCAATGTCCTTTTTAATATTCATACCCTATGAGACTTGCCTTGGTTTTGTTGTTGTTGTTTGTTTGTGTCAATACATAGCTCAATTTAGACTAGTCTGTGAAAACATCTAAATTCCACAGAGTGTGGTCATAATATATATTTATAGATATATACATATTAATGTGTACATATCTAGATAGATAGATGATAGATTGATTGGAGACTAGGTCTCCCTATCTCACCTGTGCTGAAAGTGAAGTGGGCTTGATCCCACAAACGATCAGCAGCTTTTACCTGCTCCATCTCCTAGCTGAGGTTTTTCACCTCCAACAAATGGAGTTACCATATTTGTGCAGACTTAAGGTGGACATCCAATATGATTATTCTTACTTTAGGGTTCCTGAATTCAAACAATGCACTAACCTCAACCTCCCCAGTAACCACCATGCCCAACACCTCTGATGTGTTACTTGAACACCATAACCTGTTTAAGACTTGGCTAGTTAATACTTTCTTAATTAATGTAATGCTCACATTGAACTCCTGTGGATTATATTAGAGATTATATGGCTTACATAATATCAGGCAATATGTTAGTTTTTACTGCAAGTAAACAGAAGGATTGAGGGGAGATGAGAATGCATGGAGTATCAGAAAGCTTTGAAAATAGATGTTCCAGTGCTAGTGCACCTCCACACATTAGGGTCACCCGTAGAGTCATAACTAGGTTGAAGGGATTAGGACTTTTCCTCAAGGCATCAAAGTTTTGAGGCTGTTTTATTAGTGTAGAAACAATTGACTTTGGGATCTAGTTAGCATAAATAGTTAAAATTGAGAATGACTACTTGGCAAATTCCTTCCTACCTATAGCCACATCCCAAGTCTTTAAGTCCGACCTTACACTTTTTTCTCCTTGTCAATTGTCTCCGACCCCACAGAGCTATAACTAGGGTGGGGTGACAGGGACTTTTCTCCAGGGCATCAAAGCTTAGAGGGTGCTGACATCACTTGTACTCCTTTAGCAGTGTAGACATTAAGACCTAGTTAGCATGAATAGTCAAAATAGGAAGCTACATGAGCTCTATTTAAGACTTACCCTGCCCTTCTTCATCCTTGGAAATCAATGGTACCCACTGCTCAACTGCTTCTTTGGGACCTGGGATCTCTGCCTATGATGGATGGTACTCTGGGATATCACTTTACATTTTCCTCTATGTTATGACCGAATTTGTTTTAAAAAATTAATATTTTCTACTACATGTCCTCGGCCTCACAACGTCTAATAAATGTTCTGGTCAGAAAAGATCCTAAGATGCATGACTATATAAAGGACTAAGCAAAAGGAAACAGAGAATAGAACAGAATAGAATCAAGTCAACTTGTTAGATGCCATGTCCTATTCTGCTTTCTCTATATAAAATATTTGGGACTGTGTACAAACACATGTTACATATACCCTAAATGTGTGACTGCATGTATGCCTGTGTATGTGATACACAGAACATTTAAAAACCCTGCTCTAGCTACAAATTAATTCAAATCTTGTACTCACATTAAAAATGAACTCTATTTTATGTTGATCATTAACTAAGAATATTTCACACTGGAGATTTGTCATATTAAGGAGAATTGAAACCACTTATATCAATTAAATGTACAGCATTATACTTAATCTCAACAGAGATTACCAAAATACTCTAAGCGTGATTTTAAAGAAATGTGAAATATAAATTAAGCAAAGGAATATTGGCTTCCACACATACACACGCCCCCTGCCCTCCTCCAGTTCCCATCTAAATATTACTGTTCTTTAGTCTTGATGGGTATAGGGGCAGATAAGTAATATTTCAACATGAAATCCCTACTGTCCAAAGCATCATAAAAATCAAGGCCAGAGTAATTGCCACTGGGGATGGTGGAAAGTTTCCCTCTTGCTGCCAGGGATTAAATTGTGATGGGTAGAGGACACAGCAGACTGAGGGCACAGAAGGGATTGGGGCAACTAGTGCCTGGCAACTTCATTGGGAAAAAGACACTCTTTGCTTACCCCCTAACTAAATCTATAAGTGGTTTTCTGGACCACTTATCCCCTCATTTACTATAACACAATGCAAAGCAGCCTTTCTGCATGAGGAGGGCTGACCAAGAATAACACAACACAATACACACACACCTTTTCCATGATACTTGGGATCACCTTCCAGAGAGAAAAAAGAAAATCTTCTCATTCCACAAAGAAGACTAAGGAGGAAAATATCAGCCCTCTATGTGAGAGAGAACACAGGTTTTCATTCACAGTTGGGTATAGATGACTAATATCTGAGCTATGCCAGGTGGAGTCTGTTTGTTAGGGAAAGAAAAGTGAGAAAGAACATGAAATGATTCAGTGAGAACATACTAGGGAAGGGGGTGATGAGGTCACACAGAGAAGGGGAGATGAGCTTAGAAAGGGTAAGCTAAGAACTCTGAGGCAAACACTGACAGCTTCACAGTAGCAAAGATGGTTAGTCCTGGCTGCCTTTAATGAATCTCACTTTAGGAATTAGCCTAGAAGCCCCTTGACATTCTTTGAGGCAGCAACCACTCTCTCCTCTACTTCCCCCATGGACCTCTGGAATATTGATGTGCCCTTATAGATTGATTCACTAACTTTGTCCTGAGGCAGAAAACAATTCACCATTGCTGCCTACTATAGGCCAGTGTCCTATAAGGCACTGTCTAGAAGACAAGAGGTGTTTCTGTCTCTGATGTTGGTGAGCTTCTAGTCTACTTGGGTAGATAAGACTCATAGAAAGGCAACAGAGAAAAATTCAAGCTCTTCAAAACTGGAGGGGGAAGAATCTGGACTTGCTTCTGGAAAGAAAGTATCTAGAAAACAGGGGTGAGAATCAAATACCACCAAGAATAATAGGCTCTAGGGAAAAGAAAGGCAAAAGCAAATAAGGGTTTCATTAGAATCTTCCAGGAATACAGAGGTGGTACTGCAGCTCTCATCTGCCCTAATCTGAGGTATTGTGACCATTTATGAAAACTCCAGTTTAAGATGGACATTTATAAGCTGGAGAGTGATCAGAGGAAAACAATCAGCATGGTTAAGGGCCTAGAATCCATATCATATAAAGATCCTTTGAAGTAGCTAGGGAGAAGTTAGCTTTATCCAGGTTTAGAATGAATAAGAGAAGACCCAGAGAGAGCCAGATAACTGTGCGAAGGTATCTGAAGGGTTGTTATATGGGAAGAGGGGTTAGATTTATTCTGCTTGAACCCAGAGAGTAGAGCTAGGAGCAATGGGGTAGGTTGCAGAAAGGTAGACTTGGGCTCCATGGGAAGAACAATTTCCTAACCATCAAGATATGAACTCATTTGTCCTGACTCCACTTGCCCTCCACCCAATCTATCCTGCTGCCTCACATACGCCTCTTCTTAGCACTGTCCCAAAATGTAAAAGAACTGTCTTGGGAGATGGTGACTGCCTCATCGCTGGACATTATGACCACTTGCAGAGAACCTCTTGGAAAGAATTCTCATTGAAGTCCAGCTTGCACTGCACTCTTTACTTGTCTTAAGACAGTTTTAGCTTTGAGATTCTACAAATTTTTTAGATTACACCCTTACCTCCCACCCCAACAGACCTAAATGAGACCAATAAAAAGAAAGAGCCACAAGGAAAGAGATGTGTTAGAGAAAGAAGCAGATCTCCTTCCAGCATCAAGGGTCAAGTGACACCTTGGGCAAACAACCACAGCAATACTATAACTTTTCTCATGGTTTCTGTTTTTGTTTTTCTAAACCCAAGCTGATTAGTAGAAATGGTCACCCAACACAGACCACATAGGCAGAAAGAAGTCTAATAGCCTATTTGTTCAGAACTTAACACCAGGAGGGTGGTATGTAGTATAGTATTCCAGTTCAGGGGGTATGATTGTAGGCCATGTACAGAATCAGAAGCACCTAGTCATCTGACAGCATTCAGATGCTGAGCGTTGTTGGCACGATGTTTGGAAACAATAGGAATAGGCAATAACACTTGCATATGCATAATATTCCTAAACCTTTAAATCCATGCTCTCTTTACCCATTCCAATTCTTTGTGATAAAGCAGTAGCTGAAGTTTATGTTACTCCATCATAATTTTCTGTGCTAAGTAGGTAGCTTTTGAAATGATTTCACTGCACACATCTTGCTGTTATGAAATTACCATGATTTAATGCAAATCTGAGATATATGTATAGAGGTGTTAGTATTTATCCTCCTCTCCTCTTCTCACCTCCTCCCCTTTTCCTCCATTTTTTTTTTGGGGTGTAGAAATCCAAAGAAATCATCAACCAAGACTTGGAAAAATACAAATTCACAGGAGCAATATGAGGTTATTATGTCATTTCTGGGCTTGTTTCTTTGAATCCATATCCTCAGTAATAAATGATGTTTGGGAACAAACAGGTGATTTCGGTAAGAGGAATCGACAGTATTTTTTGTGAGGCAGCGGTTTCTGTAGAAACCTTTCCTCTCTTTGTCCTCTCCTATCTGCAGGATATTGACAGCTCTGACAAGACTTTGATTATCTAGTCAGCAGGAGCCTGGGACTTGTCACTTGTCAGGTGTGAGCTGACAGTCCCACAGCTGATGAAACAATTGAAAGGAGATAGGCTGTACGTGAGAAGGACTAGGGTCAGCCGCCCAAAGTGTACGACGGCTGTGTGGGAAACGGGGAGAGCTTACTCCCTCATTAATGTCTCCAAGAAGTCAGCAGAGAAAGTGGGGAGGAGTAAAGACAAATTCACACTGGGTGGGGATGGTGGGAAGAGTGAGGATTGTCAATATCTGTTTCGGTCACTGGGCTACACAATTAGGCAGTAGAACAGGGCAATGCAATGCTCCCAATGATGTCACTTGGGCAGTAGTGAAGACCTTCAGGAGCTGGCCTCCTTTCTAACACAACACACCTTCCTTAGACCCCCTCCCCATCAACAGAGAGACTGGATTATTTTCACATCACAAGTCTACAGACAATATTACATTTCATTTTGATGGGGAGGGGGCAGGAGAAGAAGCCATCTTTTGTCTGTGCAAAGTAGAGCAGCAAGATTCAAAAGATGCAAGTCCAAAACCATAGAATAGTTTCCAATTTGGGGCAAAGGACTGAGTGAGAGAGAGAGAGAGAGAGAGAGAGAGAGAGAGAGAGAGAGAGAGAGAGAGAGAGAGAGAGAGAGAAAGCCAATACAATCACATCCTCCAGCTGGATCCATGAAGAATTCAAAGCTCAGCTATTAAGTGCTTTGCTTGTATCCACAGGTAAAAAGGCTTCTTTGGGGTAGCCCTTACTTACCCTCACACTGAAAACAGTAACCAAAATACACACCAGAAAATCTAAATTTGTTCATGAAAACTACACTTCTGAAGGACTCTTGAGCACTTGATAATGATCAGTCATGGTTCAGTGTACCTCCCAAATCAGCCTTTTCTAATTTGGGACAGTATTAAGATGAGGCATGCACAAGGCAGCTGGATGCATTGGATAAATGGCCAGTGGCAGTGTCAGGACAAATGAGTTCAACTGGCCAACTTCACCAAACTAGTTAGGAGCCTTCCCTGAGTCTATGAGAGTGAAGGCAGAAAGTGTCAGACTATTATGAAAGGAAAAAATAAACAAACAAGAAAAACAACTAATAACCTGGATATTCTAAGATTATAGGATCCCATGAGTAGTCTTCACTAGAGAGACTCAGTAGATTTCTAAGCAGCAAAGTTTTGTGGTAGTTAACAGGGACATTGTACCAATAAGTCAATTAATGAGCAGTTTGAAAAAATTGTGTTACGGTACCAGTTACTGTAGTGTTCCTGTAGGCCATGTGAACACCGGCACGAGCTACTAATGGCGAACCAGGCCGCATCCAACTCCAGTCAGCGTCTGTCTGTGTGTCGCACCAGTCCTCGGACCAGGAGAGCAGGAAAGAGCTCCCACTTCCATTCTCTCCTTGCCTTTTAAGCTCACACCCCGGAAGTGGAGTGCTTAGCAGCCGGACTGGCATGCGTAGCCCATACACGGCCATCGGTCTCCTCCCCAAAAGGGTGGTCCTTGGGCTTTTGGTGAGTTTTATATGGAATATAGACTAAGCTTAGACTTAATACTATTTGTTTTGTATTTCTACTTTCCTATCCCTCTAATCAACATCACCTTGTAATAATTTCCAAACAATAAAAGCTCTATCTAGAGACCAGAAGCTTCTTCCATTTACTAGTCTGGGAGATAAATTAAGGGAAAGGTTAAAGAGGGGAGATTAATGCTCTAGTATCCAATTTTAAATCTCACAGTAGTAAACCTTGAGGATACAAACAAAGGCAAAAACATAGTGCTTGCCCACAAGGAGCCCACATTCTAATGGGGGAGAAACAATTGTAAATATTCTCTCAATAGTTTATACAACTCTTTAATTCTGTGACACTGGCCTCCTAGTTGTTTCACAAACAAGACACTCCAACGCTGGGCTCCAGGAATTTTCTCTGGATATCCTTCAAGCCTGGATTGCTCTCCCTCCATTCAGACTACTGATCTCGTGACTTCTTTTAAGTTCCATCTAAAATCCCACCTTCTATGGGAAGCCTTCCCTAACTCTTCTTAATTCCAGTGCTTTCCCTGTTTTAATTACCTCATATTTATCCTGTAGCTTGCTTTGTATATCATTGTTTGCAAGTTGTCTCCCCTTAATTGTAAATTCTTTGCATTTGGCACAGTGTCTGGCACATAGTAGGCACTTAATATGCTTACGGAATTGAATTTAAATGTGAGGTTATCAGAGAAGGAAGGCACTCGGGAGTCCAGAGGGGTCCAACAAGTACTCTTGCAGAACAAAGGATTCAAAATGAGTCCTGAAGAAAGCCAGAGAAACCAAGAGGCAGAGGTAAGAAGGAAAACCATTTCAGAGATGGGTGACAGTCAGTGAAAAGTCAAGGAGTCATGAAATGAAGTGCCTTGTGCAAGTAACAAGATGTAATTATATTCTTCCTTAGAAATGGAAGAAATTTTAAAAGAGGGGGGAAAGGTACCCAAACTACATGGATGAATTAGGTGTAGAATAGTTTATTCCCTCTCAGAAAAGAGAATCTTAAGCAATAAAAGCAGAATGTTAAGAGAAGCTTCCAGTAACTTATCACTGTTGTTCAGTTATCAGTCATATCCAACTCTTCATGACCCCATGGACCATAGCATGCCAGGCCCTTCAATCCTCCACTGTCTCTTGAAGTGTACAAACTAATAACATTACTTGGGATGATAATATTTCAGGTTCATTTAAATACATTGTCTGCAAGATTGCTAATTAGCCATTTTACATTTCACCTTTACACTTTCATTGTCCAGACAGGCACCAAACAGGATCATCCTACTAGGAGCCTCCCTTGATGATGTTCATGTTTTCTGATCCTCTTAGTGCTGCTACAGCTACAACTACTTCATTTGATGATCCCCTGGTGGTCAGTAGCTTTTCAGGAACTTTTGATGTTCAGTCAATGCCATAAGAAAGGAAACAAAAGGAGAGGGAAGGCAGCTAGTGGACTCTAGAACAATCCTACCTCCTTGAGGCCATACTCCATATTGGGAACTATGACCCTAAAGCCTTGGCTTCACCATATGGTTGGGAAGGACTCTTCTTTCTCTACTCCCAATGGAATCACATCTGGTCTCCAAAAACACCTTCAAGAGTCTGGCCTGCTGGAAGCTACCTCTTCTACCAAAATATTTATTAAGTGCCTACTATATACTAGGAACTATGTTAAGTGCTAGGAATACAAAAAGAGGCAAAACATGGCCCCTGTCCTGAAGTAACTTACAATTTAATGGAGGAACTTATATATGTATACTCAAGTTTCTACAAGGTCCTCTGGAGTTGGTAGACAAATAGATTATCTGTACATTCTCCAAAGTAAATAGGGAGAGTAGGGTGCTGTGTATACACAGAAGAGGTGCTAACTTTCATTGGTAGAGAGAATTCCCTCAGGGTTTAATCCCTATCCTTTTTCATATTATCTCATTTGATCCTCATTATAATATAAGGTAGGTACTATAGGTATCATCAGTCTTATTTCATGCTTGAGGAAAATAGAAACTCAATGATTTTAAATGACTTACCCATGGTCAGACAACTAGAATGTGTCAAAGCAGTATTAAAATCCAGCTCTCACTTAAACTCTAAATCTAGTGTTCTTCCATTACGTCAAATATTCTTAACTTAAAAAAAAAAAAGTCAGTCTCGGAAAGCCTAAGGATCCCTTCTCAGAATAATGTTTTTAAATCATTAAAGAAAATGCTAAATTGCAATAAGAGTTTTGTAAAAACAAAGATAAATTTTCCCTATCCAAATACACTGAACTCCTGAAATCTATCCAAAGACAGGTCTGAGGATCCCAGACTAAGAACTCCTTTGGGTTCTATATTTCCTTCCTTTGTTTCATTCCTATACTGTTTATCTAGAACATATATAATCATTAATCAACAATTACCATGACCTGGGATGGAATTGTGTGAAATCATGAAGGGTACTAACAGGGTAAATGCAGAAGTTTACCCACAAATTTCATGATACTAACACTAAAGATAATCATTGAAATTTGAAAAACATAGTCTTAAGACAAATAAAAGGAGAGTTGTTTCTAGTTCTAAAGTAATGGTTCCGGTCAATTGTTGAGAGTCACAGGGTCTAGATTTGGGTTTAATATGTCAAGGACCCATGGTTACTTGGTGCGAGTAAGGAAGTAGAACAGAACCCGTTTACGACTTGGGAGAAATCTTCAGGAGTAGCTGTGACCAAAATATTTATCACCCTGGTGATGAGCCTCTCTGAATTTCACTTGGCTCTTCCTGGAGACAAAGATTCTTCACTCTGTCTCTGGACCTTTACTTGAAGCCTTTCCAGCTTGGTAGGAACTTCCAGAACTTAAACTATTGTAACCATTCCCACCAATTTCCAAACTATGATAAGACATTGGAGTTGGCTCAATATTAAGACAAATTATCTAAGAATTAGATCTTACTAAACAGTGCCTAGCAAAATAGAAGACACATTTATTGAAATGTTTGTTGATTGACTGGTTGATTGATTGATAGTGGGATGAGTTGCTTCAGGAAGAAATAAATCGTCTGTTACTGGAGATGTGCAAACAGTCAGGTGATGATCTATCAGGAAGACAGTAGAAGGGACTCTTGTCTGGGGTGGGGGTTTGGATTAGATGACTTTCCAACTCAGAGGTCCTGTTATTCTGTTACCTTTCCACATAGTTCCAGTACATGGCATTAAGGTATGAGAGACGCAAGAGGTGATTCCTTTCAGCATCAGGCCCTGCCTCCTCAGCATTAAAAAGGATATCCACTGCAAAAGTATTTGGTCTGAGATACTTCCTCAGCCTTACCCTGGAAACTGCTGGTTCCAGACAGCTCTGAACATAACCAAGATGCTTCTCTCAAGTCCTGTTGTTTCAAGTTGGCTGCTGCTTCTAAGGGATTGCTTATCTGGGTTCCTTTAATCTTTGGGATGTTGGCTGGTCAGATGTCTAGGATAAGCATGGATTAACTAAGTCTAACTGTGCATATCAATTAAGTTAATGCTGCTTTAAGGTCAGACTGCAACAAAAATCCACTAAGATGGAGCCCATAGCATCTCAGGATTGAAAATGGAGTTAAAATAAAGTGGTATTGCTTATTTTCTTTAATGAAACTATTTTTGTGACTTGGAGCATCCTAATAATGCTATTTATATAAAGCTTTAAGGTTAGCAAAGCTCCCTACAGTTGATTCTCACTACAACTCTATGAGTTAATTGTCATTGTTATCCTCATTTTATAGATGAAGAAACTAAGAACAGTTAAATGATTTGTGCAGGACCCACAGAAGTATTAGAACACATGTCTTGTCTATTCCAGCAACCAATACTTGATCCATGTGTACCTCTTAGCTGTCTATGGTGCATACTATGACAATAAGGAACAACATTCCCTCTCCCTTCAAAGCCTCTAGTGTTGTTTTGATCAGAAGATATAGTGGCAATTTATATGCTTAGTATTAGTTTTTAATTTATTGAACATAAGAACAACAGAAGTGTCCCACAGGGCAGTTCCAAATTTGACCTAGTCTAGGATTTTGTCTTTGATCAAGGTACCAAAAGGTGGTTTGTGGTTATTGGTTATTCTACTAAAAATTGAAAGACATCCTTCAGAACATCCCAATTCCATTCAACCTGTAATAAATTCATTGTTAAAAGCAAATTTGTAATTTTTTAGATGTAACAGTGACTACTCTGATCCCCACTGCCTGGAGGCCAGGTATGTCACATTTTAGCCCTACCTTAGGGTTCTCTGGTACCTTAAAAGGATTTAAGTACATATATACTCTCTGCCATTGTATCTAGCCCCCACTGATGGTGTTTCCCCAACTATAGGAGAGTCCTCTGCATTCCAGTTCCATTTAACCATATAACAGTCAAATTAGCTTTTACAAAATAATATTTACTCCAAAGTTGTAGCAAGAATAAACTTACAAATTTTCCCATGAGTCAGACTCCTGGGCCCAGTGGGCATTCTACAACCTATCCTTAGAACTGAAAAGGACAAACCAAAAAAAAAAATACAACCTTCCCCCAAGTCTAAATCTTGGGGGTAAAAGAAGGTAGGAGAGAAAGGTAGCTTTTCCCCTTCCCAGATAGGTCAAGGTACCCACCCTGAAGGTACATGTGATCTTCACAACCTCTGAACACTGCTTTGAGAAATAATCTGAATGTCTTTCTTTGGCAGTTTTTATACACACAACTTGTCCCAGTTAGCTACTCAGCTAATCAAAAGAAACTACTCCCACCACATGGTTGAGGAATGCAGGATATCTTCTCTGAGAAGCAGAGTGTCTTTCTATATTAGGTCATCTGGGCATATGCATTAAAATTCCAATTATATTTATCTTCACTGTTCACCAATTCTTAATAATAGTAGCTAGCATTATATGTCACTTAAGTACTTTACAAATATTTTCTCAATTTATGCTCACAACCTCTCTAGCAGGTGTTTCCTATGAATATTCCTAATTCATAGATGCAGAAACTGGGACAAATAGAGGTTAAGGGACTTGACCAAGGTCACACAATTAGGCCAGATATGAATTCAGATCTTCTTGACTCTAAGTCCAACATTCTATCCACTGCGCCACCCAAGTGCCTCCTAGATATGCATTTCCATAGTGCCTTCTCTTTGTTAAGTGAAGTAGTCCCAGGTATTTGTCTTTAACTTACCTTAATCATGAAGGTGAAACACTCATCTCTAGTGTCTTATGGAATCTAGTAAATAAGGTAAGGCTCACTCCTTCCTTGGGCTTATCTTTCATGGATTTTTACCAAATTTGATTTTAGCACTCTCAGCCTTCATCTTTCCATGCTGAAGAATCCCAATCAACTTAATCTCTTCTCTTAGATCTTACCCCTGTGATCATTTATTCTCTCTGTGTCTCTCTCTGTCTCTGTCTCTGTCTCTGTCTCTCTCTCTCTCTCTCTCTCTCTCTCTCTCTGGCAGGGTAATGAGGGTTAAGTGACTTACCCAGAACCACACAGCTAGTAAGTGTCAAGTGTCTGAGGTCAGATTTGAATTCAGGTCCTCCTGAATCCAGGGCCGGTGCTTTATCTACTGCACCATCTAGCTGACCCACTATTTTCTCTTTTCTGACTATTCTCTATAGTATCATTTCCTTCTTAGAATGGAAATGTACACTATGGTGCAGAAGAGCCATGTTTCAGCATTGAAGGACATAGCTCTCATCTAAAGATGCTGTTACTTAAAATGCTGGGATAGATCTTCTGAGGGCTTGAACTGTGGTAGGCTGAACTCCAGGACACCTAGGTGGTACAGTGGATAGAGCACTGGACCAGGAATAAGGAAGGTCTGAGTTCAAATCCAGCCTCAGACACTTACTAGCTATGTGAACCTGGGCAAATCACTTAACCCTGTTTACCTCAGTTTCCTTATCTGTAAAAAGAGCTGGAGAAGGAAATGGCAAATGACACCAGTAGTTTTGCTAAGAAAACCCCAATTGGGGTCATAAAGAGTTAGACATGACTGACAGGTTGGACCACTTTTTTCATGAACCATAAAGCAAGGTTCTGTTTTTTGAGGTGATGGCCTGCACATATCATATTCTCATCCTCTTTCCTTTTTGATCATTTTAAACTTTTCATTCTCATTTTGCTGGAACCTAAGATCATATATCAAAAGCTAGAAGCTAATCTAGCCTAATAGCCTCCTCATTCTACAGAAGAGGAAAATGAGGCCTGGGAATGTTATGTGACTTGTCCAAAGTCATATAGGATTAAATTATCAGAGGTAGAATTTGAACCTTGGTCCTCTAATTCTTTTTCCTCCCATTTACCTTTTAAAACTTCTGAGTCTTGTATGTGAAGATCGAATTTTCTATTCAGTTCTGGTCTTTTCGTCAGGAAACCTTGAAAGTCACCTATTTCATTAAATGTCCATCTTTTCCCCTGAAAGACAATGATCAGTTTTGCTGGTTACTTGATTATTGATTGCAATCCAAGCTCCTTTGCCTTCCAGAATATCACATTCCAAGGCTTGCGATCCTTTAATGTTAAAGCTGCCAGGTCCTATGCAATCCTGACTGTGGCTCCATAATATTTACATTACTTCTTTCTGGCTGCTTGGAGTATTTTCTCCTTCACCTGATAGTTTTGGAATTTGGCTACAATATTCCTTGGAGTTTTCCTTTTGGGGGTCTCTCTTTTTTTTTTTTAGTTGGGTTAAGTGACTTGCCCAAGGTCACACAGCTAGTGTTAAATGTCTGAGACCAGATTTGAACTCAGGTCCTCCTGACTCCAGGGCCGGTGCTCTGTCCACTGCACCACTGAGCTGCCCCTTTGGGGTCTCTTTTAGGAGGTGATTGGTGGAATCTTTCAATGACAATTTTATCCTCTGATTCTATAATATCAAGGCAGTTCTCCTTGATAATTTCCTGGAATATGGTGTCTAGATTTTTCTGATAATGGCTTTCAGGCAGTCAGTCCTCTAATTCTTCGCTAATGTAATATTCTACCAGGTTTCAAGTTATAACACAGGTATTAATATTGTGTTTAAATCTGACAAAGGAATGAATAAAAAATAATATGAAAAACTATTTGGTATATTTGATACTTCAAATATCTAGCCTATGTATGTTTCAAACTAAAACAAAGAACAAAAAGAAAGATCTTGCCCTATTTTTCTCAAGAACCGAATTATATACATTAGCTTTTATTATCTTACTGTTACTTTATTATTATAATTATTACTTTAACCTTCCACTGCAAGTGTAAATGTAGCCAGAAAAAAATGATCATCATTGTATTCAGAACTAAAAAGGACCTGAAAGCTCATCCTTATTTTAGAAAAGAAGCCCAAGGATGGGAAAGGGCTGATTCAAGGTCACACAGAGCTGGTGTTTAAAACCTAAGTCTTGATACCCATCCATTGGGAAATGGTTATAAATTATGATAGAATACTATCATGAGGAAATAAGAAAATTAGGAAAATAATAGTTTCAGGGGAAATTGACCTGATGCAGACTGGAGGGAACTAAACCAAGAGAACAATTGAAACAATAACTTTGTGTAAGAAAAAACATCTGTGCATTATAGTTGATCAACAACAATTCCAGAGGACTGATGATGGAATAGACTACCCACTTCCTGACAGAGAGGTGATGAACTCAAGTGTTCAGATGAAGAGATTTTTTGGATGTGTCCAGTGAAGGGATTTATTTCATTTGACTATGCATGTTCGATATAAGAGTTTTATTTTGGTTATTTTTGTTTTCAATTGAAAGAGGAGAGGGAAGGGAGAGAAAACAGATTTTTGCTCATTAAAAATAATTAATACAAAACACAAGAAAACAAAACTAAGTTCTCTTAACTCCCCACTTGCTTTCCCTTACATAGTGAGAAGAACAAAGAACAAGGAGGAACCATGCGTCAAATTGTTTTCTTAGGAGAGCTAAACTTTTGTCCCCATGGCCTCCATTGCTGGGGATGCAGAAGATAGGGATGATGGGAAGGATGGACATATGCCCTGCCAGTAGGCCAATAGAACGGTGGAATAAGTGGTTCTTGGCACAATTTCTTCCCTCTCTTCCCTCCCATAAACCCTCCATTCATATATACACATTCACAACAAAAAAAAATATATCAAATAAAGAGAATTGAACATTGAAGCCAGAAGATAGGAAGTACTCAATGGAAAGCCCTCTGAAATGACCCAAGACTATGTGACTCTGGGCAAGTCACTTAACCCTGTTTTGCCTCAGTTTCCTTATCTTTAAAAATAAGCTGGGGAAGGAAATGACAAACCACTCAAGTATCTTTGCCTAGAAAACCCCAAATGGGGTAGTGGAGAGTGGGACATGACTTTAAAATGTTTGAACAACAACTAAGTGAAAGACACACATCCACCTTTCCTTATTTTCTAGCTTTAGCTGTAGTGGATTCTAATCTTTATCTGGCCATCATTTTAGTCTTATTTCCACCCATAAATATGCATAGAGCTAGAACAGGAACTAGCATTAACCCCTTTGCCCTTCCTCTTCCACTAAGGACAAGGCCAATGAGATGCTTGCCCTAAGGCTGATAGAGCATAACTAGACCAAACTTTAGGCAGGCTATGGCACCTTCTATATGACTCACCCCGCACATAAAGGTAGAGTGGTTGTATAGAGAGCCTGAAACTCAATCCTCTGGCCAGAGGGAGGGAAAGAAGTGAACAACTGTGAATGGAGTAAAAGGGAATTTCAGTAGTGAAGCACTTAGCTTTGGGCCCAAGGCAGGCTGGGATTGGGAGGGAAATAGTATAAATCCCTTAGAACCTCAGCTTTGTGTGATCTTGGGTGAGCCCCTTGCCTTCACTGGAGCCCTCTGTAAAATGAGGGGCTTAAGAATTAATAATATTTAAGATATCTTTCAGCTCTAAATCGAATAATAATAATTTTTTCTAGCTGTGCCTACACTGGCAATGTAGAATTAAAATAATTATCTGAATAATTTTGTTTGTTTAAAAATAGAATAGTTTTGTTTACTTTTAATTTGAGATACATACAGATATTGGGCAACTAGATGGCACAGTGGATAGGGTATCAGGCCTGGAGTGAAGAAGACTCCTCTTCTTGAGTTCAAATTTGACCTCAGACACTTACTAGCTGTGTGACCCTGGGCAAGTCACTTAACCCTGTTTGCCTCAGTTTCCTATTCTGCAAAATAAGCTGGAGAAGGAAATGTCAAATTACTCCATTATCTTTCCCAAGGAAACATCAAATCAGATCATGAAGAGTTGGACATGACTGAACAACAACAAAAAATTATTTTTCATCTCATTTACTCTTTAAATGAATGGAGTTGAGGGAGATATAAGCTGATCAGCTCCACTCATCAACAAAAGGAAGGTTTTTGAAGACTACGAAACCAGGAAATCTGGGCAAGAGAAAGAGTAAGAGCAGAGGCTGGAGGTTGGTAGGGTGGGCATGAGTCCAAGCAGTGGGAAATCCTTATAGAAGACTAACTGATCAGAATGCAAGGTCAACAAAAAAATTGGGGAAAAACTCGGGTTTGAAGCAGTTGTTTTACTTTTAAGTTGTAAAACTCATGAAGAAAGGAGAAATGGATAAATGAACAAAGTGCCTATGGTCCTGAATTTGACCACAGAACACCCTTCCTTTGGCAGAAATATCCATTGTTTTCATTTTAATAATTTAATTTCAATTGCCCTAAATTCAGATTAGGAATTAGTGTCTTGAAGATTCTTACGAAGCATTAAGAGTGAAAGCCTTTTTTAAGTGTTCCCTATGCTATGCTGGTTTTATTGGAAAATAATTTTTAAAGTCTCCTCCAAATTCATTAAAAATTACCTATAGCATATCTATCTGTAATATCATAAATCACAGGAAGTCTTGCACATTGATATGCATGGGAGCCCACACCAAGGCACTGGGCTCTCCATTAGACTGCCAGGGGTTTAGGACTAGCTGACTTCCAGCCAAGTCATCCAAGTGGATTTTTTTTTTTAAAGCCTCTTCTCAGGCCCCTTTTTCTATCCCTTCTACTTTGACACCCTCATTTTAGTGTTGGTGACTTGCCAAGAACAAGCACAACTGGACTGTTATCTCCTTTGTGGATTTAGTTTTCTTAGGGAAATAGCAAAAGAACTGTTTAGTTGGGGACATAAGTCATCTGTATAAGAGTTCTATTTCCTCAGCTATACTGTAATTTTTTTTTTAATGGGCAGGGGCCCACAATCTTACTTGTGTTGGTTGTGGAATCAGAGTATAGTCATACAGCTAGCAAGTATGACCTTCGATCAGTGGTGCTCAAACTTTTACACTCTTAAAAATTATTGAGGAGCCCCCAAAGAGCTTCTGTTTATGTGAGTTATACCTATCAATATTTAACATTCTAGAAATTAAAATGTCTTAGTCCTGCCTTAATATGTCTCTCGCTGTTTTAGATAAATCATTTCATCTGAGAGTTTCCTCTTCTGCAGGAAACACACACACACACACACCCCAACAACTGGGGACACTAATACTGAGGCATCACACAGAATTGTGATTTAATTATCTTGTAAATAAAAAATGGATATAGAAATGTGTGATTGTTGTTGCTTGTTGAAAACTTTTGAGATCAGATACTG
This sequence comes from Dromiciops gliroides, assembly GCF_019393635.1. Taxonomy (NCBI): domain Eukaryota; kingdom Metazoa; phylum Chordata; class Mammalia; order Microbiotheria; family Microbiotheriidae; genus Dromiciops; species Dromiciops gliroides. The sequence goes on along the minus strand of NC_057862.1, from coordinate 413,914,510 downwards.
TTGTATTTTTGTCCTTGTGTTTCCAGTGCCTAGGACAGTGCTTGGTCCATGGAGCTTGTTGATAGAGTAATTGGTTATAGCTTCCTCAGGGCCTGGGCACTTAGTTGTTGGCCAATAATGTTTCCCAAACAGACTGGAATATTTGCTTCACGGTGATGGGAAGAAAAGAAGCTGTGAAAGAGGTAGTAGTGACCAGTTAAGGGGAAGTAACTAATATATGGCAGGGGATTAAGACATTTTCTGGTCAAAGAATTCTTCACACCTTGGGATTAAAAATAAATAAATAAAAGCCTAGGTTTTCTTGCTCTTTGCAGATAGCTCATCATCGTCTGTGATAAGTCTTTCATATTTGTTTTCAGGTACCCTTCAAATGTTTCCATATTTTGTGCAGAGGACAGACAGATGAGTTTTCCATGGCCCAGTAGAATCATTTTTATCATTGTGGAAAATTCCTTCATTCATCGGGCAGCTGTGCTTTCAGAGTCTATTGTGTGCACAGCACTTCTCATCCCTCCGCTTTGGTCCCGGTCCTTTGTTGTCACCATTTTAGGATTGGAATAAAGTCTGAAAAAAACTATTCCTCAATGAGGCCAAAGAGGGGTCAGGGACCTCTGTTTTCAAGAATGTTAAATCCTCCAGATAATGTAAAATAATTGTGGAAATGGTTGGCGAATTAAAGATGGTTGTTATTGATTCCAAAAATACTTTTGCTTTCAGCAAAATACATTTTTAATTACTTTCCTACTAGCTGTCATTTTTCATAAACCAGTCTAGACTATTCGTGCCAAATCATGCAAAAACTGTTTTCAATGAAATGTCTTCTCTTAATATCAAAGATCAGAGCATTTTTCCCTATTTTTTACATATGTGAAGTTTAACAAACAATGGTCTAACGAACACATCACTTGTACAGCATTTGTGAAACCCCAAGTTCCAATTATAACAAACTGACCAAGAAAACCTAATTTATGATTCTCCCGTTACCTGATTCCTGATCTGCTACAGACTCCTCTGTGTGAGAGTCTGCTTACAAACCTATAGAAATATAAATGCAAATAAAATGTAGTTTATTTTTGCTTTTTTCCTTTGTTGATAATTTGTTATCCATGGATTCAAATTCCCTTTTCCCCAAGCAGTTTAAAACAAAGATCAAGATCGCAGAATCTGCATAGCCAGAGATGTAGAAAATGTGTGATTCTGTAAGAATTCTTTTCTCCTTATTTATCTGGAGCTTACTGAAATGGAGAGAAGGAAAGGGAATAATTTGAACATTTTTCCCCTTATAATTTTGATTGGAAATGACTAAACCAAGTGGAAGTGCCAGGGAAAAAAAAATGTATATGTTCTAGTCGGAATGTAGATTTTGCTTTAAGCATCAGAATCAATGTCCAAATCTAAAATTGATATAATTGACTGTTAATTAATTCCCTTGATATTTTCATTAACACTTCCAAGCAACAAGTATTCTGTTTGGCACTTCTGAATTATTCAGGAGGTATTCAGATTGCTCTAACTATGGTACCATGTGGCTGGTGGTGTGCTGGAAAATAAACTTACACCCAAGGTCGGCTTCTATTTGACTACATTTTATGGGGACATAGGGGGTACAGGGAATGTGGAGGGATGAAGTGAAGGAGGAGGTGCTGAGTCGGATGTCCCAAAGAAATGAGCTCTGTTGAGCACAATGCTGCAAGTATCCAGACTTATGAAGGGAAACGCTTGGCACTTTTGTAATTGAAAATGCAATTTACCACCTCCATCTTACTCTGAATGTGGCTTTCTATCAGCACTGAGACCTCAAGAGGAGAGGGTTAAGCTTGTCCCTGGAGCCCTGAGTATAGCAGTAACATACTTTTCAGGCCTAATTTCAGACTTCCCATGGAATATCCAATGGTTTTAGGCATTGGGGTGGAATCTTTTAAAACTTTAAGTTATAAAGTCATCATAACATAAAAATAGGTGGCTGTGGTGGGCCAACATTAAATAAATGCATTCATTGCTTTAATTAGTATTTTAAGTACTTATAAAGAGGGTCGTTAGAGTAGAAAGAGTATTGGGTTAGGAGTCAGAGAATCTGGGTTCAAATTCTGCCTCTGCTACTTACAGCCTGTGTGGTCCTAAACAAATCACTTGATGTCTCTGTGCCTCTGGTTCCTTATCAGAAAAATGAGAAGGTTGAACTTAAACTCAAAGGTTCCTTCCAGGGGTGAACCAATGATCTTGTATGCAGAATCCTGTTCTAAGCACTGGGCTAGATGCAAAGGTCATTGAGATAAGAAACTGACCCTAATGGCACTTAAGATCTAGTGGAGGCATAGAATTCATGCACATATGTGCAATACTGCATAATTAATTTATAATAACTATACAATGATGAGTTCTGAATAAAATAAAATAATAGCATGGTGCTATGGGGCAGCTAAGGAAGAAATGACCATTTTCAGCTGGTGGGATCAGGGCAAGCTTACTCGAAGATAAGAGGGAAATATGGAACTTAAAGGTGAGATAGAATTTCAAGAGGCAGAGGTGGGGATTGAAGGAAGGGGATTCCATATACAGAGAACATCAGGAGCAAAGGAACAAAGATAGGAAAGCCCTGGTTGGGTATGAGGAAGGTAGAATTTTCTATAGAAGCCATCTAGGGATCAAGCCAAGTTTGCAATGGGTGTGTTCATGCTGTTAGCTTTGGAACTCATAGGTCCATAGATGTATACCTGGAAGAGGTCTCAGATGCCAACATCCTGATCTTGTTGTTGTTGTTGTTCAGTCATTCTAGTCCTATCTGATTCTTTATGACCCCATTTGGAGTTTTCTTGGCAAAGATAACTTCTCCAGCTCATTTTACAGATGAGAAAACCAAAGCAAACAGGGTTAAACGACTTGCCCAGGATCACACAACTAGAAAGTGTCTGAGGCTGAATTTGAACTCAGGTCTTCCTGACTCTAGGTTCACTGTGCCACCCATTAATCCACGCCTTCATTTCACAGAGGAAGAAACTTAGACTCAGAGAGGCAAATGACTCTCCCAGGTTCACATCATTAGAATGTGTCTGTGGTAAGAGTTGAACCCAGGTCTTCCTGATATTAAGTCCAAAACACCATCCATTTAAACTGTGCTTCCCAAAGATCCTTGCAAGGATTCCCTGCCTTATTTAACTCCTCTTGGACGTATTCTGTACCAAAAACAAATGGTATCATCTTATCAGTTGCTACATCATCTCATTTTCTGAACAGTATCCCTCCTTCTAATACTTATCATATGTGGTATGGTGGTTGTTATTCATCTCTTCTGCTAGTAGTTTCATGCTCCTCCTTGAAGACTAGCTCCTAGAATCATTAATCCTTGAAACTCCCATACCGCCTAACACTGTGCCCTACCCAAGGGCATATATCAAGAAACAGTATTTGTTGAAAGAATGAATGAATTTATGATGGCATAGGAAATGATGCAATGGATGGTTTCAGAGAAATCTGGGAAGAGTTGTATGAACTGCTGCAAAATGAAGTGAGCAGAATCAGGAAAAACAATATATATAATAAGAACATTATACAAATAAACAACTTTGAAAGACTTAAGAATTTTGATCAAAGCAATAACCAACCATGATTCTAGAGGACAAATAAGGAAGAATACTTTCCACCTCCTGGCAGACTAAATGAGACACATATTTTTAGTTAAAGTCAATGTGAGAATTTGTCACGCTTGATTATATATGTGCATGTGTATATATATGTAGATATGTATGTGTGTACATATACATATATACACACAATATATGTATTATATATATATATATTTGTTACAATGATTTTTTTCTTTCCTTTATTCCAATGAGGATGAAGTAGGAGAGAGAAAATTAAAAAATAAATGACCACTAATTTTTTTTTTTGGCAGGACAATGAGTGTTAAGTGACTTGCCCAGGGTCACACAGCCAGTGAATGTCAAGTGTCTAAGGCTGGATTTGAACTTAGGTCCTCCTGAATCCAGGCTGGTGCTTTATCCACTGTGCTACCTAGCTGCTTCAATGACCATTAATTTTAAAAAATGAATTTTAAAAAATGAATGAATTATAATTCTGTAGCTAAATACATATTTTTTTCTTTTCATCATTGTTTCATGTGAGTGAGCACCTGATAACCTCCCCTCTCCTAACCCTACCCAGTTCTTCTATTTCTCAAGTCTATAAGTTCTTTAAAAGTAAGGAACAGTCTTAGTATGGCCAGAGGGCCCAATAATGTTGGACATATAACAAGCACTCAATAAAAACTTACTATTTGATTTCTTACTTATGAGCTTGCAAAGTAAGGATGTTCCAGTTCAAAAATCTCAGGCTGACAATGATCAGGTCAAGCTAGGTTCTGGAAGCAATAGAGTTGCTACTTCAGTTAGTCATTGAAGGCCTATATGAGAAGCAATTATGTTATGAGGTAAAGTTGTAAGCCAATAGATGAATTCCAGCAAACAGGCCAATGTGAGCCTCTGGGGTGGGTTCATTCCTCTGGAATCATTGAATCTCAGAGTTGGAAGGGACCTCAGAGGGCATTTGGTCTAAGTTTTCATTTTTTATTTTAAATTTGATCACAGCAACTTCTTCCCAGCATAAGATGCTCCATCCCTTGACTCTGGGCATTGTCACTGGCTGGCCCCCATACCTGGAATACTCACCTTTTTTTTTTTTTTTTTTTTTTTTGGTGAGGCAATGAGGGTTAAGTGACTTGTCCAGGGTCACACAGCTAGTAAGTGTCAAATGTCTGAGGCTGGATTTGAACTCAGGTCCTCCTGAATCCATGACCAGTGCTTTATCCACTGTGCCACCTAGCTGCCCCGGAATACTCACTTAAAAAAAAATTATTTGTAATGGAATATTTACTTTCTCTGCTCATCTTTGCCTCTGGCTCTCCTTCGAGTCCCAGCCCAGATCCTATCTTCTATGAGAAACCTTTCTTGCTCCTCCTTAATGCAAATGTTTTCGCTGTATTGATTATCTCCAATTGATCCTGGATATATCTTGTTTGTACACTGTTCTTTGTGTTGTTTCCAACATTAGAATGTGAATTCCTTCAGAACAAGAACTGTCTTTTGCCTTTCTTTGTATCCCAAGTACTTACTACAGTGCTTGGCACATGAAAGGTGCTTAATAAATGTTTGTTGGCTTTCTGACTGACTGAAGGGTCTGGAATGATTCCTCTTGAGGGATCTTTAATACCTCCTTGTCCTGGGTCCTACTGCAGTCTTCTCTGCTGTATGTATACTGATCCCAGAAATTAAGGGTTTAATTCTTAGATTAAATGACCAATTCTGCTTCTAGGGTTTTCACTAAACTTTGCAATGTCTAAAGCCCTCTACTTTATTCTTTCACTCTCTCTTTCTTTTATAATTTTTTTTGTAATGTTGTGAGGTGCTAAGTGACAGAAATCCCATATATCTTGCCATTTCCAAAGAAGAGGCTCTGGGGGATGGGGACGGCGATTGATGGATGCACTGCCCTTAATGCACTGGCTGCTCTCTGAAGGGGTTCTCATTTTGAATTTAGGGCAGAGAGAATGAGCTGATCCTTGACGGATGGCAGTAAGAGTTCATAAGGAAATGGTTTTTGTTTGTTTGTTTGTTTTTATCACCTTCAATCCAGTTTATTGTCCTATTATCCTGTGAGAGAGTCCACTCTCCACTAGTTCCTTTGCCCCTATTCCTCGGAATAACAAGAAAACTGGACAAGGGGTCCTAGGACTCTCTTCATGACATTTGAGCAGCAGTGGGGGGATGAGGTAGGGGGAAAAGCATTAGGGATGAATATTTCTGAGACAAAATCACGCAGTATCCTCTCAATCATTTGATAGCACCTAAAAAATAAATACATAAACAAAAGAAAAGGAAAATTAAAGACTATTTTGGTTCTTTCCCTGGAAGTTCTGGTAAGTTAACATCATAAAATCTTCCTTGACAAGTGATTCTCAATCAAGCTGGCAGCTTCATCAATGGCCTCAGGATGGTGGCCTGATTGACAGCTAGCAGATGGGGGACGAATAAGGTTGTCACTACTGCTGCTGATCGCCCCTGAGTTGTTTGTAATGACAGCCAACAAAGAATGGCTGCCTAGAGTGATCTCTTGTTTTACAAGCTGGAAATTAGGAGGACCACCCCCCTCCTCCGACTCATAGGTCCACATGTTAGAGTCCAGTCTCTGTGGGATTTTCTCCAGGCTAGACTGCATTCTGATTGGAACAGGGCCCTTCTTGGGGTACTTGATGCATTGCATAGTCTATTACACTGCAGTGATTTGTCATCTGTCATCTGGGTTCCAATAAATACAATGTGAAATCTGATGATTCTTCCCCCCACCTTGATAATTCACTGCCCTTCCTAGTCAGAGATTCCCTCTCTTATTGTTGCAATGGAACATTTTCCAATCATGTTCTGCATTTGATCTTGATTGTCTTAAAAAATTAATCAGACACATGTTCACTATGTTTTTTATCCAAATGTCTCCAGAATGTTTTTTGACAATTTAGAAAAATGTTTTGAAAAATAGTAAAGGGAAATATTTAAGTAATTATGATCCTCATATTGCAAGGCCAAGTGAAGTAAAATAATGTAATGCAAACATGTTTTACAGATTGGTTTAATTATTTGTAAGTACAATAAAATCATATTGCACTAAATGGAAGATTTAAAATTTGCTATGTTTCTAGCATTCCTCTCGTCTGGATTGCCTTCCTCACGAAAGTGGAAGCATTATTTTAAAATCCATAGATGCATCATCAAATAATTGATTAGCTACTGACTAGGACTATCATTTGAAATTATTGTCATAATGTTCATTAACTCTATGAAGACATGATATGAAGAGGATAGGAAGCATGTTGATGTCACCTGGCATGATATGGTGAAAAAAGCAGAGTTTAGAAATGGAAGTCCTGGGTTCAAATCTCACCTCTAGTATTTACCATCTGTATGACCATGAACAAGCCACTTAATATGAGACTGTTTCCTCATGTAAAAAATATTGGGGAAGGTATTAGATTTGTAAGTTCCCTCTCACCTCTAAATTCTACTCTTCCTAGAACAGGTGACTCCAGAAACAGGGACCTTTCAGGTGTCAAATACAGCATCTCTTTTGGTGGGCACTTGTAAATAAAAGCAGATATATAAGAGGAGGTTCAGTACTATCCAGTCCCTGCCTAAGGAGACAGAATTGTGATGTTCATAAACACAAGGAATCTCCTGGGATACATATTGTCAGTCCAGACAGCAAAGGACCATGTTAGTTCATATTCAGCCAGTCATAGTTTGCATTTTCTAGCACCCTAAGGTTTATAAAGTGCTTTCCTTATAGCAACCCTGGGAGGCAGTTAATCCAAGTACTATTTTCTCCATTGTACAAATGAGGAAACAGGTTGAGAGGTAAAGCAACTTGCCCCAGTTTAGACTTCTAGGCCATTCAGTGAATAGACCACTGGAGTTGGAATCAGGAAGACTCATCTTCCTGAGTTCAAATCTAGCCTCAAATACTTAACATCTGTGTGACACTGGGTAGGTCACCTAACTCTGTTTGCCTCAGTTTCCTCATCTGTAAAATGAGCTGGAGAAGGAAATGACAAACCACTCCATTATCTTGTCCAAGAAAACCCCAAAATGAGGTAATGGAAAGTCCAACAAGACTGAAACAACTGAATGATGACAACTAGTGTCAAAACATGAACAGAAACACAGGTGAGGACTCTCTCTCCCACATCAAAGTTCTGTGATTTTTTTCAGGCTTCCTGAAAAGAGTCTGGAAAAGATGACTACTGCACTTAGCAGCTGTGAAATTAAATGCTTATGGGGGTGGGGCAGCTAGGTGGCACAGTGGATAAAGCACCGGCCCTGGATTCAGGAGTACCTGAGTTCAAATCCGGCCTCAGACACTTGACACTAGCTGTGTGACCCCGGGCAAGTCACTTAACCCCCATTTCCCCGCAAAAAAAAAAAATGCTTATGGGGGTGGAGTCAAGATGGCAGAGGAAAGGCAGTGACTTGTCTGAGCTCTCCCCAAGCCCCTCCAAATACCTTCAAATAATGTAATAAGGCAATTCCTGGAACAGCAGAACCCACAAAAGGGCAGGGTGAAATAATTTTCCAGCCAAAGACAATTTAGAAGGTCAGAAGGAAAGGTCTATTGTACCTGGGTAAGAGTGGAGCGCAGCTAAGCACAGGCCAAGCCAGAAAAGACCAACCCCAGCCACAGCAAACCAGGAGCAGGCCTTGGGAGCCTCTGAATCAGCAGTAGCAGCAACTGCTTTGGGCACTCAGCCAACAAACTGTAAAGGGGTCAAACAATTGGTCAGAAGGTTATTATAGAGATCTCTTTGACAGCACTCTGTTGCTTTTGCCAGATCCAGGTCACAGTCTGGGGTGGCAGTCCCAGGCAGGGGAGGAGCACAAGAACTCCAGAGCTTGCAGCCACAGTGGAGAGGGACTCTGTTCATAGTTCCAAGGCAGAAAAGCAGGCCTGTTGTTGCTCGCAGACCAGAGCACAGGCCAGGAGGGTAGTAAACATAACTCTCCTTAAGTCATACCACCTTGAAAGAACTAAAAACTTACAAATTCCTAGAAATATCTCTGAAAACAGCTGCACAAACCCCCAGAAGCTTGGGACAGTGTATCCTCCACCCTGGAAGCAGTGCCCCACTTTAACAAATAGTTAAAAGTCAAGAAATAGGCTGGGAAAATTAACAAACAGGAAAAAATGCTGACCATAGAAATTTTCTATGGTGACAAGGAAGATCAAAATACACCCTCAGAAGAAGATAACAAAGTCAAAGCTTCTATATTCAAAGCTTCCAAGAAAAATGTGAATTGGGCTCAGGCCATAGAAGGGCTCAAAAAGGACTTTGAAAATGAAGTAAGAGAGGCAGAAGAAAAAATGGAAAGAGAAATGAGAGTAATGCAAGAAGATCATGAAAAAAAAGTTAACAGCTTGGTGAAGGAGACACAAAAAATAGTGAAAAGAATAACACCTTAAAAAACAGACTAGGCCAAATGGCAAAAGATGTACAAAAAGCCAATGAGGAAAAGAATGCCCTGAAAAGCTGAATTGGCCAAATGGAAAAGGAGATACAAAAACTCTCTGAAGAAAATAACTCCTTAAAAATTAGGATTGAGCAAATGGAAGCTAATGATTTTATGAAAAAAAAATAGAAGGAAATTAGAAGTATCTCATTGGGAAAATGACTGACTTGGAAAATATATCCAGGAGAGATAATTTGAAAATTATTGGAAATAATTTTCCACCTGAAAGCCATGATCAAAAAAGAGCTCAGACATCATCTTCCAAGAAACTTTCAAGGAACATTGCCCTAAACTTCTAGAAGCAGAAAGTAAAATAGAAATTGAAAGAATCCACTCATGAAAGAATCACCTCCTGAAAGAGATCCTAAAATGAAAATTCCCAGGAATATGGATAGCAAAATCCCAGAGCTCTCAGGTCAAGGAGAAAATATTGTAAGCAGCTAGAAAGAAACAATTTAAATATTGTGGAGCCACAGTCAGGATAACACAAGATTTACCACCTCTTACATTAAAGGATCAGAGGACTTGCAATATGATATTCTGGAAGGCAAAGAAACTGGGATTACAGCCAAGAATCATCTACCCAGCAAAACTGAGTATAATCCTTCAGGGTAAAAAAATGGAGTCAATGAAAGAGAGGACTTTCAGGCATTCTTGATGAAAATACATGAGCTGAATACAAAATTTGACTTTCAAATACAAGATTCTGGAGAAGCGTAAAAAGGTAAACAGGGAAAAAATCATAAGGGATATTAAAAAGGTTAAACTGTTTACATTCCTACATGGGAAGATGATACTTGTAACTCATAAGAACTTTTTCATTATTAGGTCAGCTGGGTGGAGTATATATAGACAGAGGGCATAGGTGCGAGTTGAATATGAAGGGATAATATCTTTAAAAAAATAAAATTAAGGAGTGAGAGAGGAATGCACTGGGAGAAAGGGAAAGGGAGAGGTGGAATTAGGTAAAGTATCTCATATAAAAGAAGCAAGAAAAAATTTATACAGTGGAGGGGAAGATGAGGGAGGTGCTGGGGAGCGAGTGAACCTTACTTTCATCAGAATTGGCTCAAATAGGGAATAACATATACACTCAATTGAGTATAGTAATCTATTTTATCCTGCAGGAAAGTAGGAGGAGAAGGGGATGGGGGGGTAATAGAAGGGAGGGTCCAATTAGGGGAGGGGGCAATCAGAAGCAAAACACTTTTGATGAGGGACAGAGTGAAAAGAGATAGAGAATAAAGTAAATGGCATGGGGAGGAAATGGAATGGAGGTAAATACAGTTAGCAATAGTAACTTTGAAAAAATTTGTAGCAATTTTGTCTGACAAAGGCCTCATTTCTCAAACACATAGAGAACTGAATCAAATTCATTAGGATGATAACCATTCCCCAATTGATAAGTGATCAAAAGATATGAAGAGTTTTCAGATGAAATAATCAAAGCTGTCAATAGCCATATGAAAAAAATTCTCTGACTCACTATTGATTGGAAAGATGCAAGTCAGGGTAATTCTGGAGTATTTGGATTAGATAAAGGGACAGCAGAGGAAAATGATCCAAGACAACTCTGAAGGACGTATGAAAAATTTAATCCATCTCCAGAGAAAGAACTGATGGTGTCTGAATACAGACTGAAGCATAATATTTTTTAGTTTCTTTTTCTTAATTTTTTTTCTGTTTTTCTTTCACAAACTGACTAATATGGAAATGTTTTGCATGACTACACATGTATAACTTATATTGAATTGCTTGCATTCATAAGGGGGGAGGGAAGGAGGAAGAGAATTTGGAACAAAAAGTTTTTTAAATGGATATTAAAAGTTGTTTTTACAATAATTGGTGGAAAATAAAATTCTAAATAAATAAAAAAATAAAAGAAATTTAGTGCTTATCAAAACCCATCCATAAGTTCTTTACTGCATCCTTTGATGTGCCTAACCTCTGTGCTAGCTAAGGTTGAGAAAGGAAGAGACAGATTATTCCTGTCCTTGCAATTTGATTGGAGGCAATATTCCACACCTGAAGTAAAAGAGTGGTGATAAAGCACTGATTCTGGTGTCAGAAGACCTGGTTTTAAATCTTGCCAGTGATGTTTCATGCTTGTGTAACCTTTGGCAAGACATTTACCCTTCTGAGGCCTCATTGCCCTCATCTGTAAAATGAGAGGCCTGAAACAAGAAGGCTTCTTATATTAATCTATGATCCAGGTGCAAGACAGTGTGGTCTAAACCAATTGTCCTCAAACATTTTTTGTTTATTTGTTTTTCTGCATAGGAGGAGAGAAGTTCTTTACTCATTCTTGATTGCTCTGGAGGGCATGGCTTACTCTCTGCAAAAACCTCTAGGTAACCTAGGGAATAAGAGGTAGGTGGGAGGTAAGGAGCATTTTCCCAATTTCCAGGTAATATTTAGATTATAATTGTCTTGCGTGATCAGTGTCCAGGGCAGAAAGGGGGAAGCTGGAAGCTTGCGAGGGTGGAAGGCAATGAAAGGGGATAGGGAAATAGAGAGGTACTGGGGCATAATGGATGAAGGGTAGTTGTGGTTGTGATAGACTCAAGCCCCACAGCTGGGCTATTTCCAGGAGGGTGGGATTTGATCCATTTTTCTATCCCTTAACTGATGTAACAGCATGGCTTCTCCCCCAGCTTGACCCTTGCCCTCACTTTGGAGACCACTGGCCTAAACTATGTGTTGGCGGGGTTCTGAGAAAGGATGCCCTTTCTTATTCTGCAAGATTCCAAACCCAGCTTCCAAATCTACCCGAGTCCCAAATCACTCTTCCTGTTCTCAGTGCCTTCTGGCCTTTGTTCCTTAATTCCCATGAATTTGGCCATGACCCTGAATGTAACAAAACCCTTCTGCTTTCTGCTTCCAATCTAACCCCTGAAATAGGCTGCCTTCTACAAACATTGATTAAATGACTGCTCCATGGGGGAGAATTTGGAGCAATTGAGGGGAGGGGTGGAGACGTCAAGAGGCAGATTGTGTTGCTCTCAGTGATCACAATCTATGTGTGTGGTTGAGACAGAAAAGCCCATGTGGGTAGAACCAGAAGTCCTCTCCCCAGGACCCTCGGGAGGCTCATCTTGGTTTGCAATCCCAGGGAGATGGTTAATATTTGTGACTCCCTAGATCTTAGAACTAGGAACCTTTGCTCATAATGAGCTATTCTATTCCTTACTGGGATTATTTGGCTGCTTGAGATTATTTCAGAATCTTGATCAGAAGGGATCTCACCCAAGCCACGTATAGGCAAGAATCTTCTTTATAACAGCTCTGACAAGAGCTCATCTAGGATTCCTTTGTAGGAAGGAAGTGTAGGGCCATGGAAAGAAGCCTGGATTTGGAGATAGAAGACCTGGGTTCAAATCCTGACTTTGCCATGTAATACTTGTATAACTTTAGGGAAGCCACTTTGCTTCTTCAGGACTCGTTTTCCTTTCTTTCTTGTAAGGGATGAGGTGCCATCTAAGATCTCTTCCAGCTCTGAATCTATGATCCCATGATCCAAAGATCCTCTGTTTAAAGACCAGCAGTGACACAAACTTCACTAACCCCTTAGGCTGCCAATTTCATTTGTGTTAAGGCATTTGAGCCCAGATGGGCTGATATTTATGAGCCTCAGTTTCCTCATTTGTAAAGAAGATGACGAAGAAGGTTAGAGAGTTTCCTTTATATGCATTCGTAATCTGTCACTCTGCAAACTCACCCCCACCTATACCCTCTCTCCTATTGCTCCTAATTCTGCCCCAGGAAGCCAAGCAGAACAAGGACAATCCCTCTTGTAGGTGACAACCTTTCAGATGCTTGAAGACAGCTATCATGTCCCCTATATACCTCTTTCTATGCCAAAGATCCCAAATTTGCTCCCAATAAAAGGCTGAGTATTCTTGATACTTTTTAGGGAAGTTTTACAGATCAAAGCCTTGAGAGCAGCTGGGGAGGGGAGAGAATCTTCTCCATTTTAAAATATGGGAAAAAACCAAGACCCCCTTCTGTGGAGACAGGGCGTACATCTGCCCAGTCTCTCAGAACTGCCATTCATTTTAATGTAAATGATTTTTTAAAAAATGTTTCTATTTAAATTTTTTTTATTTTATTTCTGACATTTCCATACGCTTTGAGCCATGGCCTGGAAGGAACCCTCCTTGGTGTGCTTTCTACTGACAATTAAGGAGCAGGTTTCTATAAAGTTCTGAGGAGCTGCAAGAAAATTGCAATCAATTTCTACAGCAAAGCATTTCCTGCCACCAACATGCAGCAAGTGTCCTATCTGGAGGCAGACGTCTTGTTTACTGCATGAGCTTTTGTTTGGTCTGCTGTCTGCATTATGGATGTCTGTATCTTGTTAGGCAGGCTTTCTTCATTTTTAGGGAACATCAGCCCCGGCTGGCGGGGCGGATCCGATTTCTTTGCTTTTTGTCTTTTTTGGTTTTGTTTTCTCTCTCTCCCTCTATCCTTTTTGTGTGATTGAATAAATTTTACAAAACACCTCTTCCCTGGGTGGGGAAAAAGTGAGTGACCCAGGGAGGAGTAGGGGGAGTGGGAAAGCCACTCCCTGAGTGGACTGACATGGCTTTTGATCAGACACATTATTTCTGAAGGACAAAAGTGGGCATTCAGAGAAATCAGGGAAATTGTGTTTTATCATACTGGGTCACAAATGATACTAGGTCAAAAGGAATTAAGGAAAAGATACTGGGGAGGGGGGCGGTACTTAATTAGATCTTATGGAAGTCCATGTCAGGCTCCAGACAAAGAAAGGACACTGTTTGAACTCAATCTGGTAAATGCCTTCTGAAGTCAAAGTATTGCCAGCTTTGTTATGATGAAGGAAAGAAGGAACGAAGGAACAAAGGGAGGGAAGAATAAAGGAAGGGAGGGAAGGGGGAGGAAGGAAGGAAGGAAGGAAGGGAGGAAGGGAGGAAGGGAGGAAGGGAGGAAGGGAGGGAGGGAGGCCTTTTGTTCATATTTTCCTTCACTGCCTCCTGTTAATCTTTTCTCTTTGCTTTGTTTGAGGCCCCCAAGGACATTGGTTAGTTGTGCTGATTTTGTTTAGGGTAAGGAAGTGGAACCCACTAGGTTCTGAAATTCATGACTCTGAATGAGACTAAAGTTAAGAACTAAATGAGAACTGAAGTTCTTCCTTTAACTGAGAAGGGAAATGTTCAACAAAACAATTCAAAAGATATTAAGTTTTAATTGTGTTCAGGGTCCTATGCTTGGTACTAGGTATTAGTTTATATTCAATGAAGCCAAGAATGTTATGGGACTTCCTCAATGAAATTTCATTCAGAGAAGACTAAACTCACAATTCATCCCGTAAGTACACAATGGATGAGATCATTGTATGTAGTTGGACCTGAGACCAGGATCCAAAATTGGGCTGATCAAAAAGCCTGAGCCCCAGAGAAACTGCTTGAAGATGGAGCAGGCTTCCTTATCATCAAAGAACTCATCATATAAGACAGGGCAGATGACTGTGGCACCATCAGCATGGATTTCATGCATTTGTGTGTAGAAATGGGGCAGTAGAGTGTATCTGATATTAAGAACATTCCTGGACATGTTTGCAAAAGTTTCATCCCAAGAAGCAGGATCTTGTCTTTTTTCATGTGGCTCAATGCATGGAGCAGGCTGTATGAGTATAAGTATGTTATTTAATCTGTTTGTCTCAGTTTCTTCAACTGTAAAATGGCTATAATAATAGCATTCTCCCTGGATTATTGTGAGGATCAAATGAAGTAATGTTTGTAAAGTACTTAGCATGGTATCTGGACATGCTATAGAACTGCTACCTGTTCTTGTTCTTGTTATTATTGTTGTTATTACTGTAATTGTTAATTTAATTATTATGAGGAGGAAGAGAAATAATACTAAAGGTAGAGAAGGAGGAGAAGGAGGAGAAGAAGGAAGACAAGAAGTAGGAGTGGAGCTTGAGGAGACACATATAGAAAACTCTTAATAAATGTTTCTTTCCTTCCTTCTTTCCTCTCTCTTTTCCTCCTTTTCTTCCTTCTTCATGAAAATTCTTCAGTTATCTTGGGACTACTATCATACCTTCTTTAGTCTTCTCTAGTTTAGACATCTTCAGTATTTCTCTTCAATTAATCTTCATTAGATATGGTTTTGGTGGGGCTATTATATGGAGGATGATTCAGGAAAGAAGACCCAAGGTGAAACAGCATACTAAATAGGAGGAAAACTAAGAGAGAATAAATAGGAGGAAAACCCAGGGAAGATACAATATATTAGAGGAAAGAGGAGTCCACAGGATGACCTACTGGAAAGAGGACAAAAATATTGAGAAATGAAAAAACGTCCATTTGGGTCTAGCAATCAAGAGGTCATTGTCAACCTCAATATAGACTATCACTATTTCCTTATAAAAACGTAACTGACACAAGTCATTTTCCACTATAAAGAGCACCCCCAAATACCTAGAAACCAACTCAACCAGCAACGAACTTTCTGGTCAAATGGAACTACATAGTAGGCAAGGGGCAATGCTTTTTGAAAGTATAAACTGGTTTTTAAAACTCAACAAAGATGATGAGAGATAATGAACAGTAACACTTCATAAAACCACAAGAAAGGAGTTTAGGGGAAAACAAGTTTACAGAAAGCTTGAGGTAAAACCCAACTAGTTCAAATCATCCCAAAGGCATCTAAGGATTAAATTAGAAGGGGGACATAGAATTGATGAAAAAATGGGAGAAGAGGGGGCACCTAGGTGGCTCAGTGGATAAAGCACCAGCCCTGGATTCAGGAGGACCTGAGTTCAAATCTGGACTCAGACACTTGATACATACTAGCTGTATGACTCTGGACAAGTCACTAATTCATTTCCCCATCAATGACAGTGAAGCTATTATATGTACATTCTAAAATCGCTTATGTACAATACATGGAGAAGTAGAAATTGTACTGAAGAAAGAAGAGATGGGAAGAACAGATGGACTGGATCAAGTAGACATAGGGGAGGAGTATGCTGGAAGTGGCATGATTTTAAGGGAATGGAGGGATTGAGTTTCAAGATATTTGCAAGAGAGAAGAATCCCAAACCTTTAGGAAAAAAAAAATCCCAGCCCTTATTTTTACCCCTAAAACCATTCATTAACTATCCCTCCAAGTGCCTACTTTCCCACCTCTGTAAAATCTTGATGAGAATAATCTCCCCCTGCATCTAGAGCATCCCTGATGAAGGTTCAATGAAGACAAAGGCAGGCCACTGCAAGTAAACTTCCTTATATAGCAGGACATATCATTAACAGTGGTGACACAATCAACGGCAAGGTGTAGAGAATACAGGATCCCACTCTGCTCACTGTTGGTCAGCTAGAAAGTGTTTGATCCAGTAGAGCAAACTGGGAACTTTACAGGCTCTGCCGCATCAAGGTGTCTCCTGTGCATACTTCAGAATCACAAAAGATTCCTAGAAAGACCAGATAACAGAGATAATGTTTTTTGATAACCCATTTGAAAATTAATACCAAGAAAAGCAAGAAACAGAGAAACATATGCTTGCCAAATCTGACACCATATGAGGAGCTCAGAGAAACCCTTGAAACACAATGAAGACTACTCTCTCTCCTAGGCCTGCCTCCAGCTCCCACAGCCATGGTGAGGGGAGGGGGGGGGGATACCTTGAAGCAGTTCTCTGTCTCTCAGCAGGAAGCTTTGTGTTCTGTTTGGAGTCTACCCACAGAGGCACCACCACACCCTCCCAGGGGCAATCCGCCCAAAACACAGCTGGGTCAGGCCACCCCTAACAGGCAGACAGCAGCTGAAACAGATGATACCAAGCCAGTCTGAGGAAGATGAAAATGTGGGGGAAGATTTATTCTCTCTCTTTTTTAAGGCATTAAATGGAACAGTTTGATCTAGTAAGGAGAAGGATCCTGAATCAGAGTTCCTGAGCTCTCTGAAAGACTTGGTGGGGAATGTGGCATTGCAAAATTCAGTGGCCTTTCTCAGATCTCATCAATCTTGACCTCTTTGCAGTGGTCCAAATAGTCCTGAATTTGGGGTCAGGATACTGGCTTCTAGTCCCGGCGCTGATACTGATAGCTTGTGCCAACTCGAGACAAATCATGATCTCCCCAGGAGTCAGCCCCTTCTATAAAATGAGAGAGCTGGGGGCAGCTAGATGGCACAGTGGTTAAAGCACCGGCCCTGGATTCAGGAGTACCTGAGTTCAAATCCGGCCTCAGACACTTAACACTTACTAGCTGTGTGACCCTGGGCAAGTCACTTAACCCCCATTGCCCCGCAAAAAAAAAAAAAAAATGAGAGAGCTAAACTAGGTCCTAAGATGCTTTCCAGATATTCTGAACTATTAAGTAAGAATCAGAGAGGTTAGAGGTTTGCATATTAAGGTGATAGGTTCTACTAAATCAGAAAAGTGCTAACAAAATCACTTTATCTTGGGTCGATAGAGCTTTACGGAAAACTTACTGTGTGCCTCACCTTATGCAAGTTATTGAGGAGGAGGAAAGGAGGTATCACTGAATCATAGGATCACAGATCTAGAATTGGAATAAAGCTCGGAGGCCGTTTAGTCTAAACCATTCATTTTACAGATGAGGAAACTGAGGTTCGAGGATGTTCAATAACATGCCCCAAAGTGCAAAAGGCAAGATTTGAATTCCAAAGATAGTGATTTTTCCTTCTGTGTCCTGCTGTAGGGACAGAAAAGGAAAAGGAAAGACTTTGAATTCCAGGAATTCAAAGATTAGTTGGGAAGACAAGATTCATGCATGAAATAGCCAGAGAATGTGAGACGATACTGATGAAGAAAACTGGCTCCAGCATCAAAAGACCTGGGCTCAAATCCTGGTCCTCATGTTCCCTTTGCACCTTCTACCAAGCTTTTTAGCATCCCCGGGCCTCAGTTTCCATATCTGTAAAAGGACAGGATGTGACTAGATGGCCTTTAAGTTCCTTTCCAGCTCTGTATCTGAGATATTGGTTGCACAGTTATGTTGCATGAAAAACCCAGTCAAACTCTATGAGAGGTGAGGAAGAAGAGAGGTCAGCCTGTGCCAGAGTGTCCAAGAAAGGTTTCATGGAGCGTGGGGGGTGCTATGGCTCAGACTCAAAAGGTAGATAGAATTTGCTGGGGCAGGGAGGATTGGAGAAAGATGCAAGAAGGGAGTCAACATGGAAAGTGAGGCTGTGGCCAGATTCCAGGTGGTCTGGCATCTTTCTAACTCAAAGTGAACAAATGCCTGTCCCCTTTTTTGGAATTATTATTCAGTTGGCTGAAAATGGATGAGATGATTAGAGATTAAAGTATGTGAAATTCTTGGTGTTTGGAAAAAAGACAAAACTCGAGGAAGATCTTGCTTATTTGGGTCCAAGTCTTAGCTTTCAAAGATTCAGTGCAGGTAGGAAACATGAGAAAACTGCATTTAACTCTGAAACATATGACATGTCCAAGAGACTAGAGAAAGGCAATTGCACCTTGACCCCCCGGGCATGGTCAGCAGATAAAGCACTGGACACTTTAAAGTATCTCTGGTGTAGTATAGCCCCACCTGGCCAAATTACTTCTCTACATCCTGTAATTCAGGCCATTATAGTAACACTATATGTCTAAGGTATTTTGTCTCCTGAAGGCCTCTGGGAAATTGTATATATCCTGTCCAGGAAGGTTAAGTCATGAGAATGCAAAAAGACATTAGCACAGATTAGCTAGATATCACCTAGGCAAGCAAAGTTCAGGGTCATAGGGGAATGGGATATAGGGCAGATGTAATGAAGTTTGTAATCAAATCCCAG